>NC_142365.1:28856250-29217500 GCF_059441175.1 Urocampus carinirostris
GCGGTGCGTAGGCTTGCCGGTAATTATGAACCACGGGTGGCGATACTAACGAAGGGCGCTGAGGTTGCGCATCATGACAGAACGCGAGGCGATAAAAAAACAATGTAAATATCAGTTTTTTTAAGTTTGAAATATGTCAGACAAAAGGTTGTTTTGGGAAATGATTTTGATAAAAACAAAGTTAAATTTTATTTAATATAATATAGTTTTTTACTTGTGACCAGGGTCTGTACACCCTTTTCATAGCCAAATTCAAGAATTCCAAAAGAACTTTTAAAGCCAATTTTCCAATATCCCCAGTACTATAGAAAAAAGAAATCCTTTGTCATTCAATCAATTATCTTCCACTTATCCGGGGTCGGGTCACCAGGACAGCAGCCTCAGAATGAAAACCCAGACCTCCCTTTCCCAAGCCACTTTATCCAGTTAAGCAGACGGTATCTTGAGGCGTTCCTGGGCCAGCTTAGAGACATCGTCTCTCTCGGGTGTCCTGGGTTATAACCGGGGCCTTCTGCCAGTTGGACATGCCCGGAGTACCTACTGAGGGAGGTATCCAGGGGGCAGTATTATTAGATGCCCAAGCCAACCTCAACTGGCTCCTCTTACCCTGTGTTGTCTTGGGGCTCCAAACCCCAGGGAGAGGGACCCATGACAAATGGGTGGTGCCTGACGTCACAGCTTTTAGACCCCCTCATAATGATGATAAAAAACATTGGTTCACGATTTCAGATGACCAGACATCTTGCAAAGGGCCAGAATGGATACTCACTGCAAAAAAATGTGCGTGTCGCAGAGGTATCTATATACATATATATATTTGATCGGATTTCCGGTGATAAGTCATTTTACTTTGATATCATCCGTTTCTTTTTTTAAAAACACCAGGGGCCTGTCTGCAACACACTCTGGACCCATAGCAGTTTGCCTGCAAGGCAAACAGATCAATGGAGAACACCATCATAATAGCACAGAGCCAACTGGAGCACAGAGGGAGCTACGTGTGGCTGATCTTCTTGGACTTCATTTTCAACAACATCATCACACAGATCCTAGAGCAAAAACTGCTGAATCTAACTCTATGTTCCCATCCTCAACTATGGTCAAAGTGGCTCAAATGAGTGTCCGATGCAGGGTGGCTGGGCTTTCCATTAGAGATAACGTGAGAAGCTCGGTCATCTGCGAGGGTCTCAGTGTAAAGCCGTTGCCCATCCGTATTCAGAAAAGCCAGTTGAGGTAGCTTAGGCATCTGATAAGGATGCCTCCTGGACGCCTCCCCCGGGAGGTGTTACCGCGCATGTCCCTAAAGGAGGAGGACGCCCTAGAGAGACTATGATTCTAGAATGCCCTGGGATCGCCTCGAGATACCGTTGGCTGAGCTGGATGAAGTGGCTGGGTAAAGGGAGATTTCCCTGCTAAGGTTAAGCAGAAAATGGCTGGGTGGATGAATAAATGGGTGGATGGGAATACAATGATAATAACAGTGATTCTAATTCCTTTCCGAAAGTGATTTTTAGTCGCATTCTTTACGAATTGAATCCGCAATCCGCTATGCAATGCATCCCTGCCATGCTCACTGCGTCTTTTCAGTTTACCGACATGAATTCCGAATATGCGTGGAATACGTCAATTTAAATGGATGCTTTATTTGATTCGTTTTCAAATTTCTCCACGCTCACTGCCACCTCTTTTCTCCGTGGAGCCTCTATGCAATCTGTCGGAAGCGCTTCAATGAAACTGCCTTTCCTGATCCCGTTGCGTCTCCATCATTGCGCTCCAACGGAGGACAACGACAACTGGAGAGTGCCCCATTTCGGTCCATTCGGGGCTTTGGACGGATAGACAGATGAGGGAGGGGAGACAGGGTACAGTACTATCACATTTTGCTTATTCAGTCTCTATTTCATCTTTTGTGCTGGTCCTCTCAAACTATTAGACATGGCACCCTAATTTGTCTACTACAAGTAGACATTAATGGTAGAGTGCTAAGTAGCTCCAAATGTCTGTGAAAGTCTCTTAAATAGAGAAAAACGGAGTGTTACAACCATACCTAGTCCTACATACGTAATACTGCCAGTGAACAGTTGAAACAATGTACGTTATCATTAATAATGAGCTTCAGATTGTCCCCTGTTCTGTATTTAATAGATATATATGACAAAAAGGTCATGGAATAGAACAAAGTGATTGTGTCATTTCTATCCTTTTGAATGAACAGCAGTGCTAATCAGATTCTAAAAAGCAAATGTGACATATGTATAAAACAGTTCATGGCATGCAGCCTTCGTGGGCTTATTGCTTGAAAATGTTTTTTGATCTGTCACTCAGTCTTCAAATCTCTTATGTGAGGTGAAAATGGAGATGGTTGTATCCTATATCAGTGGCATACAACTTTTCCAATTGGTCAAACCTTTATTGGTACGGTCACAACCCAGGACAGGAAACATGAATGAGAACCCAATCGCGTAACGTTACTCAGTTTATTGGGGAGAGGAGTAATGAGTGCCCACTCGATCCGGGGATCGATGGTCGCGGAAGTAGCTTGAGCGGAACGAGAAAGTGGTCAAAAAAAAAAAAAAAACAGATCGGGCCAAAAATAAAACAGGATCAAAACACAGGCACAAACGGAGATTCACAGAACTTGGCATATCTCAAAAGAGTCTAGCAGGAGTTTCGCAGACGCTCTGACACCAAGCGACTTACAAGACAGCATTTAAGTAGTCCGGCAGCAATCTGTCAACGCGTTTCAGCTGGTGTCTATGGGCGGGGCCAATTGGGCGCCGTGGCAACAGTGACAGAACCTGGCGCCACACGGCGGGGACAAATTTGGCGCCATAGCAACCGTGACAGTTACAAGTGTGTCATCGTGTTACAACTGTACCCTACCTCGCTATACAATAGACAGTCAGTCAACGATACGCTACGAGAGGAATAATGTGAAACGTTTCAGCTGGTGTCTATGGGCGGGGCCAATTGGGCGCCGTGGCAACCGTGAGAGAACCTGGCGCCACACGGCAGGGACAAATTTGGCGCCATAGTAACCGTGACAGTTACAAGTGTTACAACTGTACCCTACCTCGGCTATAAAGTAGACAGAGTCAGTCAACGATACGCTGCAAGTGGAATAATGTGAAACACCTCCCTTCAAATTAATTTTACATGAGGACAAGTGTCCTGCATTGTTACCTGTGGTTTCCCAATGGGTGATTCCACATTGAAGCAGGTGGGCTCCATTGGGGGTGCTAGTAAATCTTTACTCACACTATAAGGAGTCGCTGCCGATTCTTGCTGTTCTTAAATAATTGTGCACTTTAAATGTCAAAAAAACAAACAACTCTGGCATCCTCAGCAGACGTGGTAAACAACAGGATACATGATTTACCTATCATTCCCTCCTTTTTATGTCACAGAGACAAAGGAATTGTAAGCAATACTTACTCTCTTAAGAACAGTATAACAAACAAGAAATTATTCACTTATTTTTGTCTTTATTGTTTGTGTTACAGTTACACAATTCTCTGGTTTGAGTTACTTCTACTCTGAGAACTCAGAATTTTCAACATTCAGAGTTAACGGGGATCACCCTAAACCTGCTTTGTGAAATGGACCACATTGATTAATCTCGCAAATTGGAAGTTTTAGGCATCTCATTGGTATGGCTGGAACATATTTTCTTTATAACGCCTTCAATTGACACTATTCCTAAAACAAAACAAAACAAAAACTGTTTTTTTTCAGTGTTTAACTAAAGAAATATCCCCACCATGCGGCGGTCTCTGAATGAGTGAAAAATAAAAATATAAAAAAAGGAAAGAAAAAAGATGTGGTCGCAAAACAAGCTGAAAATTGCTTCGGTGTAATCAATTTATGTTTAATCCCCCCAAGAGCAGCCACAAAAAGATTATCTCAAAAAAACAAATCTATATTTTCTATTTCTCTTTTTCTACACTCAGTATGCTTTATGTTGAGAACACAATTACTCTTGAAAATAATGGGGCAATCATGACGCTACATGGGTCACGAGTGCTTAATTTGTTGATCTCAAACTTGATATCTGTTTTTTTTTTTTTTTTTTCAAAGAGTTTGGAGGAATGTGAAAAAAATAAGATAAATGGTTCCTAATGCTAAATAAAGCAAATTCATATTTTTCATAGATTTAAAATATACATTTTACAAAATGTTTTATTGGAACCATAAAAAGCATACAATACTGTAAAAATATGTATATAATATATATCTTGTGTCTTATTTAGGATTTTTTTTTGCTGCTACAATGTATTGCATGACTTTAATAAAAAGGAAGCATTGCACGATTGTATCGATGCACTTTTCTCTCTTTTAGTTTCTATTTGCATGTGTCACATGAAGATTGTTAAAGTTAAAAAAATGCCTGTCTGAAGTACAGTCCAAACGCCAACCCAAACCCCAAGACAGATGAAAAAAGAAGAGTTTACTTGAGCTTGTCCAAGCAATGCACATACGTGCACACACATCATAAATGAACTGACTGAGGCTGCAATGATGAAACAAGCCAGGAGCAAGTAAAAATGTTCCAAATTCAATCCAGCTATTTTAATTAATCATAAAGTTTTGTTTAAAAAAGAGAGAGTAAACCTGTAACAAATTATTAAACAAAAATATATCATTGACCAAATGATAAGAACAGTCAAACAAAAAGAATAGGTAGCCACGATACCAAAACAATACAAATTATGTGGCATACGCGTAACCGAGCACAAACTCCTTCCAGCTGCTGAAAGTAATTGTATTAGACTCCTTGAAAATTTGACATGATTAAATGTTTTATGTAACAGGAAATCCCATTTAAACCAATTTATCTAGTTTGCATTACCTACCCTAATGCCCCGTCACACAAACATACACTAACAAGTGTAAGATTAAATGCTAAATGGTAAATATACTGCATATGTATAGTGATTTTAATCAGTCACTGAAGACCTCCTAAGCTCTTCTCAATGTACTTTACACTTTACTAATTCACACAAACAAACGCGCGGAGACACACACACACACTAATAGACAGAGGCAGTCATGCAAGGCGCCAAGCTGCTTAATTGCTAAAAAATCCAGCTCCAAATTTGAGCAGAATCAAAGGCATAGGCAACACGCAGGTCTTTAGCCCTGCGGAGTGGTCTCCCTGGCACTTTAAAAAAAAATGTTAACAGAATAGAAAAGAACAAGGAAGGAAATATATTTTTTTATTCAATGTTTTTTGTAGGACAAACATGGCACAAACTAACGTTTTTTAATTCTGTAAAAATCTGCCAAATAAATTGTATTTCATTTACGGGTGTTACTATGTAACTATGAGATGAAAGATTAATCAGTTCCTTCACTTGTATCCTCTCTCCCGTCTTTCCTGTTTGGGCTGAGCGGAGCCCCATTCAAAGCCACATAAACAGAATAATGCTGTTATAAGCACTTTTTAATAACAAAGTAAGTGTTTTTATTAACTTATTCATGATTTTTGTCATTGTATAATTTGTATGACACTATTTATGTTTTTTTGCTCTAGCCCGAAGATGGCTGCTTTAAGTATTTAGAAAGAGAGAGACGATGCTACTGCTGTGTTTTACTTGGTTGACATTTGCACAGTAATCGAACTTAAACTGCATTAATGAGATTTCATCTATCCAACCTGTATAAAAGGCTGTTGATGTATCTTTTATAATGCATGTTGCATTTTATTGAAATGTTTTGTTGCCCAGATAAGGGGCATGTAATGCACATTCCATTTTGTTGTTTTTTCAAATCTTCAATATGAAACTGACATCATAAATCCCATTTTTTAACTGTTTTTCTTATTTTTTTCGAAGCAATGAAACATACTGTAACTCTTTAAAAATGTAATGACGTTAAATTTAAAGCGTTGTCTTACAATAGAGTAAATCCCGTGGTGGATAATTCTCCACAATCAATTTAATAGAAGGCCAATATAGATACAAACAGCATGAGTTGGATTCACTATGAGGCTTATATAAAGATTTCATTTTTTGTGCCTCCAAAAAAAACAGTTGTTTTGGTTCAATACGACTCTTCCAGCATTTTGGGTTGCCGAGCACTGGCATAGGCCTAGACAAAACGAGTAGAAAGACGTGTATCGCTAGACTAAAGCGACATGCTAATTTAAATAATACTAGTTCAAAAAAGGCCCTCACAAATAGCACAGTAATTAAGCTGTAGGCCTAATTTGTACAATTTATTATGTTTGGCCTGCAGGGAGTCAACATGCTTCATATGCTCACCGTCTTGCAATGGTGACGCATCATTAAAAGAAATAAAAACATGATAGAATTTCATGCACCAAGAGATTCCTGGAAAACCTCCAGACAGTTTGAATCTGTGCAACGTTTACCTGAAATAAACAACTTACCACATAAGTGAAATATGTTTTGCCTTGGAATAAAATATAATAATTGAAAAAAAATAAAAACAAAAAAAGTTTATGATTTTGTTTTGTTGCTTAATGTTTTAGGTTAAACTCTGTATTATTTAGCGCGTCCTGGTGGTAAAATGAATAAACCAAAACTAAATTGATTTAAATATTAAGCAAAAATATATGAACTGTCATGTAACCATGCATTTTTTTAAATACTTAAATACTTTTTAAATACACTAAAGATAAAAAAGTAAGATAAGGGACTGTTAGGATAGACAAAAATATTAAAAGCGTAGTTATTGGAGAGTGGCTTTAATATAATTTTATGTTCGATGAAAGAAAAGTGCATTTTTACAACAGTGCAATGCTTTTTTTGTTTTTTTTAAGTCATGCAATAATTTTTTTGCAGCAATTTGGTGGTTGAGAAATTAGCATTTGTTTTTCACAGGATGACCCGTACCTAGAGGGAGCTGACACGATTGGCCGTCATCTGCTGCCAAGGCTACCATCAACACCTTTTTTTTCTGCTTTTCTTTCTTTTGTACATCATTTTAATAATTTCTTTTCACACACAAAAACACATTGAGAAATGACCTCCTGTAAAATGTTTAGTTCATTTTTAGTTGTCCTTTTTATATTCATTTTCATATTTACTTTTTTTTACTTTTCTTTCTTTTATTATTCTCTCCATTTAACTTTTTTTCTCTTTTCTACTGTTATTGTCTGGCTTTTTGTCTTTTATTTTTTTCATGTTTTTCTTTACTTTTACCCTTTTCTCTTTTTAAACTCTTTTGTCTTTTTCTATCATTTTTCTCTCTTTCTCCGTTTTCTTCTTTTTTTCTTTCCTTATTTAGTTTTTTTTGTTCTTTGTGAAATAATAGGCAAACAAGTAAGGGGAAATAATGTTGTGTTTTGATCACTTTGAGTCCCCGCAGTTTGTATTCTTCCTTGCGCATTAAGAACTCGTTTTTGGTTGCACAACACCATACTGAACCAATTAGAGTTTAAATATTACATACTGCCCCTTTAAAGACATTGAGTGGAAATGCCAAAGTTACAATAATAATATTGTGCTGTTACAGGTTCAAATTCAGCTGCCATACAATAGGCTCTGCTGCTGAAAGTCTGTAAAAGTAAAATATTATAAATATGCACGGCATCAAACACATATTCCTCTACAACAGGGGTGTCAAACTCATTTTAACTGGGGGGCCACATGATAGAACAAACATTCTGTCGGGGGCCGGACTCATAAATTAAAGAGAAAGAAAAAGAGAGATAAAGAAATAAGACAAAGAGGGAGGGAAAAGGGAGAGAGGGAGAGAGCGTGAGAAACAAAAGATAAAAAGTCGTGAGAGAGGGGGAAAGAAAGGGAGAGGAAGAAAGAAATCCAATGAGAAATAGAAAGACAGAAGGAGAGAAAAGAGAAAAGAAAGGGTGAAGGGTAGGAAGAGAGAAAGAGAAAAGAGAGAAAACAAAAAAAGGAAGATAGAGCAAAATAAGTTAAAAAGACACAGAGAGAGAAAGAGACAAAAAGGAACGAAAGAAGGGAAAAAGAGAGACATAGAGAGTGGGAGAAAAGGGGTGGAAAAGAGGGAGGGAAAGAGAGAGAGAGAGAGAGAGAGAGAGATACAAGTACAGTGTCTTTGTTCAAGGCACCTCTCTTTGGCAATATCAAGTTGACATATTTCAACCTGCAGCTTGTTTTCCTCTTGCGCTTCTCTGAATGTTGTCTCGCGGGCCGGATCTAATCCCTTAGCGGGCCTGATCTGGCCCGCGGGCCGCGTCTTTGACACCTGTGCTCTACAATGATCAACAAGACATGTTTCATTTTGAGATAATGATCATTTTGCCTTTGAATACGCTAGCATCCATCACATTTGCCGCTAATGTGTGCGACAAAGCTAGCGGCTATCAACAACATTATTTGTAAACTACAGCGGAAGTTGATAAGGAGTAAAACAATATATTTAATGTGTTACAGTAAAGGTTCTTCAGGAAATATTTTAAATACTTAATTCTTAAATTTGATATAATGCCAAGGTATTGTTGTGATAATAAAACGTGTCACTGCATATACAGGGGCTCGGAACAGACTGCTCTGGAGCCACATGCAAAACTTTGGCATTCCCTAGTGGCTCTCTGTTATGTTTTCAAAAATGTTTGGAAAAGTATATGGTTTCCTAAAGAGGACAAACATGACATAAACAATCATAATATTTTCCAATGAATATTATATATACAGATATCATATGCAATACATGTTGCCTTTCTTAATATGCATATATGAACCTTTGCATTTTTTGTGGCTCAAAAAATGTATTTTTTTTTTGTTAGGTTTTTTTTTTTTTTTGAATCAATATGGCCTCTCATTGTGGGTTGCCAATCCCTGGCATTAACTGTACTTATAATTGTGTGAGTTTTCCAATTATACGCCTTGTTTTTTTTTAAATCATCATATCAGAATTGTATTCAAGTTAACCCATTAGTGGAAACATAGTAATTATTCTCCATGTATTCAAATTGGTTTATTTGTTCCTTGTTTTATTCACTTGTCTCCACAATCTATGCACTTATCTAGTCGTAGGACTGGTGTGAAGCTGGTGTCTTGAGAATTTCCTACAGCCTTCTGATTTCGACCCCTTCGGTATTTAAATTATTGCCAGCCATTTTGAGAGTGCACTTGAAAAACCAGTACAGTGTTCTGTTCTCACAAGCCCAGAATATGAAGTTGTATTTATCTATTTATTTCATTGGGAAAAAATAACCAATACTACTGATCCCAGTGCTTGTTTTTACCGATCTAGTCTCACGGCCTGGATGTTGATGTCCTCAAAATATAAATATGATATCCTCCTGCGCAAGCTACCTCTCCCTCAACGGTGACACCACGCAACATTGCCGTCTCCAGATCATGAAAACACAAAATGATTTTCCTTTCCTCTCAGGGCCTTCTCCAATAAACCGACACGGCGACAAAGAACGAGTTGCGGAAAGAGGCGGGGATGCAACAAGTGCAGAGATCCCGTTTGCATCCCGGGGAGCGCATGTCAAAGATGTTGTCTTAAGAGGCCCATGAATCATTTATGAGGAAGCAAAGAGCTACAGAGGGAAAAAAGGCAACAGTTACAGCGTGAATGAATGTCAAAACAAAGCTCGTGTGGATTTTTCTTTGTTTAACTTTGATGTTAAATTTAAAGTGTAAAGGGTAACATGTTTGACATACTTTATTATGCTGCATTGAACAATCCTTTGCTGTATCGTGGTTTACTTATTGTGGTTTCGCTACTTTGCAGATGTTCATTGTGCATTGTAATCTGCATTCTGATTGGCTGAAGCCGCTAAACAGTCACCTTTTGTGCTCATGGCTACCTGCACGTCAATGACTTTGTAGTCTGAGTTGCACACGGACGCTAAACAGCTAGACGACCCTAAAGCAGTTATGCACAAAACATTTTGGTTCCTTAATAGCACCAAGAGGCAGAGGAATATGGTTTCCATGGTCAACAATTCTGAACTTCTCCACCTGCTAAATTCGCTCTGGCGCCACACGTCTTTGGTGCGACTAGATGCTTTTTACAAAATGTTTGATTATGGGAAAATGTATGGTTTCTGAAAACAAAACACGGCAGACTCTTAACATTTAACAATGAATATAAATAGATATAGTACGTGGTTTCTCTCCTATAAGGCTTTTCTAAGACTGAAATTTTTGTGGCGCCAATTTTTTTTTTTTTTTTTATGACAAAATGTCAAGTAAAGCAAAGTTGCTGGTGTCAATAATACACTTGCGCAATTAAATGGCAAGATCATTTTCAAAATTATGATTTCTCATTTTTTGCCCAAAAAATGTTTGTACATTTATTTGTAAATCGGGTACAATTTTCTTTTTCGTGGGTTTCTGGACGTTTTTGGAATGCAACCCCTTCGAAAAATGGAGGGATTAATATAGTAGAATAAATCAAGTAAAATCTATTGCGTAAACAAACACAAATGAAGGTGGTTGGTTAGCATCAAGACGTTTGCTTCAACGCTAATACTTTGACTCTCAAAACATTTACGAAAACTTATTGGAAGATTGTGAGAATCAAGCCACAATATTCACAAAAAAATGAGTTAACTTGCTGACATAAGGGGACACTGCGTACTGTTTGACCATTTTTAAAACATTTTTATTTTTATTTCTATTCTGAAGTATTCTCATTGCGAACAATGAACAAAGTGTACATTTGTGTTCAATCAATGACAAAAAAGACAATTTTATTCTAAACCTATAATGAACATCAAAATTCCTTTACTATCCAATTATTTATATATTTTTTGGATAAAATACAAAATTAGGAATATTTGTTAGTTCTGGTTTACACAGTTTTCTATATGTATTATACACAGTTGAAAAAATTAAATTAAACTTGGAGGAATATGTTATCCAAAGTATTTGAACAACAAAATGAGGATAGAATAAATTCTTGTCAAATATTTTGAGTATAATTGTATATTTCCTTTGGCTTGCGTTTTACCTGAACATTCTACAAAGGGACATTTCACAAGGTTTTTGATTTCTTGGTTCCTGTAGCAAGATGGCGGACAATTACGTCAGCTGCATGTTATGTCAAACTAATTTCTTGAAATACAAGTATTTAAAAAAAATACACGTTTATGTGATAGTTTAGTTTACTCAAAATGCTATCGACCACGCTAGCAATTGAAATTATTATAGTTTAGAAGTGATTTATGCTCTGCCGACAATCTACTGCTGGTGTGTTTGTGAACTTGTTAGTTTACATGGGAAAGCCGCATCTGCTGTTTGATCGCTACCATGCATTTCTGGCCCGAGCGCTCTGCATTTCCCCTAAAAGGATTATGGTGCAGTTCTCTACAACCAGGAATCAAAATATGATGTTAAACAAAACCAAACACTGCGCCTCGTGCCACATGGCAAAATACAGACTATCAGTGACATGCATTTAGGGGAAGCAGATAAGGCTCTGCCTCACCTGTCATCACAGAAATGTAAGATTAAAAATATATAACTTTTTCAAATGTATTTAGTGTTAAACTTGTTTCTCTCTTAACTTCACAATGTTTTGATTTTCTTTTTCATAATTGCTGAAATGTAACTACATGAATAATATTACAATTAGTCTGTAACATATCATTGTGCTTAGTATCTGCAGACGTAGAGTGAGGCATGCAATTCTCTTGCCTCATGGTAGGAGGTGTTTGTGAGAACAAGTATGCTGATATGGCGCCGATCTTAGCCGACTACAGAAATCCTAAAAATACTACATATATATTACTACAATGATACTATAACACAGAAATACTACTATAGAAATGCTACAAAAGTACTATTAAAGAAATACAACCAAAATACTTATCCCCAAAAATCCCACTACAGTAACACTATAATACAGAAATACAATGACAGAAATGTTACTAAAGAAATACTGCAAAATACCCTAGAATTACTACTACAAAAATACTGAGGAGTACGACAGAAATACTATATAACAAATACTACAACAGGTGGTCTATACATCCCTTTGAGACTTTTTGTAATTTAGGGCTATACAAATACAGTAAATATGACTTGACTTAACTTTACTTGACTCAGCCCCAAACAAATGAATTAGTAATGGTATTACCAAGATAACAGCAAGTCAACTTATCCAGAGTTGTTTAGGTAAGACAATAAAACGTCTTGTCTATGTTACAATTTATATATTGCATGTTTGCTTGGCCAATCAAATGATGAATATGGAGGTTCATTTATTTGTAAATCTGACTGTGCTTCCCCCCAGAGCCTCAACACACGTCACCAAAGGCTATATACAAGGACAGAAGGAGTGCTCTGCTGCAATTATGTATCATCACAATGCCAAGAATCTTAAAAAAGGTTAAGTGACTTGCTTGGACAAAGGTTTTATTTGTCCGTGTTTTCATTCATAAAAAGTTGAGGAGTTGTGTTGCAAAAAAAAAAAAAAAAAAACGTTGGCTCGTCCTCTTGTCTTTGTGCTGTTGTGGTCTGGAGAATATTTTGTGCTCACAATTTATCACAGTTTTAGCGTCTCTGATTTGTCATGATTAAACCCACTACAGCTGTACCTCTTTATACAAGAACCTCTTAACACAAGAATGTCGGTATACGAGTATTTTTATTTTTCTACAAAAGTCTACCTTTCTTTATGAAAGAAAATCCAGTTTACGAGTAGTCCCAGAGGATAGAGACCGCTTGTGACTGCTTAGCGCTAGCATCAGCTCTTCAAGTTTTCACAAGCAAGTACTTCAGTCAAAAATATGAATAATTGTGCTATAAAAATGTTTTTGTGAGGTTATTCATTTTAATTGCAGAGTAAGTGCTTACATATCATCAAAAGTCTATCAATCTCATACCTGTTAACCTCTGCCAACGGCTCCCCTATTAATATAGTGAAACATGCAGAGACAATATTAGCAATGTACAATTTCGTTGTTGTCATCTACCAGTGACATAAATGATCCGGATTAAAATTGAAATGAGAAAGACAAGCGCCATCGTTTTTCCTGTATAAAAATTGTTATATGGCGTACACATTATGACATGATCAAAAAAAAAAAAGGATGGGAAAAACGTATGAGTTGACAGGTATGAGATATCTGTGACTTGTTACTATGCTCATAACATTCTCACATTTTATTTCGCTAAAAGATTTTCGTCTAACTACTATTTTACTGTCTTTAGTGATCAGGAAGATATGTTTTTATACTTTATACTGTTTTAAGGTTTCACTTGTATGCATTTTTAGGACACAAGCGGACCAATTAGTTTTTCAATAGATTTTATACAGGGAACATTTGTTTTATTTATGAGCAATTTGAGCTACGAGCACGATCCTGGAATTAATTAAGCTCGTGAAAAAAGATAACATTGCACCTAATATATCCACCTAAGAGGGTGATACATTCTATCGACAGAAGCGCTTGTATCATAAGACATTAATAAAGGGAAACGAGTAATGCAAATGTGCCCTGTGATTCGCTGGCAACTGGTCCATAGTGTCTCCTGCCTGAGTATAAACAGTTAAGTAAACAAATGAATGAATGAGTGATGAGAATGTGTTGGTATTTGGTGCCACCTCCTCCGGTTTGCTTTCTAAACAACTTACAAGCTGACCAACTGGAGAACCCTGGCAAGGGTTAGGAAGTGTCTTGATTATCAATATGATATTCATGTTGCCTCCGGGAGAAGACTGACGAGCAGACATCTGGTAAATAATGCAGATATCCATCATTACCACTACATGCTATGTGTCATATACACTTGAATCACAACTTTGAGATGTACAGTCATCACCTCGTTTTTTGCATGGGTTTCGTTCCAAAATGGTGTTGCGATAGTCAAAACCTGTGAAGTATTTATGACATACTCAATTATATATTCAAACAGAAGAAGAAACTCGATTTACAGGCTCAAGGACTTATTTACCAAAGAAAAGTAACATATTTTATCCATCCATTATCTACACCGCTTTTACTCAGTAGGGTTGCGGGGGTGCCGGAGCCCATCCCAGCTATCTTCGGGCAGTGGGCAAGGGACACCCTGAACTGGTTGCCAGCCAGTCGCAGGGCACACCTAGACAGACAACTCACTCACTCATCCACACCTAGGGACAATTTGGAGCAGTCAATTAACCAGACATCCATGTTTTTGGAATGTAAAAAACATGAGTGCCCGGTGGAAACCCATACAAGCATGGGGAGAACATGCAAACTACACACAAGAAGGTTTGATCCAATGAGCTCAGAACTGTGCCGCACACGCGCTAACCGCTGTGCCGCCGTGCTGCCAAACATACTTTATAAATTAAAAAACAAAAAACAAAATCAGTACTGTCAAATTATACTTTTAAAAATGATTTTGCTACTATTTTGCTCTATTGATTGGTTATTCGAAATATAGTTGACTTGGGCACTTTTGTAGATAAAGCAGCTATTTATGGGATTCTGACTTTGGGGAAAAAAACATTTTTTTCTAAATAGGTAAGTTATGATTGTATGTTATTCATGTGACGATATACAATTTTTATATTTTTTGCCATATTTGTTTGGCAGGCCGTATTAAAAAAAATAATCAAAAGGTGGGGTGCATTGTTTTAGGTCTGCTTAAAAAGTTTAAAGGAGAATATTCTCTCTTAAGAATGTGTTAGCAATGCCTACCTAAGTTCAAAGAACCTTTGTATTTGTTTTTCTGCCGCGCCTATCTGCTTCTATCACGCTTTCTCAGAACGCTGTTTTGGCACACATTAGGAAGCAGGAAGGTGGTGAGCGTCAAAATTGATCATTCATGCTTGTCCCCGTGATTTTGTTAGTGTAGCATGGAAATGATAAAAGGAAGAAAAGGCTTTTTTCAAATCTGGTCAAAACGCCAATCCAAAACTGAAAAACAATGAAAAAAGAAGAATTTATTCGATGTGTCTAAAAAAATGCACGTACTTGAGGAATGAGCACACTGAGGCTGCATTCATGACTTTAAGCGTGAATATGGCGGCAGAAAGTGACAAAGTTTAAGTCCCGGACAGCAACTTAAAGATTAATCCTGAACGTTTCAAAATGTTTAACTTTTCTTATGAAATTTTGTCAGCACCATCTGAATATTATTGGGAAAACAAAAATGTGGCGTAAAAATGCATTCACCTTCCTTGAGCATTCGGAGGAGTCCAAATTTCTGGGAGATATAAGTCATATTCTTCTGCCTTTTGATCCTTTGTGGGTCCAGAGCGTTCTTGAAAAAGTCGATGTGAGATTTCAACATGCCAGCCAGAGGGTGCCATGGTACTGATTAGCTAATTAGGTACACCTTGTGCTCACTAAGACTGTAGTATTTAAAGGCAGCTGTGACACACAGTTTGTCTGATGTAATATCCATCCAAGAATTTCCAGCTATACCTTGTGTTCTATGTAAGACTTTGCACTACCAACCTCGTTTTTCAATGGACTGTGTTTATTGGTATTAGTTTCTTTGTTCCTTCCTCTTCGGAGCGTCTTATGTTAAATAACTATTCCCCATTAAAACTCAATCTGATGCTTGTGTCTGTATCTGGATCCTGCTAACCCTAAAAGTCAACATTGAAAATGTTTCGCGCATAGGTAGGTTAAGCTGTTTTGGGTACATGTACTTAGACCACAAAACTATTGGAGCACAGTCAGACACAGGCAAACGAGTCAGGGCGAATGTTTAGCCAATCAGAATGCAGAAAACAATGCACCGTAAAAGTCTGCGAAGTATTGAAACCGAGAAGTAAACCACACATACAGTGCGGAATTACTCTACTGGGCTATCAACTATCTGTTATGGGGAACAAATTATCATTGTTTTCTTAGTATATACGGGAAAAGGAATGTGAACATAAAAAAAAAAAAAAAACTAAAACACCAGGACCAAACGGCTGAGTGAGTGAGATTACTGAAGATTAACACAGTTATCAAGCGGCAGCAGGCTGGAAGTTGAGCACAGCTGTATCATTGCAACCTTTATCACGGTAGGGGACAAATCGAGACTGGTGTGTTTCTAGTAACGACATTCCAACGCTTCTCCAGCGGCCTCATTACCGATTGCGCACAAGCTCCGAGTATGTTCATTTGTTTAATAATTCAACTGCTGCGTCTCCCCCACGCACTACAAGCGCAAGTTTGCGTCTAGGGTAGTGCGACGTAGCGCGCGTACTGGCATTGCGTTTGCAATTAAGACAGTACAGCCTGAAGCACAGCTGCAAACCTGAATGCCCTCAACAATATTTATCTACGTTTAGTATATTTAGGATGTTTAAATAAGATGAGTTGCTGTGATAATTAATAGCATTCATCAAATTAGTTTAGTTACCCGAACAAACAATACGGGAAAACATGGGAACACCTATAACCACCCGGATAGGTCACCGTCTGACCCGAGGGCAATTTTAGGTTCAGAGCTTTTGGGATGGTGAGCAACCACAGTGTCTGGCTGGTTATGTTTTTGTTTCTTATTTGACTTGAGGATTTAGGATCATTCACCATTGATCAGGAGTGTCACTTACCATTTTTTAAGTTCACATTACCACGCCATGCCCAGTTTTTACAAATTTCTTTTTAAGGAGAAAAACTGTTGTGGTGAGAAATCTTGCTGAGAGGTTTGATGAAAATGTTTTGAACTTATGGAAAGAATGGGTGAAAGCTGTTTGAATAAGAGAGTATGTAGTAAAGAAGTGGTGGAAAATAGATTGAGAGGAAAGCATTAATATGGCTTGATTGATAGGTCGAAAAGCGCTCTAGTTGCAAGGTAGGTTAATTTAATAGATGCAGAGTGTGTGCTAGTAATGGATGTTTATGGTGAATGATAGATGAGAAGGACTGGTATGGCGGAAGTGGGATTCAAACATTTGATGCGGAGGGGGTAACCAGTGTATGCTGTTGGGCCTTTGTGCTGATGAAGGGTTGCATGGCACAGCAACTTACCCCTTGTGCTTTGGGCATAATGTTCAGTGTCAGGTTAGGAAGAGCAAAATTAATGTTTGAGGAATGTGAGTGTGTTCTTGACTCTAGCCACCTCCCATTAAGGGCATATGGCTTTGGTAGATAGATAGATAGATAGATAGATAGATAGGATGGAGTACTTACACGTAGAGAAGAAGAAGCAAATGACAATAGCCGAGCAAAAGAGGAGGGGGAAGGGGGAAAGATTAGTGGTGAGAATCAAATTGACTGAACCATTTCAAGGCAGTGGAGTATTTCCAAAACTGCATTGTTCACCTTTTTGTTTTGTTTGTCTTATAATTATTTATATTTTATGGAGCAATAGTCATCATATTTAAGCCAATACTGTCCTTTTCTAAGGAAAAGGAGTGTTTTCCGGGTGGTTGGGTTGAAGTTGTGGGTGCTGTAGCACGCCCAAACATTGTTTTCTTCCACCCAGGGACATTTTCAAGTCATCAGTACAGTGATGGTAAAATCCTCTTACAACTAAGCTGAAATTGGACCTATTTAAAACTATCCACGGCATAACAAAAATGCTATGTTTTCTGGACTTTTTCCACTGTGTTTTTTGGCTATTATTTTATTTCATAAATTATGTTATCTATTGTTTGTCGTTTGTCTGCGAATGATATAGAGAGGATTTTATTTTATTTTTTATTTTCTTATTTCAATTGTTTCAAAATTTCAGTTAAAAATTTCGGTAAAACAATTTCACTTTTCCTGAAAGTGGCGGCCCTCAAAGTAAACTTTTCTCTTTTGTTTACAGCCGCAATGTCGCTAAATTCTCACAGAAAACCAAGGGCAATGTGGCCAAAGGGTTACTACCAGCATTGGGTGAAGTGGTGATTTTTTTATATCGTTTAGTCAAGTCAAGTCATGTTTATTTGTATAGCCCTTAATCACAAAGAGTCTCAAAGGGCTGCACATATCAAAGACTATTGCAAACTACAGACTATTATGACACCTTATATTGTCAACATAAAATATAGGTTATTCATATGTTATAGAATAGCAGTGTGTTTTAAGCTTAGATTTAAACATTTCCACTGAGGTTGCAGATCAAATCTCAGGGAGCAGAGCATTCCACAGCACCGGGGCCCGAATGGAGAACGCTCTCGAACCTGCGGATCTCTTCTTGGCTCTTGGGATCACTAGTAGACCAGCATTTTCAGAGCGAAGGTTCCGGACCGGAACGTAGGGGGAAATTAAATCTGAAAGATATGAGGGAGCAAGTCCATCCATGATTTTGTATACTATCAACAGAACCTTGAAATCACATCTTAAGCTGACAGGGAGCCAATGCAGTTTAGCTAAAATCAGGGTAATGTGGTCAAAGTTTCTTGTCTTAGTTAAAAGCCTCGCTGCAGCATTTTGTACTAGCTGAAGGCTCTTGATTTTGGATTTTGGGGGACCGGAGAGTAGTGCATTACAGTAATCGAGACTGGAGGTAACAAACGCATGAAATACAATCTCCGCATCCGACTGAGACAGCATAGGGCGAATTTTAGCAATATTGCGAAGATGGAAAAAAGCAATTCCAGTAATATTCTTAGCGTGTGTTTGAAAGGACAGATCGGGGTCAAACATGACACCTAAATTTTTGACTGAGTCACTCTGGGTGATATTACATTTGTCAATGTTCAGAGCTGTTTTTGAGAACAAGTTACGGTATTTAGATGGACCAATAACTAGTATTTAGTTTTTTTACGAGTTAAGGCGCAAGAGGTTTAGTTACATCCATTGTCTGCCACAGGTTAGTGTGGCAGATCCCTCCATCGGAAGGTATAGTTGAGTGTCATCTGCGTAGCAATGAAAACTGATATTACACTTGCGAATAATATCACCTAATGGAAGCATGTAAACGCCGAAAAGAAGGGGGCCAAGTACTGAACCCTGCAGAACACCACAGGTAACACTAGAGGGCTCAGATGTGATTTCATCATATTTAACACAGTGCGTCCTATGTGAAAGGTAGGATCTGAACCATAAGAGAACGATTCCTGAGAGACCAATCCATTTTTCCAACCGTTCTAGTAAGATATTATGGTCCGCAGTGTCAAAGGCAGCACTAAGGTCCAGCAGCAAAAAGAGTGATGAAGCGCCGGAGTCCATTGCCAGTAGAAGATCATTGGTTACCTTAATCAGAGCTGTCTCAATAGAGTGGTTAGCCCTGAATCCTGTTTGCATAGATTCGAAAAGATTGTTCTCGGCTATAAAATCATTCAGCTGCTGTACCACAACTTTTTCAAGTACTTTAGACAGAAACGTAAAAAAATGTATTCTATACTGCGGTTCACATTTCTAGCGGGGCACATAGTTGTGTATAAATTTTATGATATAAGCCGCGGGCCAGTAAACATATTTTGCCACTGTGGCTCTTCGGGTCAAAGAGGTACCTGACCGCTGTTGTAGGCGATCACGTATGATTGGTGGAGACCTGATGATGATTGCTCGAAAATGGTTTGGCCATAACTCATTTTTTTAAGTGATCGCATTATATGGACGAGGGTAATACAATGATTGCTCCATATTTGTGGGGACAGATCCCCTGGATCCATGTGAAAACTGTGAACTCAACCTACAGTTTGAAAATAAGTCAACAATCAAGCAAACCTAGATATTAACTTTGTAAGACGTTTTTGATGGCTGCATCTGGAAAACACACTGTTTTTCATAGGTAAACAGCTCATGTGACAGATATTCCTCGCAATTTATACCAAAAAGAAAATATAAAGTATTTTCCTGTCATCTTTTAATAAAAACTAGCTGCTTCTATTCAAAAATAATGGTGTTGTTTTCTTCTGTCTAGAGAGCTAGACCAGTCTTCAGCTATTATGAAAATTAAAGTGACCATTTCGTATTTCAGAAGATAGCATATTCTTTTTCACACAAAATTTGCATCTTCCGCTACGTCCGAAACCAGATGTTTCATTTAAGCCAAAATCTAGCCACATGGGAGCGCCAAAGAGTGGCACTGGCCTCAGAGCCATTAGTTGCTGACCTCTGGTAAACTTAAAGATTTGGTCTTGGTGTATTTTACACAGGACTCTAGTTTGTTTTTCTCCACAGAAAACTAGCGTTGCCTTATTGATATGCTGGAAGTAATCTAATCCTTTTACGCCCTAAACTATCATTGTCTTCTGCGTAGAGAGCTTATTCTGCACAAAAAAATCTAGGGTCGTTTTCTTCCATGCTGGAAATTAATGTTTTCTTTCTCCACATTTATACGCTAAAAAGTAGTCTTGCTTTCTTTTAAACAAGTAGCTAGATCGTTTTAAGGAGAAAAAATAATATTGCCTCCTTGTGTGGGAAGTCCTTCTAGTCCAGGGTTCGGGAACTTTCTTGACCTAAAGAACCGTGAAGGCAAAACATTTTTTTTTTCTTTTGAGAGAGAGCTACACCAAATTCAACAAAACTTCCAAACCCACTTTCCAATTCGTCAGTGCATTTCTTTTCACTGATTGACGTTTGATGATTTTATAAAAATTTAAGAAATGAAAATAATGTCAGAGCCTGTGTCCCATATCAATATAAAACCATCTCAAAAACTATGTCTCCCTCTCGCAGTAACTTAAAAATGTTGTGAGTTTGTCCCAAAAATGGCTTTAAAACAAGGTGCAAGCAAAGTTATTTTGTAAAAATGTCACAAAAACTGCAAACGTAAAGGATATCGACATATTTAGAGGAAAGCGAGTGTTAGCTCTCTGGGCATAGCTCCGCCCATGTCTACCTTTTATCCAATCAAATGGCTTTGGGTAGTTTTCTGGCGTTTATGGGTATGCGTGTTTACAGTTTGTTCTGTGTGTTTTCATCATAAAGTTTCTCAACAGTGAACATATAGTCTTAATGAGTTTACATGCGAGGGATTCCTTAATGATGTACAGCCAAGACTGGCAGTTGATGTGACACCGTGGTTGTAAACTGTAGTTTGGATTGTGCCTTATATACACTGGACCAAACCCCTCGGAATTACATTGTTGTTATGGCTCCACATGGTTCACGGTACTTGCTCAAATAACATTTGGAGCCATTTTGTATAGCAAAGATGCTATTTTCTCTCCGAGCCAGATGTACTCATAAAAAAAGCCATTGGTCCCCGACGCCATTTCTACTCCCAGAACTGGCATGGTCTTTCTCACTGAGAATTGTTGTCTTCTGCACTAAAAGTTATTTTTATCTCTTAAATAATTCCTGCATTGTTTTACATGCCTCCAAAAATGTATCTACTCGTACAAGAAATTTTTCGTAAATTGTTAAAGCGCCATTTGAGGAAACTTGAAAGTATGAACCCTTAAAAAAACATTCAAAACCAAACTTTATGTCGTATTTCGCATTTTCTTGGGGCCAACATCGCATCAATATTTACCAAAAGCTATCTTGAAACAAACCAACGGGTAAAAGTTATTCTGCGCTTCCGTTGAGCGATGTGCTTTTGACACAGGGAATTTGGCGACGCCTTGCTTGTCAGAATGCTTTTAGAAAGAGGCCGATAAAATATGAAGCGGGAGCTCAGGAAAAAATATGTGAAAAAAACAAAAAAAAATATGCACAGACAAAGAGCGGAATCGCAGAAGCAATGGCCCTACGCTCGCGTGCTGAAACGTCGCCTGAGACACCACGGGTAAATATTAAATCCTGCAGAGGTGTGTCAATATTTATGGACTAGAGAATAGAGAATAGTGAATTAGGGGTGGGGTTGTCATGGGGAGAAGAGATATTAATTACTCTGCTGTGCACTTGATTTGGCACAAAAGAGGAAATTCACAGGTCTTGTACTGAGCATGAAATTTCACAACTTTTTTAGATAAAAGAGACAGTGTACAATATTTAGTGCAGGCATGTCAAAGAAAAAGCCCATTGGAAGATCTCTCTCTCTCTCTCTCTCTCTCTCTCTCTCTCTCTCTCTCTCTCTCTCACACAAAGTCTAAAAAAGAGCCCCGTAGCATAACCACACCGGGGTCTGAAAAGTCTTCTTTTATTTTTGTGCTTTGCTCAATGATCATTACCTTCAACTCTGGCCAAGTCGCATTATTTCCGCGGAAGCTCAGCTGCATTTTCTTAGCTTGTCGTAGTTTGTTTTTTTAGCTTCCTCCCCTGGCTAACCATCTATTCGTTCATCTTCAATTATCTCGTGGCTGCTCGGTTTCCATGTTATTTCGCGTGGCGTGAAAATCAACATTATTTTCCACTATTTTAAGGCTCCGGTAGCACAATAACTTTCAAATTGATAGATACGGTTGAGCCTTCGCATCCATGAGTACATCCGCAAACGATGGGACATCACGTGTCCTCTTCTGTGCATGCAGGACACTTGTCACATTCACACAGGAGATGAATAAAAGCCAGAGAATTGCATACAGTTGGAAGTGTGAACAATGGTACAAAAACATGGGATTTCACCCAAAAATAAGAATTGAGCATTAAGCTCTGCAGTGTGAACCTAGCCTAATATACATGCCTACAGCTTACCCTTTAAAGTTTACTCCCACACTTCACCCTTTAGCAGCCTCACGGTGTCCTCATCTTCATCTGTCACTTTACATTACACACACAGGGTGCATTGTTCGATAGGGCGCGTGGCACAATTTGAATCAAATCCGAGACTTTTATGTGCGCCTTATGGTCATGAAAATACGGTAATTAAGTCCCACCCTAATGGCTGCAGTCTGCAATTGGAATTCTCCTCATGATGTCCAGTCGCCTTTGCCTTTCATTTGGTGTTGTTAAGCTAAGCGCTCCCAAGGTGTCAATGGGAACACACAACAGATTCGAGTGGGACAGATTATCTTCTTCTCTGGGGAGCTACAAGCAATGATGGTTTCTAATGATTTTTGTTTTCACTCTCCCTTAAAGTAGGGCCATCATTTCCATTTATAACATATGTATCACAACTCATTTTATCTGTCTGATTTGTAAAGAAAACATCATCATCACCAGAAGATAAATATTTGGGGGGCACAAAGATGAGAAGCATTGTCAAAAGAACAAAACCCTTGTGCCACTGATCAGAAGGTAACAGTAACCCTAACTTAAATCTAAAGTAAAGTTCAACACTTAAAAAAAATGCTAAAAAAGATTTTTGTAAGTTGTGGGTCAATGTATACTATGTCAAAGTTCCTAATCTTTTCTATCTCTACCCACTAGGGCAGGGGTCGGGAACCTTTTTGACTCAAAGAGCCATAAAAGCAAAAAATATTAATTTTATTTTGGGAAAGAGCCACACCATATATTATGAGACAAATTTACAAAATTGCTAAACCCGCACCCCAGACAAAAGCTTAGTCTTCAGCACATTTATTTTTGATGATTTGATAAAAAATATGAAAAGAGAATAATGCCAGAGCCCCTGTCCCAAAATCAACAAACATACCACTTTAAACTTGTCTCTTTCTTGCAATTACTCAAGATCGGTTAAACTCCTTTTGACCCTTTTTTTTCATACATATTGGTTTCAAAACCAGATGCAAGCAGTTATTGTGTAAAAACGTCACAACATTCTGCAAATAGGGAGCCTGATGAGCTCACTTTTGGCGCAGATGGCGTAGGGCGAGAGATGGGAGGGAGTGCTTGCGCTTTTTGCATGGCTCCACCCATCCCTCCCACTCACCCAATCAAAAGACTAAGTTCTCTTCCGGTGTTTTGGCGTATTTACAGTGTGTTCTGTGGATTCATCATAAGGTATCTGAACACTGAACACAGATTATATAGTGAACTTTTGTATAAAGGATTCTTTAGCGTTGTACAGCCAAAACGAGTTTTTTTCCCCCCCTTTTTTGTGTGACACCTTGACTGTAAATTGTAGTGAAAAACGTGCCCTATATATACTGCGAAGTAACATCGGATACTTAGCTTTGGATTGGATTTGCGTGTACATGAATAGGATGAAGAACTTAAATTTCGAACAAGATGGAGACATTTTGCATGCAATCAAATTTGTCTCTGAGCCATAGATATTCATAGAAAGAGCCATATATGGCTCGCGAGCCATAGGTTCCCGACCCCTACACTAGGGGGTAGTATTGAGTTTTCATAGTGTGGTGAGTTGGTTAAAACAAACCAGTTGACACATTCAATGCCAAACATGAAAATCATTGTATCCCTATTGTTTGTGAAAAGATGTGTCTTATTTAGAAAAAATCCCTTGTCATTCATTATTATAATATGCAGGGTAGGTTACTGATATATGTTTGTAATATCTAAAGTATGCCAAAGCATAACACTTGGAAAAAAAGCTAAAAATTTTGGTATTGACATTCTTTTATTGATCCTTTTCAGAACCTGT
This sequence comes from Urocampus carinirostris, assembly GCF_059441175.1. Classification (NCBI taxonomy): domain Eukaryota; kingdom Metazoa; phylum Chordata; class Actinopteri; order Syngnathiformes; family Syngnathidae; genus Urocampus; species Urocampus carinirostris. The sequence continues at coordinate 28,880,421 of NC_142365.1, forward strand.
CCTGCTTAAGAGTTCTTAGGGGGCAACCTGGTGCCCACGGGCACCCATAATGGAGACCCCTGCACTAAACAAAAAAGCGACATCCAGATCATATATCAGACAGGGATGATGTATTTTGTTATACCACGTCTTATATGAGCAAAATTCTAACCGAAAGTGTTGAACATCTAACTCCAAATTGACAGACAAACCCCTGAACTTGTATATTTCTTCTAGAAACAAACCCCGTCCAATGATCCCTTCTCCTAAAAAAGGGGGAACGAAAATCCCAATATATAGCAGCATCCGGCAGCTGCCGAAAGTCGTTTCCAGTTCAATCTGTCGTTTTTTTACAGCGTGTATGCCATAAAAGCGAGCCCGATACGCTCTCGCTTACAAATCTAGCAGCAGTGACAGGTTTTGATATTGCACCTTCTGGTTTGAGGCCATAAATCTATTTCCCGGTGGTCTCCGGAAACACCTGAAAAATCCCTTTTGGTTCTGTGCTCCTTTACCTCAAGAGAAAACTTCGTGCAAAAATAGCTATAATTGAGGCACATTTGATTTAGTGGGTGAGAAGGGCTGATTGCATCTTGAATAAAAGCAGGACAAAAAGTCTGAAGATACAAACAAACAATCGTCAGTACAATAACCGCAGACAAAAGATGGGAGAATGTGAAAGGGTGTTGTTTCATTTGTAAAATACAAGGCTTATAATTGTACCCATTCATGGTGGTCGAGAATGCTGCGATTCAATCAATACAGTGGCATTTGGTTTGTGAAAGAGTCAACAATAATTTGTTCTTTCTGAGAACTCAAAATTCTAAAATGCTTGAGATTGTTAAAAAGTATCTAAAATAGGGGTGTCAAACTAATTTAAGCTGGGGGGCCACATAGTGAAGAAAAACTCTTGGGGGTAGGACTAGAAGATTAAAAGAAAGCACTACACATTTAGTACAATTAGTATGGAACATATTACTGTATGAAGAGTGTGTGCGGAATCAGTCAGGCACGTGATTTTCTTGCCTCATGGTAGATTCAGATTTGGCGTACAACTCAGTCCCAAACAGTACAATTAGTGACAGTATTAGCAAGACGATAGCAAGTCAAAAGGAACAGTATTACTCTCTTAAGTGTCTGCAGATGCAGAATGAGGCACGCAAATTTCTTGCCTTATGACAGAGGGCGATAGTGGAATAAAGAATTTTAATCTGGCGCACACCTCAACCCCAAACAATGCATCTGTGATAGTTTTGGCAAGCTGACATTAAGTCACACCATCTATCGTAGTTGCATGGCCCATTTTTATTATAATGGAAGATTAGTGATTCATTTTTTCAAAAGGAGCATCTCTTAGACTGTATCAGTAAGTTATTTTTTTTGTTCGTTAATTTGATTGTGTCTCACTAGATATAAACCTGTACTTCACAAAACTCAAAATATAGGTTTTTTTGCTGACCGAAGTAAATACAGAGTATAAATAATATGAACTGATACATCTTTGTTGCAAATAAACCTTTGGCCACTTGGAAGTTTTTTGGTTGTTGCTATTTTGGCCATGAAGGAGTAGAAAAAATGGCCTTTTTCAGAACGACCCAATGTCTGGCAAAATCTACCATAACTATGTTTTAAGACAACAAAATAGAAAAAAGATTATACTGACTTTTTGAGTCTTGTTCTCTCAGTTGTCCATACATAGTCAATTATTTTTCACCATGACCAGGCGTTTTTTGGGTTTGTATGGTAGATGGTGAAGTAATTCCTGGAGATCCACATCATAGATAACGCATCAGTAAACCCATTAATTTCCTTTTTGACCATCAAAAATAATAAAGTAATGTTTACAAGGTTCAATTTTGTTTAAATTATTATTACTGGTTACATATAATAAAAATGTTTTACAAAATGCATTACTTGCGATGCCCTGTATGTGTCATTTCTTGTCTGTGATCAGTCCGTGGCAACACATGAATGCAAAGGAGACTCGATTGTGGGAAGTTGCTGCCACTTTATGGGTGTTTTGGAAAACGACTTTGTTTTAATTTGGTCAACAGTCGCGCAGCTAAAGCAATGTATAGAGCGCTTGTAAAGCAGGGGCGCCGGCGCCCCCATGGTAACAAGAATGTTTTACTATATTATGACGGGTTTTTTTCAGAGTAAAACCATCCGTAGATTATTTGAAGTCTGCACTGGTACATATAATAAGCCAGCGCCGGTCCTTGGTACAGTACAGGCTATCGAACAATGTGTTGTTAATTTGGTAAATAAAATAAATGTGTTTACTTAAATTAGTTTGATTTTACATTGTCTTTCTTGCTGTGAGTAAATGGGTGCCACATTGTGTTTCAAGGTTTATAATTGCTTAATGATAGGAATGGGCTGAGGTTGACAGATATGACAATAATCACTCCCTTTGTTACTTGATTTTGACTAATTTGACCCATGAAGACCTCTTGAGGAATTTCTGAATCTTCCAAGTAATTTGTGAGGCTAAGAAGAGACACAGATACAGTACAACAAAAGAGAAAATCTCACCTCAGCGTGCAAGTGTGCTGATTCTGCGTCCGTCGGGCTTTCCCGAATCATCTGAGAAGAGGCAGCAAAGCGGTCTGGGCGGGCCGCCGCTGAGCTGATCATCCTCTCGGGGGCCACATCATCTTTACCATTCCTCCGCCAAACGCAGATGCTCGTATTCCATCCTCATTGCTTCTGAAAAGGGGAAGCGACAAATAGGTGCCATCAGCAGAAAGAAACAGAAGCAAAAAACAAAACAAAAAACAAGCTGTGCCGAGGGCCTCAACTCCCGGAGCGGTCATCGGGCTTGGCTGCTTCCATGTTAAACGACTGTGATTTTGCAAATTAGCAACGTTGCAGGAGCCGCTGAATATTAAAAAAAAGTTAAAAGGGCAATTAGTCACCAACAGTGACATTGTTGTGATGATACTGCTTTGTTAGTCTATAAAAGGAAAAGTTGATGCTGCAACTTTGCTGGACTTTAAAATCACTGCTTAGAGTTTTCTACCAGACCGGACTGGTCTGTCTTACCCCTAATTCAAATGCACCACTTCATTGCCCGATTGACGCTGCACAGAAAGAAAAAACAATAACCTTATGTTTTGCTGTATACTATATTTGTCCGTGAATACGTGCAGGTGTTGGTTTTCTCGTATTGCTATATTTTTCTCCTATTTTTTAAAACTTTGTTTTTACAGTAAAATAAGATAAAAAAAATACATACATAAATGCAAACTTGTTTGGAATGGAAGCGTATTATATAATTTTGTTTAACTCGCAAATTATCATGCATCGCTAGGATTTATCATTAATTCTAAAAGGGACACCGATGAATGCATGAATGAATGAATGAATGGAAGATTGAATGGAAGAATGAATGAATGGAAATTATTGTCATTATAGAGTAGCAGATACATGGTAATCTGCGCTAAATACACATTTCATCTCATCACAGTGTAATATTCGACCACTATATGTCACTGTGCTTTGTAGTGCAACTGAAAATGAGTTTTACAAAGCACAAAGGAGTCTACAAACTACAGGATTCAGATTCAGATTCAGATCTACTTTATTGTCATTCTAGTACACGTGTATACAGAACGAAATGTCGATACATCTGACCCGCACAGTTTCCTTGAATGTACAGATATAAGTAAACGTTGTATTGTATTATGGCTACGTATAGTATTTTACCATAGTGCCGATAGTGCAAGAGGAGTAGCTAACCAGATGTGCAAAATGGGCAGTCAGGTTAACAAGTCAGGTAAACAGTAACATTAACACTGTAACAATAACGCTGTAAGTACAATAGTGCAGAGAGCAAATGTGCAAGGAGTGGCAAGCTATAAAGAACTGCCAGTAGTGCAAAAAGTTGAACACAAAGCACCTTAGTATACTCATTTTTTGTTTTATTTGAGTACCCTTGCCAGCAAGATGGCTCATTTTCTGTAAAATATATATACATTTTCATGACCAAAAGTATTTGGGAAATATGCATATTAACATGATAGTGCATGTACTTTTGCTTTTTAATAAGATAAATTGTTTGTGTTTTAGTTATTTTACCACTAGAATTTATACCTGTGAATGTAAGTGTGATTTTTGTGTGTGTGTCTTTGTACAAAAATCAATAATTAAAACCTTTATTCATGTATTTCTTGATAATTGTATTATTCATTGAAAAAACAATGAAAGAAGAACCCCACTTTAGAGGCTCAAGCATTTCTTTAGCAAATACAATTTTTAGAACACAATTTTAAAAATAAGTCTAAGGTGGCATTAGCTCAGGAGGTAGAGCACTCGTCTTGGGATCAAAAGGTAGCAGGTTCGATTATATGTTATATGTCGAAGCGTCCTTGGGCAAGACACAGAATCCCTAATGCCCCCAATAAGCAGGGAGGCACCTTGCATGGCTGACTCCCTATTGGTGTGTGAGTGTGTGTGTGAATGGATACGTGTGAAGATCATTGTAAAGCGCTTTGGGAGGTCATTCACTTGAAAAGCGTGGTATAAATGCAGGCCATTTACCATTTAAAAAAACATCCGGCTACTATTTGGCGCAATTGATTGTTTATCTGAAATGCAAATTGTTGACTTGGGCAATTGTGCAAATGAAGCAGCTATCTACAGAAACCTGATTTTGGCACAAATCTCCATCCCATCAATTTATACGTTAATGCACTGAACGAGTTAATTGACCAGTCTGGCCTTGTGAAAGTTTTTTTCCTATCATGTAGACCTCGAGCTAAAATGAGTCCGACACCTCTGCTTTATACCTAAACTTTAACAAGAAAGTCAGAATTATTTCAGAATAAAAAAAATTGTTCCTGCAGAAGACCTCTTTTTCAATTTAAGTTCCTTTTTTTTGTTCTTAATGCAACCCGACCACACTGTCCCGCTAACAGAAACTCATCTCTCGGTTCACGAATTCTTCCTTTTCTCCTCTGCATATAAATTTAAAGAAGACACACAATAAAGTAGGCGCACACTCAAATATGCCGTAGCCTAATTAGGGCTGGAGTGGATTAACGAGGAGGTCGGGGCAGGTTAATGAAGGGTGGCGCTGCTCTGCTGCAGGCTGGAATCAAAAACACGAAATGCCGACTCGTGGCTGCCGCGTTTCAAATTAGAATGAGCTGGTGTGGAGGAGTAGGAGGAATCTAGATTTCTTGCTTCTGAACTTTACTTGCCCTCCCATTTTTTTTTTTGTGGGGATAAAAATTAAACAGGTGCAGCAGGGGAGGCATGAAGAGCCAAAAAATCAAGAGCTTAATCCTCCCTACTTAGTGGTACTGAGCAATTAGCGTTGGTGATATGTTCATGGCTTGGAGTTTTGTTAACATGCACCTGTGTTCTCTACTCTTTTCTTGGAAAAAAATATTTTCAGCCAAGTCCCATTTATAGGCCAGGAGATTACATTAGATATGTCATTAATTCAGTCTGATGTGGGGATTACAAAGTGAATTTGGCATATGTCTGGGATAGAAACACATGGTAAGTATCAAATTCCTTCTTATCCCTGGTACCCAAGGTAATAACATTAAAATTGTATGTATACAGTTAAAGGCCGTCACAAAATAATAGTGTAATTTCCCAGCTTTAAGGTACAGCTAAAAAAAAACAAATTGGCCAGAAATGTGTGCTTTAAATACAGTGGATGAAATTAAAAATGCAGTTAAAGATAAATCATACTGCTTACTGTAACTGTTTTACTTGTTAGAAACAAATAGACTGGTCTGGTCTCTTGTGGTTACCATGTTTACTGTTTTTTGCTAAAAGGAAACAAAAGAAAAGTGCAAAACTTCGACAGCAGCTCATACGCCAACTTTCATACAAATTATCTTTTGTTGTTTGTTTCTTTGGAAAATAGATGTCGACAAGTATGAAATGTATTGTATATATATATATATATATATATATATATATATATATATATATATATATATATATATATATATATATATATATATATATCTCTTAATTCAGTTCAGAATCTCCTGTATGTATATATGTATATATACATACAGGAGATTCTGAACTGAATTAAGAGAGAGAAAGGAATTGTGGGAGGTCGTTCACTTTTTTTTTCAGCTAGGCCAAACTGTATCTGTGAAGACCTTTTAAAAATAATCATCCACAAGGGTGTGTAAATACCAGAGTGACGCAGTGAATTTAAGAACGACAGCATTTTATTTCCAAAATAATATTTAACACCAGAACAGTGATATGAAAAACTAGCGTGCTTATAAAAACATTTTATATTAGATGACGATTGTATTCATGTCTTAAACTGATTGTATTGAAATATTTAAGCAAGAAAAAAAATTATCAAATCCCCAAAATCAAAAGGGGATTCTGTAGTACAGTGGTTAGAACATTTGCCTACCAAATGAAAGCCCATGGTTCAAGATTGAGTTGGAACACATGTTTGTCTGGAGAGGGACGGGTGCCACCAGTCTGTACTTGCCCAAGACAACCCAAGTAGTTAAGCGATCCAACCACCAAACTAAACCATTTGTAAAGAAATATTGTTGTTCTTATAAACAAGACGTCCTACTTTCTGGTGAGAATCTATGTTATCAAAGCTATTTCTTTTATATCAAAGGTAAGCTCTAAATGTATTTGTGCTTATGGTTTATCAGGCTAAAAATCACAGGATGTGTTCTATTCAAATAATTTGTAGGGGGAAAAAACACAACTAAAAATTATTACAAGGAAAAGTAACCCAATGGAAGCAAATTGATCAGACAATTTTGCATATTTTAGGCAATAATTGGATAATGTGTAAAAAAAAAAAAAACGCAAAATGTAAAATATGCAAATAGTCAAGCCAAGTGAAGTCAAGTAATATTGGTTTGTATATCCCTAAATCACAAGGACTCTCAAAGGGGTGCACAGACCACAGATTATGATTACACCATCCCCTGATCTAAAACCTCCATGAGGGCATGGAAATGCTTGAAAACTTCAGCATGAAGGAAATGAAGAAACCTTGAAAAGGGAACGCACATGAGGTAAACCCCTTCCAGGATGACCAGGCTGCAGTTGATGTTGCATTAACAAACAATAAAATGAAAAATAAAATAATTAAAGTATAATATAAAATCAAAATCAAATCAAAAGGATGACCATGTTGCATTGGATGTTGCATTAACAAACATAATACATAGATATTGTCAACATGATAGATAGGTTGTTTATGAGCTAAAAAATGTAAGTGTGTTTTAATTCACCTAAGGAATAGAAATTAATAAATAGAAAAAAAAAAGTAAATAGAACATTTTACACACACACCTGAGTACCATCGGATACCCAGAGCTGAGGAAACATGGCTCTTATCCAGGCATCAAGACAGTTAATGAAGTGGGACAATCGTGAACAAAATATTTGCATAATAACTATATGAGGGAGATATACATTTTCTTTAAGCAACTTCAAGCAAAGAAAAACGATCACACTTGGTGCTTTTGGTGTTTCAATTGTTTCCCGTACTAAAAAGAGCCCGTAATAGCCCGGTGTGTGAATACAAGTACTGGCAGTGAGAGTGCTGCCACCTTACCACTAGACCACCATTGGTTCTAATGGTACGTTACAAGGCATTGAACCATATTGCATTATCACACTTTTTTCACTCGGTGCAGAGAACACTGAAATGCATACTGAATTCTGATAGGTCAAAAAAACCTCTCCACTTCTTCACTGACAAATGTTAGAAAATTGATAAATCAGAAAGTCTTTCACCATAATACTATACAAGCTTTTACGTAAGCATCCATATCAAACAGATATTTTTGATACACAGAGAAAGGAGTGGAGAGGCTGTTTAACCTATCAGAATGCATTATGCAAATCACAACTGGTGATCGAGTGGTAATGTGTCTGCGCCCCTTCCTGTTACTCTGGTTTGATTTCCATTGCATAGAATGTTTTGCGATATACAGTGCATCCGGAAAGTATTCACAGCGCTTCACTTTCCAAATCATGTCCAATCAACTGAATTTACTGCAGGTGGATTCCAATTAAGCTGTAGAAATATCTCAAGGATGATCAGTGGAAAAAAGATGCACCTGAGCTCAACTTTGAGCTTCATGGCAAAGGCTGTGAATACTTATGTAAATGTGATTTCTTAGTTTTCTATTTATAATAAATTCAAAAAAAGTAAAAAAAAAAAAGTTTTTCACATTGTCATAATGGAGTATTTTGTGTAGAAATTTGAGATAAGAGATTAAATTAATACAATTTGGAATGAGGCTGTTACATAACAAAATGTGGAAAAAGTGAAGCGCTGTGAATACTTTCCGGATGCACTGTAGGTCAGCAGCACGTACACAAGGAAGCTTGTACTGAAGTTTTAACTTTGTGTGTGTTATCGGCCGCTTTTTCGTGACTTCACACTCATACCTGGAAGTAGACATTTGGCTATACGGTTTGAGTCCCATAAATTTGGTTTGGTGTTATTATGGGTCTACAATCAGTTTTTGGGATGCTCGAAGGAAAGAGGAAAATACGAGTACGGCGCTTTCTTGTTTTTTTCTTTTTACTTCATTTTTTATTTCTAAGTACTTATTAGAATTGATCCAATATGGCGGCACACGGATGCAGAGGCTCTTGACACTCTCACATTTGATTTTCGACTTTATCCACGCATACATCGGCCTTACAACACTACACCTGACAGGAGCCTGTGTACATTGATTACTGACATTGATACAACATCACCTACAAATTATCGGGTTGGGTAGGATGGGGAGAGTAAGGAAAGCTACTGCTGTGGCTATGTAACAATTATCACATCAACAAGCAGAATTGAATCCGTATCTCACCAACGCCAGATCTTTACCTCTGAAAGGGATGACCAGGAGGTACACCTCGCGGAACCAACGACTGTTGTATTTTAACCATCTCGGAGGTCTGATACTAGCATGTAGCTGGCCAATCGCTACATCGCTCCTTGCTCTGAAAGAAGAAGCCCTCCAATGTTGTTGTAAAATTGTATAATGACAATAACGATTAATTTATTACCGTATTTTCCGCACTATAAGGCGCACCGGGTTATAGGGCGCACCCCGAAAAAATAGTTTTTGGTCCTATTTTTGACATACATAAGACGCACCGGATTATAAGGCGCTACAATGGGAACGTCGACAAAACAGTCAGATAGTTCAGTCCAACTTATTACCCCCTTAACATTCCGAAAGTTTGCAAAGACGCAAAGACGTGTCGAGAACACGTGCGGATGCGGTGTCCGTACGATGTCACTCAAATGCATCGTTCCATCATTCGGAAGGTTAAAGTCTTGGGATTCAAGAAATGCCAACCAGTCCTTAGTATCTATTTTCTTTTTCGCTCGCAACTGTACTGTGCATATGACAATAAACACTTGGAATTGAGTTTAATTTAAAAATAGACACTCCATTCCATCCATTATCTGCACCGCTTATCACAGAAACATAGAATTCAGTCTGAAACAAGATACAGGGACAATATAAAACCCGGAGTAGCTCACCGAAGTCGTTGTGTTCATAATAATGTGCATCCAATGTCCTCTTATATCCGTGAGGGTAGTAAATCCAGGAGAATACAATATTTACAAATACAGAATAGAAAAAAATGCTTTCTCTCTACATGCTATACACATTCATCTTTTTCGGCCAATTGCAGGCTTTGTTTCGCCGTTTAAGCCAATGCCAGCCTGTAAATGATAAAAAGGATTCGCCCCTTGACCTCCGAATAACTTTAGCCAATAGTGATCGATTCAACTGATGATTGACACATCTTTTTCGACCAATTGCAGGCTTTGTTTGCCGTTCAAGCCAATGCCAGCCTGTAAATGATAAAAAGGATCCGCCCCTTGACCTCCGAATAACTTTAGCCAATAGTGATCGATTCAAATGATGATTGACACATTGGTTAGCCAATGAAACGCCGGTAAATAAATCCCAGCATACACCGCGTACTACTTGGCATTCGGGGGAAAATCTAGTCGGCAGCTGCAAGTTAGTTGGAAAACTTTGCAATTTTAAAATTGATCCATAAATAAGGCGCACTGTATTATAAGGCGCATGGTCAGCTTTTGAAAAAAATAAAGGCTTTTAGGTGCGCCTTATAGTGCGGAAAATGCGGTAATTCATATTGTTACCTGGTGAGTTGAGGCCAGAGCAAGAACCTCACTTGGAATGCCCCTATCTGTGATAGTGGACGCACGCCATAAAACACTGTTGAAAATCTTGCGCCATTTCCTGGCCGAAATGATCGCCAAAGAAAGCCAATTGTCCATGAAAGCCTGACCGAAAAGAGTGCACCCTTATCTGGTGAGTGGAGGGCGGATATACAGTGAAACTCTTTGCCAGTTTGCACAGTTCGCCAGCTAAAGCGAGTTCCAGAGATTGCTTTATTTGAACCCAAACCTGTACACCGCACTTTTTCAAGAACGTATGGGCCTTGTTTGTACATCAGTATTCTTCGTCGTAACTTAGCCCGGAACGTTTAACAACAGCCAAACTAGAGCTTTGATCGCAATATTTCGACTGTCAATCACCATAAAATTTACACCGAACCAGTATGGCCAGCACTGTTTGGGTTGCCTGGATGTTGCCACGTGATTAGGAAGGTTTAATATTCCGGGTTGCCTTATGTATGACAAAAATACTTTTTGTTGAGAGTGCGCCTTACAATCAGGTGCACCCTTTAGTGTGGAAAATAGGGTCAATCTAAACTGAAATCATGATGTTGTCGAAGGCTAGGTTCACACTACATGGCTTAATACTCAATTCCGATTTTTGGGTTAAATACAATGTTTTTGTGTGATAATTTACATTTGCAACTAAATGCGGCTTGTATGCGTAAACGCCACAAATGTCCCGCATGTGCAGAAGAGGACACCTGACGTCAAACGCAATGCACTCATGTTTGCGGAAGTACTCATGGATGTTAACAGCGGTGATTTGAATGTAAATATTGTCAACTATCACTAGAAGATACTAAAGCTTTAAGAATAAACTCAAGCAACATGTGAATACAGTTGTATGCAATGCGATGTTGGCTGTTCCTCGAGTTACAAAATAAACAAAAGTTCATATTCCATTAATATGTGAATTCACTAAAATCCATATTTTTGTCCACTGTGGTTGTTGATTACTCCGCTTCCTCACGCCTTGTTGTTGTCAAATTAGTCACGTCTGCTGCCTATCAATGAATTGCAGGTCGCATGAATGCGTTTTGACCGTTCATAAAGAAGTCGCATTCCAAAAGATCAGATACATATCAAGTTTTAAACACATTAAACTGTCCTGAAACGGGTGTGAAAATATTAAAATATTAAACATGTTGCAATTAGACGGACTTTAACAGATCAAGTACAGCTCACGTATGTGCAAAAAAATAAGATTTCCACACTTTATGAACTTATCTAAAGTTACATGATTGCTATTTTATAATGTAAATGAGCAATTTATGTATTTTTGTGATTTTGTTCCAGTGTCCTTCCCAGGCGCCTTCTACATGGGATGTTTTCCATTCCGGACACGCCAACTTCAGTTCTCTCATGGATTGACCTTTAACAGTAGATGGAGATGCGGCCTCGCCAAAAGGTAACATGTCAACACGGGTGCCGCTCCCTTTCGTGAACGGACTCGTCGACCATACAAAAAGGTCTTCAGATTTCAGTTCATGCAACCAAAACCGAAAAAATGCAGTAGAAATACAATAAAGGTTGAACACACAGAGCTGTTCTTATGTTTTCCGAGATGAAACGCTCCCAAAGGCATTCAACCAGGAAATGTGATTTCCATACAGGGAACATCAAATGGGTTAAAAAAATGTATCATCCCGACTTGGCCTTGATCGATCAATACATTCACTAGCTTTCAGCCAGTAAATGTATTGATCACAGTCTAGAAACGTTATCAAGTATTGTTAGCTCATTCACTGGCAGCCTTCCTAAATGCAAAATGTAAATCTTAGCCATCTTGGCCGTTTATAGTATGTAAAATTTCAACTTTGCATCGAGGCATAACAATGTTTTGACTTCTCTCTCCTTGAAAAGACTGTGATAAGAAAATATTGACACTACTTGTTTGCTACCCATATTTCAGTATATAATCCTTGTTGTGTAGATTACTTTAGAAAAGTAATGGTTATAGTTACTCACTACTTATTCCACAAAGTAAGTGAGTTTGTAACTGAATTACTCAATAGTAAAAGTAACTAGATAACAAGGAAGGTAACTGTTTCCCTTAATCTAAAAAGAAGTTCTTTGAAATTGTTTAAAGTTTCGTAATCAAATGATGGGAATTCCGTCTTTTTTTTTTTTTTTAGAAAACCGGCTTTTTGGCCATTTTGTGTTCCAAGGGGCTCTTTAGGTTATTTTGGTTGCTTTATTCCTACATTATCAGTTGTTATGCAACATTATGCATGAAATGACCTAAAAAAAAAAGACAAAAATGAAAAAAAATGGAAAAAAAACAACAACTGAAGTAAAAAAACAATAACTAAAGTAAAAAATGGGCATAAGAAGAAAAATAATAAACTTTTCATTCATGTATAAACACATTAACACTGAAATATTTTAATAGGGAATATAATTAAACATTCATAAAGCTACAAAAAAGGTAAAATACAAAACAATTTTAAACTTTTTTGGCGTATCACACCACTTTTGACTGTCAGTATCAGTAACGGCATTGCAATGATGGGAAAAATGAATGAATTAGATAGATTACCCCATTACAGAAAAAAAATATATCTGTTACATTACGCCATTATTCCCAACACTCCGCAAAATTATGATTAACTATGAGTTAAATCAGCTGATAGCAATTCTAATACCAATCGAAAGTGTTCTTCTACGTACAATTAGTTGACATTAAACAGAGGTGTGGCCTTCCCGTTTTTTTTGCATTGAAGACAATCCCACCTTGATTGTGTTTGGTTTTTGTACCAAAAAAAATCTGGTTGTTACCGTTTATACTCGAATATAAGCCTAAATCACATACAGACCACAACCCTGAAACAGCTCTAAAATAGCCACGCACTGTCCCTAAATTATTCATGGTGCCATCTGTTGGAGACTTGCAATAACATCATGTTTTGTGTGCCCTTTTTTTATGGCTATAACATTGTTTAAGACAAGTGTTTTCAACAACTTTGCCAAAAATTGATGAATTAATTAATTATTTATTTGTGTGTACTGTGCCGTGGGAAATTATCAAATGTGTGTGCCTGTGCGGTCTAGCGAGAGCTATGATTCATTTGGATTTACTTTTATTGAAGATGCAATGACACAGACTGGTGGTGTATTGTGGGATTTTTTTCTCAATGAAAGAAAAGTACCTAACCTCAAAAAAGTTTGAAAATCACTGGTCTAAAAAGCTCTTTTGTCTTAAAAATGGAAACTATAAAAAATCTTAAATTACATTATTCTTTCTGAAGTAGGATTTTCAATGTTTTGTAGCTCTGTTATATGAAGGAAATAGAAAATTATTTTGTATTGTTCAATGTTTTCACAAAACCTATAAAATAGAAAATTTCTGCTTAGAATTTACCACAGTTGCCCATGGCGCCCAATTGGCACCGCCCTTTATGCGCCAGCTGCAGCTTGTTGACTGATTGGCTTCCCCCCCATTTAAGCTCAGTGCTCTCACTCACCCTTTGTCAGTCTGTCAACGAACCTCTGCACCCGCAAGACGTTTGTTTTGACTCTGTCCGGTATCCTATTTGTGTATCCTGTCCGGTATCGATCCCCTCTGTTTCGTCCTGTTTTGATATTGGTCTCCGGTCTCCAGTTTCTGGTATCGTTCCCGTCTTTCTCATCCTGTCTGTTATCCGTCTCCAGTCTCCTATATATATTATCAATCCTGTCAGTCCCGTTCTGTCTGGTATCAACACAATCTGTCCGGTATCGGCTCTTGTAACTGGTATCGATCTCGTTTGTCTCTGGCTTTCGTTTTTTCCACGCCAGACTGCTGTCTTTCTTCTTCTGCCCAGGGATCGCCGAATCACTGGCGTTTGTGTTAATGTGCATGACTTCCCTTTTCCCGTAAAATAAAGCTTGTGTGAGATAGGTTAGTGTTGCGGTTCTTGACAGCAGTGCTCCTAAAGTTTTATATATATATATATATATATATATATATATATATGATCTCATGGATGAAAGACACATTTTAATGCACAAGTTCATCTCGTTGGTTTGTGTATGTTTACAACTTAAACCGCAATATTATTTACACACAGGCAGAAAAGGTTCGGGGCAACTATCGCAATATTTCAGTTGATGTTCAAAGATTACATGATGTATGATTTTTTTTCTTTATCAATTACATTTCAGAGAATAAATAACTTTTTTCTAATATTTATTCATTTTTTAAAACGGTCCTGTAATGTATAATAAATGTATTTATCTATTTCTTTGTCTATGAAGTCGTTCAGGTCATTCTCAAGCAGATAAATGCATCCCAAATATACGGCAGTCTGAGAGTGTTAAGAAGCTTATCTAGGATTTGGACACATCACGCGCTGAAGGTCGATATAACCCGGCTGCAGATTGGAACATCGCAAGGCGACCCAAAATCAGTGTCAACGAAAAATAAAAGTGGAGACAAACTGCTCATTTATCAGAGCAAGTCAACTGCCACAATGGGCAGTCATTTTGGTCATTATATCACAATATCAGGCAAGATTGTGCTGGTTATTACAAAAACTCACTGTATTTGAGGGCAATTAGTGTAGAGGGGCCTGACGAAAATAGCAAAAAATATATCTTATGCCATTATCACAACTTTTTGTGATTGTACTCCATATTTAAAGCCCAAATGTGCAACATTTGACCACTACATGGCACTTGGTGTCTGGGATGAGCGAGGGCCATTGGTACAGGCCAAAGCTTGGCTGCGGGATGCCGGACAAACATGGCGCAGACTTAAGTGAGGATTCCATGGTGTCAAAGAAATACAAATTTGCGACTATGTTTTTTTATAAAACATTAATAATGGTATGGTAGTCTATGTATGCTTGCCTTTATACAAATCAATGTTTTTATTTTATTTTTACTGAATGAAAGTGTTTTTGTACCACAAAGAGGCACTACATATTGCACACTGCCCTTTTAACTTGTTTTTCCTGTTCACTAAGAAAAGTAATAATTAAAATGAGCTAATTTGTTCTGTACTGTATGTCCAGGGTTGGGTAGGGTTACTTTAACTGGATTACTTTCAACTACTTTTGGATTACTCCAATACCAAATATGCTAATAAAAGACAAAATAAACTAAATATGAATAAAATTATGACTCACAACACATGGTAAACTTTCTCTCCTGGCTTTGATCTCTTTTATCTCCGGCAAAACTGACATAAAATGCGACAGAAACAAAATTAAGATAAATCCAAACAGCTTGCCAACATCATTTTTGCCGTTCCATGTATTCCGTTACTCCCCAAGCCTGCACAAAATTTTGTAATTTTATTCATATTTAGTTTATTTTGTCTTTTATTAGCATATTTGGTATTGGAGTAATCCAAAAGTAATTGAAAGTAATCCAGTTAAAGTAACCCTACCCAACCCTGTGTATGTCACATAGCAGAACACGTCCCAGTTTTGTGTAACATTTTAGGATAGATAATGTAACTATTGTTATGAGGCCAAAAAGATGTCATAGGATGCAAGTTCATTATTTTAACAACTATTGCACACTGATGTTTCTTGTTATGACTATTACATCATTTTCGCCATCAGCCATTTAATTTTGTGTTATTTGATATTCCACACCTTTTTTTGTAACCCAGCATATTTTGAGTGTCTGCAAAAGCTTAACTTATCATTAGCAGTGCAGAAAGGGTTTAATCACATTCTCAGCTGAATAACGACGCATATGACCAACGTGATTGGGTGTGCTTTTTCGTTTTTTGCCGTTTTTTGCGTTTCGGCTCATATGCGCATATTCGGCTGTGTCACCAGTCGCGAACTGTAAGCAGCACTTGGGAAGTGGGCGCAACTAATAGGCTTTTCTATTTGTTTGTAAACATCGCAATGTATTAGGTGGGCAGTTCTTAGCCTGGAGGTAAAGGAATACTTGCGCTGGTCAGAAGACAGTGGAAAAGAATGCTGTCATAGCAGCTAGTTGGTGTTCAAGTCGTGTTTTTGAGTGTCAGAATCGTATAAAAACCATTTGTGATCGTAAATTGAATTTTTACAGGATCCCAGTATACACTCCTAATCAAAGAAAATTATATTTTTTTTCCCCACCTATGTAAAGACCAGACCTAGGCCCTTGAAAGACATGTTCGCAGATTCGTTTTTTTGGGGGGGGGCAGGTGCTTTATATGTTTGGTTCAGTCACCTTCAACATTTTTAATGGCGAAAACTGTAACCACGCACTGTGTACTTGGCCAAATGTTTTTTTAGACGGTTGAACAGCCAAGAGTAAAAAGTTAAAAGAAATCTGTACTTAGGGGCAAAAATGGAGAAAGAAGCAACCTCTGTAATGTAATAAGTCAAGAAAAGTGTGATAGTGAATGATGGGGAGTCAAAAAGAGACAAGTCAAGGCACAAGCAAAGCGCTTGAAGGCTTTCTGGATGAAAAGCATCAATAATCCTCGTCCTTCTTTTTTTGCTTGCCTCCGTCTCGCCATCCTTCATCCTCTGGATGTTTTTTTTCATGCAGACTCCCCGGCTTGGGAGGATTTGATCGCTCCGGCGCCGCCCCAAGGGACTTATTCCGCTTTCAAATCATTGATGCTGATTACCCCCGGCCCTGTCATATTGATTTCTGAGATTTATTGTGGCTCAGCTGCCCGCGCAAAAAGGTCCCCGATCTCGGTGTCCCCAAGCTGGTGTCAATTTGTTAAGAGCTTGCCTTGTCTTGACAAGGGAGGGATGCCTAAAGTCTGTATTGGCGCACATACACACTCCTTAAAAAGCGTCTCCAACAAATCATGCACTTTAGGTGTTTCCTCAAAAGGGTCCATTATTTGATGTTTGAAAGCAACAGGGAGTGTTAGAACTTGTCTAATAACTTCTGCTCCCATACTTGCAGGACTCTCAGTGGTGCTATAAATCAACTATAATCCCTCGATCCGTAAAGCGAAGCAATCTGGATCAAAAGAAATCGCTTGTGCGCAGTGATGCGCAGTCAGGAGAACAGTGTTGTGTTCGAGTGTTACAAAGAAACACAGTTCCTGGAACCTGATTTTTTTTTCTGTAGTTTGCATTATAATGTGTTGTCAATTATTTTCAACTGAGCACCAGGTTCTCCGGGTCCGACAGTACCTGACGCCACCACTGTCAAACTTAGTACGTTCATCATGGAAATATGCAGTGTTATTTTTTTCATTTAATATTGGGATTCATTATTTTAGGTTCCCTTAAAGAGTTAGATATTGCCCCTATTAATAAATGCCCAAATAAATTCAAAGTGGGCGGATTGTGCAAGCAAGGAAGAGGGACGAGGTATGTGCAGGGCCGCACGACACAATATGCCCGTCATTTCCCCATTGTGAAAGGCTTGCTTGCTTCGGAGCCGTCTGACGTTTCACTGTTAAACCAACTCAATATACATATTTCTGGTTCCCTTTATGTTTAATGGCTATTGGCACAATCACTTTGGTTGATTACAGCCGACTAGCCAATCATAGTTTGTTGAAACCAGTAATGTTTCTGATTGCCAGCTAGCTGGCGTTGAGATGCCAACTTGGAATCAGATTCGCTAAACTAACTGTTTTCCCAAAGACTGATTTTAAGGGTCACGACATTCAGGATTTTTTGTGAAAGCCTCCGGGCAGATTTCTGAGCCTAGCAACAACTAATGGCTGAAATGTGATTGGTTAAATACCTAAATATGAAAGCACATATCAAAGCAGCCCAGCCAGGTAAAAGCATTGGAAGGATGCTGACAATTTTGAAATGTATAAGAATTGATGGACAAAATATAGTTAACACATGAATTAGATATTTTTATTTATTAATATTTTTAAGACCGCAAGAAAGGCCTTGCTGGCCCTCATGCCTCACTACTGCTCTGCAACTAAAATAAGATCACGAATTTCAATCTCTTCTCATATTTAACAATTCCTCTTTCCCTTACAAAGGAGCATACATTCCTCAGTCTGCTGCATATGAATATTCAGTAAGGTGGCATGTTCAGATCTACCCACAAAATACAACTTAATACAGTTACGTTGGTGCCGTTTCTGTCAGAACCCGAACAGACGGTGGACCCAGATGCATAACGGTTTCACACAAGGTTTATTTTACGGGAACGGGGCAGTTATGCGTGGGAAAACAAATGCCAGCGATCCGTCGATCGCTGGGCAGAAGAGATCGAAACCGGACAGGACAGACGGGATCAATACCAGATACAGGATACACGAGCAGATACCCGAAAGGACGGGACAGACGGGATCGATACCGGGTACTGGATACAACAGAAAGATACCGGTCAGGACGGGACAGATGGGATCAATACCGGATACTGGTTATACGAGCAGGACACAGGACAGGACATACAGAATCGATACCGGATACTGGAGCAAGATACCGGACAGGACGGGACAGACGGGATCAATACTGGATACTGGAGCAAGATATCGGTCATGACGATACAGGCGGGGTCGATACTGGTTACTGGAGACTCGAGCAAGATACCGGACAGGACGAGACAGGCGGGATCAATACCGAATACTGGATACACGAGCAGGATACCGTGACAGGGTCAAAATACAACTCTTGCAATTGCAGAGGTTCGTTGATAAACTGACAAGGAGTAAATTAGAACACTGAGTTAAAATAATAGAGAAGCCAATCAGGCAAAAAGTAGCAGCTGGCGCCCGTTTGGCGCCAGCTTGAGGGCAATGGGCAACCGTGACAGAACCCCTCCCCTAAAGGGACGGCTCCAGAAGTCCCAAAAAAATCAACTATACAGTGCTCTTCAGAATGGACCAATGCCCCAGAAGAAGGTAGCCCCACATCAACATCCCGAGGCCGGACCAGGAAGAGGCCAAGCAGGCAGGCAGGCATCGCAGGCTAGCAGACAGGTGTCGTGTAAGGCAGACCGACGCGCGTCGTGTCATGTGAGCTGCTAGACGTGTCGGGCAGGCAGACGGACGAGGCGGCCAGGCAGAGGCGCGAGTCAGGCAGGCAGACGGGCGAGTCAGGCCAGCAGACAGGTGATTCACGCAGACAAACAGACGAGTCAGACAGGCGGACGGACGAGTCTTTGATTCAATTGGTCAATAAATTGTTTTTTAGAATAATTTATTTATCGCCAGTATTCGCTACAGAATTATATCCTGAGCTGGACCAATACTATTTCTCTTATGGTTTGAAAGTCCTTCTTTTAGATGATATGTTGAAAACGTTAAATATTTTACTTTTTTTGAGTGAAGGTTACCATACTCAATCGGCAGCGAATAGTAAGAATGACCAATAAGCTAATTTAATTATAACTCTGGCTATGCCTCACCAGACACAAACTAACCATACATCACTTCTGGTGCGGCCCCGAATTTGCGTTTTAGACGGTGATGTTTTCAACGTCACATCACGCGTACTTGCCTTTGGGGGAAAACTCAAGTTATTTTAATTTATGGAGTTTGAATATGGGAGGTGTCAGTTGAAAAGATGTTTATTTGCTTTGATGGAAGTAAGACCGCCAGTGTTAATTCATAATTCAACAGCAAGTTAAATGATGAGTCGGTTGGTTGGAACCCTTGAAGACTAGGGTTGTAGGGGAACCATTTCCTGTGTCTTGGGAAAGTACAGCCTGGTGACACCAATCCCTCACCAGGTCAACAAATGTTTCCACCCAGTCTCGAAACGGGGACCTTTCATGTATTCGGCAAATATGTTAAACACTGCACTATGGAGTACATGGAGGTAATCTAAATCATATGGAATATTGGACTACTCCATTGAAAGATGAAATGATTTGTTAGGATTTTATTTTAATCAATGAAGAATAACAATAGAGCAATTAGGCGATGTCACATAAAATATAATTTATAGGGCTTTTTCTACTTTAGAGTTTTTTTTTCTTTTTACTGATTTATGCGGTGTGCAAATTGAAAATAAGGTTTTATCTGAACAAATCCTTAATGAAGCAGATAATACTGTCCTAAATAAAACAAATGGTCCAACCGATTGTCAAAGAAGTCCTCAGCTAGTTTGATCGATGATTATTGTCCGACCCCCGCTTCAAGTTTATGCCTGTTTGTGTGACTGAAAGCCAAACTTTTAGCACCTCTCCCTACCTGGCATGCTGGTGCATCTTACCTGCCAGGAAAAGATCAGGAGCTAAATATGAAATAGGCAGACAGGAAGTGCGGTGCATTATGGGGTTTAGGACATTGCCAGGTCTCATTTGTCTGGTGGTCATTTGTTACTGGGGCAAATCAACACATGGAAAAAAAATCATCCCACAGAGAGGAAAAATCTGCAACTAAAAATGTAAAGATATTACTGCTCCTGAACAAAAACCTGTAAAGATGTTGTCACCATGGCAACAGAGCCAAAAGGGCTTGTTTATTACACAGCTGATTTTCTGGTTTGACGCTCTTCAATTTTAGTTTTTAAGAGTTGCTGTAGTAAAATTATTATATTTTTCTAACTGCTATGGTTTTTAGAGGGTATTGTATTGAACTATTTTCATGTTCTGGATTTATTTTCAAATTTTGTGGCATAGAAGATATAGTGACATGTTGTCATTGTTCGAAATTCCGTTACATTGTTGCCTTTTTTTCCCTGATACAGCTGTAATAGAAATATTTCTATTTTGATACTGTTAATCTTTGAGCTGTAGTTGTTTACTAAAAAAAACATTTTAAGTACCTAAAATTGTTGTGCTGTGTTCATCAGGGGTTCCATTGTTCAATAATGAAGACATTTTCATGCAATTGTTCGATACTACCATGTATTTACTTGGATTGGATCAATACTAAAATTCCCAGTATCGCCAAATCCTAGTAGCAAAGTTCTCAAATAGGACATGGGCATGCTGCGTTTAAGGTCCTTTGAAAAGCGAGAGATTTTAGCTACCTCTGTGGTCCCATCCATCACCATTGTGGATGACGTTGCCCGTAGCAGCAGGGCACCATGCTTGGCGCTACCGGCAAGCTGCAACTTCACAGATGGTTTGACCGCTAGCTATGAATATGCTGACATGAATATACAAGAGGAGGATGAGGAGGAGGGAAGCCTGAGGGAAATGTCGGACAGCTGCTGGAACAAGCAGACAACGAGAAACATTATGGCTAAAGCTGTATGCTGGTTGCTATATTAGGTTCTTGCGCTACCTACCGACCGGCCAGCTGCCATGTATCTGGGATCAAAGTCTATCAAAATAAGCACGGACTAGAAATTCAAACATTTATCTGGATTTTCATAATTCAAAAGTTGTGAATTTTGAATAAATGCTCTATCTGGCCGCTAGAGGGCAGTGTATAGCATGGTGACTGGGTTCAGGTGTAAAACAACCCCCCATTGTTTGTGAATCAATGTGTTGTGTTTAGAAATGATCCGTTTTCATCCATGATCATAATATGTAGAGTAGGTTACTAATGTAGGCTGAATGATAAAGCATAATACTGAAAGACAAAGTTGTACATTTGGAGTTGACATTCTCTTACTGATGTCTGGATCTGGCCACAGAGCCAAGCTGAGTTTAATATCCCTGCCATAACCCTAACCCTCAACCCCTAATCGGAAACTCTTACTCTAAACCCTAACCCTCTAAACATAACCCTGTAACCCTTGCACCAAACCCCTAACCCTCAAGAAAAAAAAACACAAACTTATTTCTTCAGAGATAAAATGTGTTTAAGTACAGTAGAATATAAGGACTTTATTTTCTGTTGTAGCTATCAAGCATCTTAAGCAAATAATCGGTATTATATTTTGGTTGTCACATCAGACCGTCTGAAACTAATGGCAACTTGTGACACTCGGACAGTCAATGCTTGGAACAGTCAAAGCACACCACAATGCAATTTTTGGAAAACTATTGGACATTCTCGCATAGGGTTTGTCTTACTTTTGTTGTTATACTGCTGGAACAGTAAACTGAATCAGTAGCAGGCCAACATAATGGAATGTTGATCAATATCAATTACTGTGAATTGTTACCTGGGCAGTCAAATAAGTGGTAACGATGCAGGAGTGCAACATCTTCGTTATCAGACGACGACAAAACAAGAAAGAAGCGGCAGAAGTTGACTCACTTTACAACGTTACACTCGCGGATTTAAAGGGCGCGTTCGCTGCCAAGTAAGAAGCATTTTACAGATTTACTTTGAACTCATTCATTGCCAGAAGGGACTAAATACAGTAATGCCAATTTCTGCCATTTTAAATCAATTTTGAAGGCTTACAGAAAATTTAGCTCTGTAGCTACATAGGCATAGGACATATCAAAAGGAAGCTTGAACCCTCATCTTTTATTAGAAAATAATATGCTTTTAGCTTTCATCATTCTGTGGTAAACAACAGTTGAACTTTGCTAAGTTTCTTGAAAATACTGGTTTCCAAGAAAACTTCTGAGAAAAACAGCAAAGAATGTAAAATGATGCATTTCAAGCAGAACTTTCACTTCTGTCCTTTTGTTGCAATTGTGTTTTCCATAAACACAAGGGCACTTTGCTTGCAAAACAACATTTCATTGCAAGAACATTGAACTTATGCATGAACGATGCATGGACCTTTCAGAGTGCTTAGTTTCTGTGAAGTGATCACATGATTTTTGGTCACCAAGGCGACTGTGGACATGCACAATACATCATCCCTCTTTGCCCTGACAACTGTCATAATTTTGGAAAAAAATAAAGCATTGAAACATTAACTCTCTGTACTTATAGCTTTGCTTTTCAAACTACACTGCTGCATGTCTTGCCATATGGGCCGCCTTATATACTAAATACCTAGGCTTTTGGGATACAGCACTGTATGGACACATATCTGATCAATGTCATTCCTACCATCTAGTGGTGATTTATCATACTTGAATCATTCCTTGAGGCTTGATACTGACTAATTAGAAGAGAAGGGAAAAATGCTTCTAAAAACCTATTAATACGTTTTGGCACTGAATAAGTTAACATATTTAAATAAAGAATTAGCAACCGTGACACACATTCAAAACGGCACCAAAATCATATAAAAAGATATAAATAGAAGAGGCGGATTGATTCTGGAAAAGCTGCTGACCTAATGGTTCGGAAAAACAAATAAACAGTCATGCGGTGAGAAGGAGACATAAAAATGAATGAGTTCCTCGCAGGGGTCACTTTATGTCTGTTGGTGCATCATTTTCTGTGTGTTTCACTTAATGAACACTTTGGATTTGAGGCAGAAGGCCTCATTCTTTTTCTTGAATTTGGCTTTACAGTAGGAGTGGGGAAACTATGACCTGCGGGCCGTATGGGGCCCGCCAAAGAAAGATGTTTAAAAATATATGGATAGTAGGGCTGCTACTAACATTTATTTTATCAATACATGAATCAGTTGATTAATTTTCTGGAGAATTCGATGAATTAGAATTATAAAACACATTCTTAATTTTTCTCCTCTTTATCAACAACCAATCAACTTTAACTTTATTTTAATACATGCTATACATACGACATAAGCAGGGATGATATGACTTCCTCTTCCCCACGTGCAAACATGCAATGAATAAAGCAAAATACAAATATCATATTGCAGCAAAGTCATGTAGGTTTTAGATCAGGGGATGGTGTCATAATAGTGTGTGGTTCGCAATAATCTGTGGTCTGTGCATCTATCTATCTATCTATCTATCTATCTATCTATCTATCTATCTATCTATCTATCTATCTATCTATCTATCTATCTATCTATCTATCTATCTATCTATCTATCTATCTATCCATTGAGTTTGGAAGAGTGTGTGATAGGCATAAGTTATGTGTGAATGTTGGAAGAGTAAGGTGATTAAGTGTTCACGTGATGAAGTGGGCATGGCGTTGGAGATAAGGATGAATGGACAGGTGCTGGAAGAAGTTTAAAGCGTTAGGTACTTAGGTTGTGATGTGGCTGCAGTTGGTGGAGTGCGAGGAATTGCACAGAGAGAATCAAGGTTTTGGGTGCTCTGAGGAGAGTGATGAGTAACAAGAGTATGAGTATGGATGTCAAGAGAGGACTATATAAGAGTGTGATTGTGCCGACTGTGTTTGATGGTGCAGATACGTGGAGCCTGATTGCAGATTTGAGAAAGAAATTAAATGTTTTCGAGATGACCTGTTTGAAGAGTATGTTAGGAGTGACAAGATTGAATAGATTGAGAAATGAAATTGTGAAAGACAGAACTGGAGTAGTAGCTGAACTGAGCAAGCGTGTGGATGAGAGAGTACTTGGTTGGTTCGGACACATCGAAAGGATGGATAAGGAGCGAATGTTGATGAGGATCTACAGAGCAGAAGTCAATGGAAGGAGACCAAGAGGAAGGCCACGATTGACGTGGATGGATGGTGTTATGATTGCACTGCATGAAAGAGGTCTAAATGTAGTAGTAGCCAGAGCTCTTGTTGGTGATAGGAATAAGCTGAGAGATGTTGTGAAAGGACAGTGGGATGTTTGGACGTGTTCTAAGAGATGTGTCCCGTTTCATCTGGAAGGTGGAAAGCATAGCCAACTTGGGTGCTCAGGTACTTAACTTCTTTGGGTGTTAGGGGATTTGGGTTGGCCATGGTCACAGTTTTTGGGGGTGTTTTTTGCTAGTTTTTTCTTTTCTTTGTTTTTGTGTATGTGTTTGTCTTCCTGTCGGCCACCCCTGTCGAGGCATATGACCAGTGTAGATAGATAGATGAGTGTATATGCATGGGTATGACAGTGTCTGTAGGAGAGTCTATTTGTGCATGTGTGATAGTATGATGTTACTTGAGAAAACAAGTACGGTTTACTTATCAAACTGCCTCTCATATTTACTTTAAGTGTGCGACAGCTTTATCTGCATGTGGGATGAAATAAAGTACTAACTCCCCCCACCTGAACGAAAAAAAAAAAAAAAAAAATCCAAGCACCCATAACAAACTAAGCCAAAATATGATTATCAGCGACCTTGAGACTTTCAAAATCAACAATAGAGGGAAAGCTTATGTGGCTATTGGGAACTAATTCGCCTTAGTGGAAAGAAGGAAAAAAATAAATGCAAAAGTGTGATTCATCACAATACTCAAGGAGGAGGTAGCAAACTGTAGCATAGTAGTCTTAAACTCAATTGACTTGGGGTGTGCTGAGGACTGGGTGAAGTTGGGCCGAATAGGGTTTTCCAATAAAAGGAAGCTTTGATAAAACATTGCACCGTTTATTTTATTATATTATTATTATTATTTTCACTATTCATAATAACGATAACATGTAAAAGAATAATAAAAAACAAGTATTGAGAATTAATAGAAAAATGAAGCCATGTTTTAAGTGAACTGCATTTACATGGTAGGTAAATTATGTATTATTTGACCACTAGATTGCGCTGTGTTGAGTTGTGCATCCGACAACAAGGGCTAAAAAGTACAAGCAAGACTACAAATTATGGGACTCAAAGTGACAAAACCGATCAAATGTCTATTGTCATATTTTGCAAAGAAAAAGTAAAATGGGTGAAAATGGGAAAAATATTGAAAAAAAGAAAGGACAAGAAAAATGAAAATAGAATAGAAATGAAAAGAGAAGGAAAAGGGGAAAAGAAAAGATGAGCAAGGGGGAAACAACCACACAATATTAAGGAACAGAGGTATAATGTCATGATTGCTGATTCGGGGCACCTGCGAATGCCCCGTTGGCGCCAACAGCCCTGAGCGCTGATTGGCTCATTGACTCTTTTTAAACCCCCGGCTTCCAAGAAGAAGCCGTCAGACCGTCCTGTGAACCTACGCTTTTGCTAGGCAAGCGCCGTACCCTCCGACAATCTCCTGCTCTGTTTTCGCTTGCATGTTACCTGTTGCCGACCTGTTTCTGGACCCATTTCTGCCATGCTCTTTCTTCCCGGCCATCGACCTGTTTTGCCCTGTTTTCTGCCTGATACTCGTTGCCGACCTTTTTTCTTGACTCGATTACCGCCCTTGCTCCCCTGTCCCGGCTACGGACCAGCTTTCCTGCCACCCACGACTATCCTCGCTCGACGCGGAAGTGCCACTTCCGCGTTCCTGCCGTCAGCCACCCGTGTCCGACGATCATCGGATCGTGGAAGCAATCACTGCTCTCTTTTTCAATAAAACTGAGTTTAACGAATGCTATTTGGTCCTGTCTCCGTTTCTGGCTTGTGACATATAAGAGAGAAAAGGAATGAAAAATGACATAAAAAAGAAAGATAAAGAAAGAAAAGACAAAAAAAGGAATAGAAAAAAGCAACAAAAAAGAAAAGAAAAGGAAACAAAGAACAACTGAAAAGAAGAAAATAATGATAACAAAAAAGAGAAAAAAAAAGGAATCCATAAGTAGTCCATAGCAGCAGGATGGCCGACAAAGATGTCAGCTCTCTCTCGAGTCTAGATGAACTTCATGTTAAGTCAAATAAATGCAAATTTTATCAACCTACATTCATTTCTTAAAAAGCACGTTTGTATCACAGTTCATGCATTTTGTTTTTGTTTTTTAATCAAAATATTTTTCTGTGAAAGTTTTTTACCCCTAGGAGGCGCTAAACAATACACATTGTCCCTTTAAATCGTCACCCAGACTGCAATTGGCCTCCAGGCTGCGAGTGTGAAACCTCTGATGTAACATAAGAACGTAGCGAAAAAAATGCATGAAAGGTTCAAAACTTGGAGGAGCACCAAGCTGACAAAGCACTGGAAGAAACCCTGAATATGAAGCGACAAAGTACTACTTTGTTATGAGCCAGGACTGACTAAATAACACAATTGTTCCACTTTACATAGTTCCTTGAGGACAAAAGAATATTTTTACATACTATTTAACATAACAAGCAGTTTGTACAGTCTAAAAATACTTTGGTATAAAAATAGCCAGAATTGGGTCAACGATGGATGGATGCACTTCTTGGACGGATACTTATGCTGTTCATAAAAAAGGTGACGTAACTAATGCTTCATTTTTTATGGATCACAATCTCATTCAATTTTAAAAGAACCTGTGTGTACTATGTTACCACTAAAATGAATGATATAGAGCACAAGTAATAATATAAACTAGATTACAAAAGGCACCATTTTACTTTTTCATTTTTTACCCACCCCCTGCAAGATTTTTGTATTTTGGGGTACCCGTAGCAGTAAAATGACAGACAATTATGTCAGCTCCAGCTAGATGAGGTACCTGTTAAGTAAAATAAATGCAAATGTCTCTTTTTAAAAATAAAAATCCATGTATGGATGATAATTCATGTATTTTTGCTTATTATTTAAATCAATAATTTATTTTAAAGAATGAAGTTGTTGTCTATCCTTTAGGAGGGACTAAATAATACACTGTTCCCTTTCATAATTTATTACAGTCATATTTTGTACAAAACAGATTTATTATGGCGGTTGTCCAAAACAGAAAATCGGGGTTGTCTGTACATAACTGCCTGGGAAGTTGTGTCAATTTAACCCAACTTATGGCCGGCCTACTCTAAAACATTATCGTGCATTATTTGCAATATTGTGTATAATTTATGTATTTACGTATGCTAAAAAAACAAGATTGATTTGAGTAATAAGCAAAAATAAATTAACTTTCATACTAATGTGCATTATCAAAATACTTGTAGGTCGAGAAATGTGAATTAACTGTAAATTCCGGGACTAGAAGCCACTACTTTCTTTCTACATTTTAAAGACCGCGTCTTAGAGTACAATGCGGTTTGTTTTCTAGTTTGCTTTTTTTTTCACAAAACGGATTAATGCATGGGGGTTGGCAGCAACTTTGGGCGGGCGCCGGGCCCTTCCAGCAAATTTCCTCAGCTGCGGTGCCCGTCGGGACCCCGTCTGGTGGAGCGGCACAGCGAGTAATTGTGCCGCGATTAAGACACTAGTTTGAGGAGTGTTTAATCAGCAATAACTTATACACCAGAGTGTGAACAAAACATTCTCAAAACAAAACTCAATGTACTGTACATACTAAAATGTAGAAGCGTTTACAATCATAACAGCCTGCACACATGCTGAGCCATGCGACTAATCTTAAGCTCTCCCATCCCTTGCATACATGACAAATTAATAGGGGACCACCTATTACCACCACGACTGTATATTTCAGATTATAAATCGCAGGGTTTCTTATAGTTTGGCCAAGGGCACAATTTATACTCCAGTCAGACTTACCTGTGAAATTTTCAACACATTATTACCGGGTATATAATTTCATGTTATTTTTACACTAAATCCACATGAAATCGTTCTAGGCCTGTGTTGATAAGTTCAACTGGATCTCAGCGCTGCTTTTGATACGGTCGACCACAACATATTATTGGTTCGTCTAGAACGCATTGGTATCTCAGGAACTGTACTCTCGTGGTTTAGGTCCTACCTGTCAGACAGGATGCAATGTGTTAACTATAGCAATCTGACCTCTAAACAATCTAATGTCCCTTGTGGTGTTCCTCAAGGCTCTGTACTTGGCCCCCTTCTTTTTAGTATTTATATGATCCCGCTTGGTGACATTATCCGCAAGTATAATATTAGTTTCCATTGCTATGCAGATGACACTCAACTGTATGTGCCACTGGAAAAAACTGGACATTTAAGTTTTAGAAATCTGGAGGCTTGCCTTACTGAGATTCAAAGATGGATGTCAAATAATTTTTTACGCCTTAACCCAGAAAAAACTGAAATGTTGATTATTGGTCCAGCTCACTGTCGTCAGTTGTTTTCAAACACTACCCTGAACCTAGACAAATGTAATATCACCCATAATGACTCGGTCAAAAATCTAGGTGTTATATTTGTTCCTAATCTGTCGTTTCAGTTACACGTGAAAAATATTACTAGAATAGCTTTCTACCACCTCCGTAATATTGCGAAGATTCGTTCGATGCTGTCCCAATCAGATGCAGAGATTTTAATTCATGCGTTTATTACTTCTCGGCTTGATTACTGTAATGTATTGCTTTCTGGTCTCCCGATGTCTAGCATTAAAAGTTTGCAGCTGGTTCAGAATGCGGCAGCTAGACTTTTGACTAAGACCAAAAAGTTTGAGCATATTACTCCTGTATTGGCCAACTTGCACTGGCTCCCAGTCCACTTAAGATGTGACTTTAAGGTTCTCTTATTAACATATAAATGTTTGCATGGGCTTGCACCCTCTTATCTCTCCGATTTGATTTCCCCCTATGTTCCTGCACGGAGTCTGCGCTCGGAAAATGCCGGTCTACTTGTGACTCCGAGAGCCAAGAAGTCTGCGGGCTCGAGAGCGTTCTCCATCCGGGCCCCGGTGTTATGGAACGCCCTGCCTCTGGAGATAAGATCTGCAACCTCAACGGAAGTTTTTAAATCGAGGCTTAAGACACACTTCTATTCCAAAGCATATGATTGATGCCCACCTCATATTCTGTTTTGTCCTGTCTTTTTCCGACGCCTGCCTGGCTGATACGAAGGAGAAGGATGATTTGGGATGGGTCAGCGGACCAGCGTCTGACCTGCAGCATGTCGTGGCCGTCATAGACTTTCTGGACTGATTTGCAGGCTGGGGGCGTCGTTGATGTCATGCACTTTCCGGACATTTTCAACATCTTACCTTATGTTTACTATTATGTGTACAGTAATGCTAATTGTAATTCACCCTGGTCAATCCTGGAAGGGGGATTACCACATGTGAGGTCCTTTCTCAAGGTTTCTCTTTTCTCCTCACACTGAGGTTTTTGAGTTTTCCTTGCCCGCATGCTGGTTTAAGATCAGGTAATTGTGTAATTTTGTAACTGTAATCCTGTGCAGTCCCTTGAGACATTTTTGTGATTAAGGGCTATATAAATAAATTTGACTTGACTTGACTTGACTTGACTTCAACCTTGCCGTATTGTGCAAAAAGATTTTTCCCACCAATCGGGACACAAATGTTCAAAAGATATGTTGTCATTTCGCCAAAATAAATATTTCCTACCTGCTCGCTCAAAAAGGATTTCTATATAAGGAGCAAATATTCTGTGCTTTACCGTTGTATAACATTTCCCCCCA
The DNA here is from genome assembly GCF_059441175.1 of Urocampus carinirostris. NCBI lineage: Eukaryota > Metazoa > Chordata > Actinopteri > Syngnathiformes > Syngnathidae > Urocampus > Urocampus carinirostris. Next base: position 28,910,531 of record NC_142365.1, read on the forward strand.
AAATGAGATACAAAGTCATTTTAGTGACATATGCTGTGAGTTGGATGGGGGTATGATTTCACACTATTTCATTATAAATAGCCCTTCAAGATGAAACGTATGTTTTTGGTGTTGGATTTTATCGAATACATTTCCCCCAAACATGGGACTTATACTCTGAATGTGACGTATACATGTCTTTTTCCTTCTTAATTAAGCATTTTTGGCTGCTGCAACTTATACTTTAGAGAGACTTACAGTTCAGAAAATACGGTACATAATTTTTTTTTTTTTAAATCCTTATACCTGCCGACACTAGTTACAAAGTAGGGGTACATGATAACTATCTGGCTGAAAGTCATTCAATTGATAACATCCTATTATGATGTCACAGTTTTCAGCCCGGTAGTGAAAAAAATACCGGATAGTTTCTCACCTGCTGCCAGACTAAAATATTAAATGAGCTGACATTGCTTATTAAAAGATTCCAAGTATTTATGTATATTTTTTGGGGGGAGTGGCAGTTGCAATCCTTACTATCCTCTCTATTACTTTGTTATGTGTGCAAGGGCTGGGAGCGCCTAAGATCAGGCACATGCCTCAGGATGTGTACGGGCTTTTGATACTGTACAGGCTTATGAATTTCAGTCAGGACATTGAGTTTTGTTTTGAGAATTTTGGGGTCACACTCCTGCGTATATTAATACCAATTTAATTAGTACTGATTGCTGTGCTAATTGATTTGGATTGACTGCTGCAGACACTGTCTGCGAAGGAGTGCCTAAATCGCGGCACAATGTGTTAGTTTTCTGTACTAGACATTTTCCGGCTCATATTTTCAAAAAGTAAGGAATGTACGCGAATTCGTTGATTTTATGGCTGTTCAAGCATTCGGCTTAAAATCCAATGTGGCTTGTTTTCAAATAAAAGTTTCTTCCTTAAATTTGCTCATGCTGCTTTTGATCAAGTGCACTCTTTCATCAGGAATTTATGGTATTTTACAAAACATGCGACAAACCTAAGATCTGGCATGATGGTCTGCCATCTTGCGGCTGCAGGTACTCAAATGTTTACTCTTCCTTGTGCTTAGTATAACTAGTTTATGGTTCCATTACACAATACAGCAAAGTGTCGTGGTACAATAATACACAGTGTCCTTTTAAAAATGTTCCCTGATAAATGTTTTTTTTTTTTTTAAACCAATATCACAAACTTAGTTTTAGGCAAAACATGTTTACCTTAATTTCAATTTTGTTAATTCCATAATTAAGGTGATCTTTAACACAGCACAACATCACCATCAACGCGGTTCTACTAAATTCACACACGTGTTATTTTCCAATTTGTGCACCATTTGCCTCCTAATACAGTATGACTTAAACACACTCATTGCATCAAATTCCACACAAATTAAACACTAATCATCATATTAAAGCTTCTTAATGGCTTTCATACTGCTGATCGGACGTAAAGAAGCCTCAAGAACGTCTTTCATCTGCAAAGAACATCTGCAAGTGGACTTCCTCCAAGCAGGTGGCAAGGAGGAGCTCCAAACGGAAAGGGAGCATCTCTTAATGAGAGAAATTACTGAAGCGCAAATGAATGGTCGCTTTTCCGTTCAAACGACTTTGACTTCACCTTTTCTTCTTGTTTGTTGCGTTTCTCAAGTGCCTGCAAGTAATGAGGCTTGCCCATACCAAGACACTATAGCAAGGCAACGCGGCTAATTAGCTCAAAATTTACCCACCAAAATAAAGTTTAAAGTGGATATTTTTTCTGTTTGGGGTCTTTACTTTGCCCAACCCAGGCATGTCCAAAGTCCGGCCCGGCCAGTTGACCGCAGCATAATAAAAAATTGGTGCAACGAAAAAAAAAATCCCGTTTTCACCAGATTCCCCATGGCCTTCTGTGAGTTTTCTGACATGGCAACTGTAAATGAAAAAATATAGAATTGACTCTGAGGGCCGCCGCCTGCAGGACATTGGAGTATTTTTTCATCGAAATCCGAAACAGCATCTGCCTATTTTGCCAAGAGATTGTGGCTATTTTCAAAGAAGCAGCACTTTTTCATGAGACCCTGCCACACAAAAGGTGAGCTACGAGGTCATGAAGCTAATCGCCAAGAACTGCAAACCTTTCATGGATAGGATTTTTTTTTTATAAAGACTGTCTATAGAATTCCAGGCTGGATAGCCGACTCTCTCACATTTTCAGCTTACAAAACCTGGCCTGCTTTCTGAAATATTTGGACACCCCTGTTCTAACCACTTTGTTAAATATTCTACAGCATTAATCATTTAGTGCGTGGTTTATAAAATAAAAAAAAAATCATTTATTAGGAAAAAAACATATATATATATATTGATTTATCCTTTCATTATCTGCACTGCTTATCCTCAGTAGGGTCACAGGGGTGCTGGAGCCCATCCCACCTGTTTTCGGGCAATGGGCAGGGAACACCCTGGACTGGTTGCCAGCCAGTCGCGGGGCACACAGAGACAGACAACTCACTTGCTCATTCACACCTAGGGACAATTCGGACTGGCCAATTAACCTGATATGCATCTTTTTGGAATGTGGGAGGAAACTGGAGTGCCTGGAGGAAACCCACGCAAGCACAGGAAGAACATGCAAACTCCACACAGGAAGGTTTGATCCCATGACGTCAGAACACTAACCACTGCGCTACCGTGTTGCCCTTATATTGATTTATATAAGAAGCAAAACTACATGAACTACCCTACAAACATGCTTAATGTCTTTCTCGTAGGTCAAGTCAAGTCAAGTCACATATATTTATATAGCCCTTAATCACAAAAATGTCTTAAAGGACTGCACATGATTACAATTACACAATTACCCGATCTTAAACCAACATGCGAGCAAGGAACAACTCAAAACCTCAGCGTGAGGAAAAAGAGAAACCTTGAGAAAGGACCTCACAAGTGGTAATCCCCCTTCCAGGATGACCAGGGTGAATCACAATTAGCATTACTATACACAAGCATAGTTAACACTAGGTAACATGTTGAAAATTTGTCCGGAAAGTGCATGACAGCAGCGACGCCCCCAGCCTGTAAACTAGTCCAGAAAGTCTATGACGGCCATGACGCAGTTTCCCATTTCTGCCAGCTGGTCCATGCAGGCGTTCACAGGTTGAAAATCTAGTATTGATTTAACACACTAATAACCTCACATAATTGTTGACATAATTGTCCGTCATCTTGCTGGCAAAGGTACACAAAAACATCAAAAAGGATGGGTAGAAAAAAATTGGGGGAAAAAACCCTACATTTACTTGAATACGTTTAGTGAATTTTATACTTCTAGGAGTATTTTTTTAATCCTTATATATTTATTTTTACTTGAGTAAATTTGTGAAGAAAAAAACTACTTTTGCTCCGCTACGTTAGGCTACATTGAACTCGACTTACTTTGTAACTCGATAAATCTCCATGTAAGTACGCATCCGTCTGTCTCTGCTATTTTGACGGAGACCTCCGGCAGGCTCTACCATGTTTAACCAATCAAACGTTGCAGCCTCGTCACGTGACTACAGTATTTTCAACTTCAGCGGGAGAAAATTTGTTTGGGGATGATACAGATGGAAAATATCGCTTAGCAATACCGACTATGATAACCAAAAGAGGAGTAGTACCCCTGACTTCACTTTAAAAGCATGTTCCCCTTAAAAAGGATGCCAAACACCAGCTACAATATGCAATATCTCTCTTATTCGAGTTCAGTATTGGGGCTTTAAATGGGCCACTTGGAGCCACATGTGCCTAATTTATTTGATTTATATTATTTCTATTTTATTTTTTATTAAGATTATTTTAATCTACTTTTACATGTAATGTATTTTGGTTGTTGTTTGGATAGACTTTGATAATGTAAGGATATGATTGGTTGTTTCAAAAAATCAATAAATACAACGAAGCTACAGTCACTTAGTTCGTAAGTACTTTTTTTCACCAAGTACTTTTTTACTTTCACTCAAGTCAGTATTTGGATGTATACTCTTACTTCTACTTGAGGTAACAGTACTTTTACTTGAGTAAATGTTTTGGCTACTCCACCCACCTCTGGATACACCCATTTCTCAACGCCACACACCTAATTATATTGAGCCTTTATACTGTCTGTTGGGACAGCACTGATTGTCAGTTCATTTCCATTTCCATGCCACTTCCATCCATTGTTCTGTTGCCATGTCAAGTTTGTTTTTTGTTTCTTGTTTGGACACGTTGGTAGTTGTCTTGAGACCTGGTTTGTTTTTGTTGTCGTTCCTGCATTTTGTCAATGGATACTTTGTTGAGCGTACCGGCCTCCATTCTGGCTTCCCCACATTTCGGTCCACCTCCACAAATGTGACAGAATGACCTGACCAGCAAAAGATCCAGTTGTCTCTTTGGTTCTATTTTTGCATCAAAAGACTGTTTGCCATTCCCTGTCCCGACGGTGAGGAGAAGGTCTCTTAGCTGCTTCTGTTCCCTGTCCCCGCAGCAAGGAGAAAGGCCCTCGGTCGCTTCTGGGTCCTGTCGTGGAAGTGACAAGGTTCCTGTCCTGGCGGCGAGGTGAAGCTCACCCGGCCAGTAATGGCCCCTACTTCAGTGGGGAACGACAAGGACCTTCAACCTCCCAAGTGTCAGTGGCGAGGAGAGGCGTAGTCTGCTTCTGGCCCTGTTTTAACGATGGTGGACAAGGACCTTTAGCTGTTCCCGGTTCCAGCCTCCGTCATTTATGTTTTATTATTTTTTACTATAGCATCTGGCTCTTAAGGGGAGGTAATGTCACAATCTGGTATGCCACCTTCCCCCACAGTGCGCCAGCCACGTTTGGAACTGGTCACACCTGAGCCTTATCCCCACACACCTGTCTCTATTTATACCAAGCCTTTATAGTGACTGTTTGGACAGCACACGGGGTCATTGTCATTTCCAAGCCACTTCTATCTGGTCCTTTGTTATCACGTAAAGTTTGTTTTTTTGTTTCTGATTTGGACCCTTTGGAAGTTGTTTTGAGACCTGTTTTTTGTTGTTGTTCCTGGTTTTTGTCAATATATTCCATCCCTTGCTATGCATACTTGCCTCCATTCCGGCTTCCCTGCGTTTCAGTCCACCTCCGCAAACAGGACACAAATATTACAGTGTCCCTTTATGTAAGTTAATGAGAAATGGAAGTGTTGCATGATCATTTGTGGAATCAACCAAATGATGCAAAAAGCTTCCATATCCCTCTAAACCAGGGGTGTCAAACTCATTTTAACTCGGGGGCCACACGATAGAACAAACATTTTGTTGGGGGCCGGACCAGTAGATTAAAGAGAAAGAAAAAGAGAGATAAAGAAATAAGAGAAATAGGGGGGATAAAGAAAGAGAGAGAGGGGGAGAGCCTGAGAAACAAAAGAGATAAAAAGAGAAGTCATGAGAGAGGGGGAAAGAAAGGGAGAAGAAGAAAGAAATCTAAAAGAAAGAGAAAGACAGAAGGAGAGAAAAGAGAAAAGAAAGCGCAAAGGGTAGGAAGAGAGAAAGAGAAAAGAGAGAAAAGGAAAAAAGGAAATTAGAGCAAAATAAGTTAAAAAGACAGAGAGAGAAAGAGACAAAGAGCAACAAAGGAAGAGAAAAAGAGAGACACAGAGTGAAAGAGACAGAGAGTGGGAGGAAAGAGAGAGAGAGAGAGAGAGAGAGAAATAAATACAAGTGCAGTGTCTTTGTGAGAAGCACCATTCTTTAGCAACATCAAGTTGACATATTTCAACCTGCAGCTTGTTTTTATCTTGCGCTTCTCTGAGTGTTGTCTCGCGGGCCGCCAGTTTGACACCTGTGCTCTAACCAATGAATCAGTTTTGAGTGACTTGAATTTTGATTTCACTCTTGTAAAATGGCGGAGTTTACATTCCAAAAAACAATCATCAGTTTGCCTTTCCTACAACAGCTGATTACATACTGGGATTTTGGACACCCTTATTTTTGTAAGGCCCTGTATTTGATAGAGAAAGCGTTAATCAACTTTTTAAGGACAAATGAAACAACGCACCACACCTTATATAGCCTTATACAAAAAGGCAATACTTAAATGGAAAATATCTCTCCGATGGTAGTTATTTTGATAGTGTGGCAATTTGAGAAGGCAAAAAAGAAATTTAAGTGATATTAAAAAAGTTTATTACGGTATTAATGAAAGCCCGGGAAAGAGATACGACTTGAAGTTTACCACAATAATTACATTTTGAAAAATAATCACATTTCACGAAGTTGTTTGGATCGGCCACAAAATGGCTTCCTCGTCCTCACGACTTCATTCAATCTGCTCAACGAGACAGTTAATAGTTGTGATATTTAATTGTTGCTGTGGTGATGGTTTCATCTGTCAGCCACGGATCCGATTGTAATTGCTCTATTAAAATTCCGTCGACGCGCTACGTCGGCCCACATTTTATCGTAAGTGCATTACAAGCCCGTGAGTGCGGCACAAGCACATTTTCAATTATATGCGACGCCTTTTCTACTTGTACGGAATTACAGCTGACAGTAGTATGTTACATGGGAGGCTTGGAGCTGTAGCCGGAAACCCTTGCGGTGCAATTAGAGGGTGAAATGAAGACGATCTTCTGAATGATATTTTATATTGAGCCGCCGCTGTGTCCAAGACAAATGGAATCGAGGGAGCCATCAAATTTCATGCGAGTAGAAAGCGTCATTGGTTTCATGAGTCAAGTGACAAGACTCGTTGGTAGAATGATGTGTCGTCTGAAGGATTTTTTTTTAATCAGTATTTCTTTGAATCTTACATGAGGTATCACATACCATAACTCAGTGTTTTCCATCTTTTCTCAGCCGACGCTGAAAAAAGCTTGAGGTCCACTGTTTGTTGAGAATGTATACAAACTAAAATGCGGAACTACTTTCATGTCTTTTTCTGTACAGATTAAATTCACATTATAAGGTCATTTTTATAATTTGTAGTCACTGTGGCTCAGGAGGTAGGTCAATGCATTTATTTTGGTTAATATTTCTGATTTTATTCAGGATTTGTAACCTGTTGTAAAAGTTTTTCTACATTTCCATTTCCTTTTTCTAAACAAATAAATTACTTAAATGAGCATAAAAGTATCTGACGATGGAATTGTTTAATTTATCGCGTTACATACTTTTTGGTCCGATCAATCACAAAATAATGATTATCACAAGTAAAATTATGTGCAAGATAGTTCTTGATATGATTTATATTATTGTTTTCTGCTGTGCAGTCCTAAACAGCTTTGTCAAACAAAATAAGTTATTGAATATACTCTGCTACAGTAGATAATGATTACATGAAAACAAAAAAATAGTCATCTGCTGCCAGCTATTGATATGGATGATTTTTACAATAACTTGGCTGCTCAATGTAAGTGAGCAAATGTATTAAATGATTGCATACCTTCTTGCAAAGATAAAATTGGACAATTTCCTGGGTACACTCGACAGGGGTTTCCGGCACACCACTGTACCCCAATACACTAGTTGAAAAATACTGCCGTTTCTATTTGTGAATAAGCGCACCCTAATTTTGATTGAAAATCAGTATAATATCTTGTTTCACTATTTCTCAGCTCAAATTCAGCATTGTAAGTGACGGACGTTGAATAAGTGTAGCCATGAAAAAAAAAATGTATTGACAACATAAGAAATTAACTGTCCACGGATCCCTTAAAGGTCTGGTTTCGTTGGGGCACCAATGAAGACGCAACTCTGAGGAGCTTTCTACACTGTGGACAGTTCCTGGCCTGTTTTTGGGTCGTGGCAAAGTTGTCACCAGTCTATTCCTTATTGTTGTAGGACCAGTTATTTTCCGGTCTTTCCCCTGCCCCCCTGGGAATGATCTTGGCCCGTCCCGGTGATCTTGTGGCGTGACCATACCACTGCAGTTTTTCTCTGCTTAAGTTGACAACAGTACTTTGTAGGATCCAATGTGGCTTCTGATTGTGTTGTGGACCATCATTTGTCAAATGGGCTAAGAGGGGGAGGCAGTGGCTCAGGAGGTAGAGCGCTCGTCTTGGGATCAAGAGATCGCAGTTCGAATCCCAGCTACTCCATGTTACATGTCGAATTGTCCTTGGGTAAGACACTGAACCCCTAATACCCCCGATAAGCAGGTTAGCGCCTTACATGCACGGCCGCTATTGGGAAATGTGAAGCACACTGTAAAGCCCTTTGGGAAGTTTTGACTTGAAAAGCACTATATAAATGCAGATCATTTCATTTCATGTCTAGGAGTTTCCTGTAGCATGGCATCTCCATGGCCTGGATTTTCTTTTCCTCTTTTGCCTTTGGAGTCCATGTCTGGCAAGCATAGCGGAAGATGGAGGTAACCAGCGCTTGCATAATTCTGATCTTTCATTTCAATGCTATATTCTTGTTTCACCAAATGGCTTTAAGTCAGGCTAGTTGTGGCTGTGGTTTGAGCTACCCTGTCCATGATTTCTGGTTCTGACACCTCCTATGATATTAAAGCTCCAAGATATTTAAATTTGGCGACAGGTTCATGCTCTTGGTGGTAGATGGTGATGTTTGTTTTGATATCTTGGGGATTGTTGGTGTTAATGAAATGAAAATATGAACACCATACCAAAATACAATTTACAATGTTTACATTATTTGTTCCTGTTCAACGCGTTTTTTTTTTTTTTTTGGTTTGTTTTTTTTACGCAAAAAATAACTTAAAGCTTGGAAAGGCGTTATACACATGTTATTACAGCATACTACCATGTTTGTACAATGATTGATCAGTCAATATGCTGAATACCATCACAAACCATTTTCTGCTACGGTAATTGAACCTGGGCGTGAAAGCGCCAAATCCTAACTATTGGAACCACCAGCAATGTGGAACAGCAAAGTTAACATATCATTATCACACTTTTTTTGATTTTTGGTACTAGAGACAAATGTTACAGAATGAAAAAAACTGAAACATGTCTTGAAAGATATAAGTAAACACAAAAAAGCACAAGAAGGTTAACAACAGCATGGTATTATTCAGGAACCTTTCGTACCTTTGGTTAACATTTTAACAAAAGTGGGCTGAAATCACTTTAAATGAAAATAATAGCTAATGTATGTCACTTACTAAATGTCAAAAAATAAACTGTAAGGAGAACTAATTTACAGTGAACACAAATACACGTTCCCTTGTTTATGTGATAATAATGAATCAAGAAAACCTTGATTTTGACGTGTGTGTTTAAGCATATTTCAATACATATACCAGATCCACTTTTTGGGGCAAGATGTAATGGTATTTACAAAAATACAGGAAACATGGCAACAAAAAAATATAATATTCACAATCTCAAAAGCAAATGTTTTTTTCCACCAAATATCAAAATACCGTATTGTCTGGTGGAGAGATGTTTGTATTTCTAAAGACTTAAATACTTGTATTGAAAATCAAAGTCATTCAATACAGTTCGAGTCATGGATGTTTCCATTTGAAATGAGAACAATTCCACTCAGTCCGACTCAACCGGGATTATAAAAGGCTGTTTTTTGTTGTGTATTTCTATTTTATGTTATATTATACATTGCATTTCTGAATGAACTAGAGAATTACTCAATTACCCCAAAAACAAGACATTTCAAAAGTACAGACGCTCCCCTAATTACGACCATTCGAATTTGTCATGATTACTGATTTGCCAACAAGAAAGGTTAGATGCGATCCCGGAGATTCTTGCTCGTCAGCTGCACGCATCGGCCCCGCCCCCCGGTGATTCTTCTGCTGCCATGCCGCCGCACGCCCCGCCTGTGCCGTTCACGAATTCTCCCGCCATCGAAACGGCAGAACCCCGAGTGGGCGCGCCGGAGATATTTTGTGGCGATCCTGCTCAGGTGCGAGCATTCATTGTGAACTGCCGACTCATCGACCTGCAACCCCGAAACTTCGCGTCCGAAGCGGCCAAAGTGGCCTTCACTATTAACTATTTGACCTAAAGAGCCCGACTCTGGGGAACGGCTGAATTTAAGAGAGGTTCAGCTGCGTGTTCCTCATTTGATCTCCTGGCCCAGGAGATTCTTAAGGTATTTAACACAGGATCCTCATCAGTCGACGCGTCGAGATCTCTGATGAGGATACGGCAGGGAAAGCGAACGGTCGCAGATTATTCGATCGATTTTCGGACACTGGCGAGCCAGAGCAACTGGAATGCATCCTGCCCGTCTAAAGGGGGAGCTCATCGATGATTGGAGTCGTCCGTTTATGTTCCGTCCACACCCCGATCTCCCCGACCGGAAGGCCAAGGCTCAAGCTGCATCCTCGGAGCCACGGGTCAACCCAGTCCCTGTTCACCCTTGTGGACTCGGGCGCAAAGGTCAATGTCCGGAGAATGGGATTGAGGTGTGTTCCCCTTTCAACCCCAGTTCCTGCTCAAGCTCTGGACGGTCATCTATTGGGCACGGCAACGCAAGTTACAGAGCCAGTGGAAATGACACTGTCCACCGCGAGCGGATAAGTTTCCACCTGCTTTCTTCCCCCTGTCAACCGCTCGTCCTGGGACACCCGCGGCTGATTAATCACAACCCCTCACTTGGACTGGCGGACGGGGGTAATTCTGGAGTGGGGGGCTGAATACCACCGGACCTGTCTGCACACTGCCTTTCATCCTGTACGCTCCAGGCCTCCTCCCGCAACGCCCGATCTGTGCGTGGTCCCCGTCTGCATGCCTGATCTGCCTGTCCACCTGTCAGACTCGTCCGCCTGCCTACCTGCCATGCCCGTCTGTCCGCCTGCCATGCCTCCCGGCAGGCCTGTTTGTCGGGTTGTCGTACCCTTCTGCCTGCTAGATTTACCTGTCCACCTGTCCGACTCTTCTGCTTGCCAGTCCGACTCGTCCGACTCTCCCGTCAGCCAGCTTGACTCATCTGTCCGCCCGCCGGTCACTCTTGTCTGTCTGCCCACCAGGCCTTCTGACTCGTCTGCTGGCTCGTCTGCTGGCTCGTCTGCCCACCCGTCCAGCTCATCTTCCCGCCCGTTCCGCTCATGTTCCCGCCCGTCTGGCTCGTCTGGCCGCCCGTCCGGGTCGTCTGTCCGCCTGTCCGGCTCGTCTGCCCGCCCGACTCTTCATCTGCCAGTCCGCCTGACTCTTCGTCCGCCTGCCCGCCCGACTCTTTGTCTGCCAGCCTGTCTCGACGTCCACCCGTCCGCCTGTCTCGACGTCCGTCTGCCTGCCTACCCACCTTTCTCGGGATGTGTCTGTCCGCCTGTCTCTACGTCCGTCTGCCCGGCTGTCTCGACGTCCGTCTGCCCGTCTATCCCGACGTCCGTCTGCCTGCTCACCCGTCTGCGACATCCGTCTGCCCGGCTGCGACGCCTGTCTGACAGCTCGGTCTCCCTCGGGTCCTGCTTCCGCCCCACCTCATGATGCTGATGATGGTGCCTTGGTTCACTCTGTGGAGTTTTTAATTTTTTTCTCTGGGTGCTTTTTTTTTCTTTCTTTCATGCCTGTTGGATAACACCTTTTTCCAAGTCTATCTATCTACCTTGGTCATATCCCTCAAGAGGGGTGACCGACAGCAAGACAAAAACATACAATAACAAAGTAAAAAAAAAGGGAAAAAAATAGCAAAACACACACAAACATTTTTGGACCATGGACAAACCAAATGCCCAAACATCCAAACAAGTTAGGCACCTCGAAGTTTGTCATGCTTTCGTCCCTCCAGATGAAACGGGACACAAAAAAGCGGCCATGTCACTCAGGTCAGGATGACACAACACACTCTTTTGTTTAACAGCAGGGCCCGACAGCTTTCACTGGTTTACCCCTGCCGCATTATACAGGTGCCCTGCCCATCCATCCAAACATCCCGATATCCTTTTACATCATCTCTCCACTCATTCACCAACAAACCAACAAACTTTTTCCAAGTAGAGGACAGCAATGTAGTGCTTCTTTCCGCCTCGTGGCGCTCTGAGAGGTCACCTAGCATCCACACCGAAGAAGAAATCCGGCTTCTACTTCTTGGTTCGTGTGTAAGCATAACATGTGTACTGTATCAACCGGTACATATGAGCCATTTTAGCAAAGGTATTGGTACTCATAATTATTTCACCTTCTTTAAGACTTTTGTATTGTTAGTTTTAGGCTAACACATATTTAATTTTGTATGTTATTTTCATGTATACATGGCGTTGCTAATTTAAAATTAGCATTAAGTTAACAGGTGTCTATTTTGACCACTAGATGGCGCTGTATTGTCTAATGTAAATAAAAAAATCAAAAAACTCTAACCCTAAATGGAAGACAAACATGGTGGCGACTTCGAGGTTGGGATTCGTGAAACAAATACCATTTTCTCGACCTATGATTTTTTTTTAATAAAAATTGCTATCATAGTTAAGGTTTTGTTTGCCAAGTGTTCATTTTTTACTGAATAATTTGTACTTCTAGGAGGCACAACATATTACACATTGTTCCTTTGGGATGGGTGCCACCAGGCTGTACCTCCCAAGACACACAAAGTCAAGTCAAGTCACATTTATTTTTATAGCCCTTAATCACAAAAATGTCTCAAAGGACTGCACAGGATTACAATTACACAATTACCTGATCTTAAACCAACACCACAGGCAATGGTGCCTCTACGACCCTTGTGGTCAAGGGATCCGACCAATCTACCAACCTACCTACCAACTAACCTACCAACCAACCAACCTAACAACCAACCGTTTTTACTGAACAAAGAGCCTTTATTTTTTTAATCTGTCAAAAAAAGCAAAGGATATAACATCATCGCCACAAAGTTTGTTTTTCAACAAAGATATGAAAGCCACAAGTGATGCAATGTGTTTTATACGATGGGATGCTAAACATTTCGGAACAAAATAGTTCCTCCCCAGTGATTAGGGTTAGTATTAATATTATTGCACACCACTGTCCGTCAATGTCAGGTTCCCGCTCATCCCTGAGGAGCAGTCTGATGCTCTGCATTGAAAAAGAATGGCGACCAGATGATGAAGGTGCTGTATTTGAGTCAGATCAGAAGGTTTGTCCTGCTACTGATAACAATAGAAACCAACATTATCTGTTTCATGTGGAGGAAAAAGGACCAAATAAAGTATCGGAAGCCAAAATGTTCTTTCAGTTATTTAGAAGGATACAAAGACATTTTAAGAGGATATATTGTGACTGTGTTAAAAACATTCAACAAATCTAGCTCTTGTTCCTTCAGGCCAAACGGCAAATTTCAATTATATGCGAAACCTCTTCAACATTTGAATTTGGATCTTATTCTGGGCTACAGATCATAACAGCCGATTTCTAATACCCGTTTCCCCCCCGAAAATCCATCAATGGCAAAGCAGTGCTCCTTTAGTTATTAAGCTCCTATTTTATAAAACGTTCACAACTCACAGGCATGGACTTACATTGTTAAAGATATTTTACAATTCAGAGGAAGTCAACCAGAAGAGTTGTATTGTTAGCTCAACAGATTCAATCTTTTAAATATATAAAGACTTCCAATATTCGACATGCATATAAAAGGTGTATTAGGGAGTAAATTAATGAAATTGCTTGAGGAAGAGTTACAAGTAGAAAAGCACATTTCTTGCCGGATTTTTTTCACGGCAATCTGGAAAAAAAAACTTCATTCAATAGAAAACAATTGGTAACCTTATAATGCTGTTAGTTATCACTAATGTTAATTAATCAATTACATAAGGCATTAAGTCAATATTTGGGTTCAGATAGTGAAAGAGTGGACAGCTTTATTCACAGACACAAAACATCATCCAAACCGCATTGTCATTATTGCTCTAACTTTCCACAGTCAGTAAAATGCATTATATAATAAAGACGTCGATTTACACTTTGGGCCAAAAGTTTGTGTTTTACTTGTGTTGTTATTTTAGATTTACACTGCTTGAGAGCTGCAACAATTGATTACTGTACACTGGAGATGAAAATTAGAGAACAATTTCCAAACAATTGAAAGATCCTAAAAAAATCCCATCTTCACTGCTCAACAATTTATGGACATTCCGTGTTGTCCATACCATGCTACTACACTTTTTCACAAAAGAGTAAAGAAATTTTACCAAAAAAAAAGACATTTTGCCAAAAATGCTGTGATCAAAATTAGAGAACTCGTCAGGTGCCTCCCTTCTAATGGTGCTAATCTAGCACATGGCGCTAATTTCCTTAATTATCTGTCAACCCCTATATACCTGCCATTTGAACTGCCAGTTTGACCGACTTTGCAAGATGGTGGGCTATTCTTAAGTGACTGAAACCCTGCGGCAGAAGGGTGTCCAGATGAAAGAGAAAGGGATGCTGCTATCAGTCATAGCAAGACAAGTTGATCGTTCCAAATCAGTGATTTTAAGGATATTGAATCTTAACAAAACTATTAACTCATTCAATTTGTCCAAGTAGGGAAGTCGTCCATGGAAGACAAATGCAAAAGAAGACAGGTCACTGCGGAGGATGTCAACCGGTAATCATTTCATTTCTCTTAAGGAATTGAGTGCTGAACATGGCAAAGATCTGTCTTGCCGTTTAAGAGCATTTGGACTAAGGGCCCACACTGCAGTGACCAAACCTCGTATTAGCAAAACAATCAAAAAGTTAGACTGAGCTTTACTGAGGAGCATTTTGTGTGGACAGAAGAGAACTGAACCAGACTTCAGTTCAGTGATGAAAGTAAATGTAATTTTTGGGGGTCTGATGGGAAGCATAATGTATAGTGACACATTGGAGATTAACCCCAGTGTATGTAAAAAAAGTCACTGAAATGTGGAGGAGTAAGTGTCATGGTTCGGGGCATGTTTTCTGCAGCAGGTATTAGCCCCTTGTACAGCTACATGGCTAAGTGAATGCTAATGTATATCAGGACCTTTTTTTAACAGAACACGGTTCCTTTTCTGCATCCATCACCCAATCAGCCTACAGTCTTTATTCACGACAATTTATTTGAAGGTGAGAGCATTAAATTAATGGCATGGCCTGCCCAAAAGCCCTGATCTCAATCCAATAGAGAACCCCTGGAAAATTCTTGGTGACAAAAATTATGGTCAAGAAATCCACGCCAATCACCGAAATATGGAGGAAAATGGACAGAAATCACACCAGTGCAGTGTAAGAGTGCTATTATGTGGCAGCATATGTGTTGATATAATTCACAGGAGAGGCCTGTACACGTTTTACTAATTGCTGACTGTTGTAAGCTTCTGAAGTTTTTTTTTTCTCATGCCATAGTTATTGTTGTTCTCTTATTTTCATAAGTACATTATGTGAAAATATATTTTTTGTAAAATGCCCTAAGTCATTTTGTGAAAAAAAAAAGTGTTGTATTACCATAATATTGGGACAATAAAGCCAGATTTTTACTGTGGAACAGTAAAGATGGTATTTTTTTCAAAATAATTCAATTTTTTAGTTTTGATCTCCAGTGTATATACCGGTACTCGCAAACAATACTAACTGACCCCCTAAAACTGATTCAAGATACCCTCCCAAAAGAAGAAACACATTGCCAAAATAATAATAAAATGTGTACCTGAAAAACGATAATTGTTTTGATATATAGATAATAAAGGTTTTTATATCGTTAATAGAGATACAAATAAAACAATTTCAATTGACTGTACCATTAAGCAGTGTTTTGACGGCAGACTAGCGCACACAAATTTCATATTTTGCTACATTTTTTTTCTTCAACTCTGTCATTTTCTACTTTTCCTCATCACTAACTTTCTGGAGGCCTATTATTCTAGACCAAAAAGGCAATGAAATGCACTACATCGCAATAAAATGAGATGTGGTCGCTAATTGACTGGAAAGTAATATCAGATTGGGTGAGGGGGGAGCATGAGACGGCACAGCCGAGGGTTATCGGGTGGCTATGCCTGTCTTACGCTCTTTTCTGTTCATTTTGTTTGACGCACATATAAGCTGACCCACTGATGTCAGTACAGTATCTTATAGTTCTAAAGTGGGCTTATGTGCAATCATATACAGTATTTTAATATTTGTTTTATCTTTTATAGTATTCTTAAATGTTCAGGTTTAAACTGTTTCATAACTACCAGCAAAGCCTGAAATAATGTCTGCCCGGATGCCCGGGGCGTGCATCTTTTATGTCGGGCGTACAACTTACACAACGTCTCTGCTTGGGTGGCCGACAACTTTTTCAATAAAAAATAAAAAATAAATAAATACAAAATCTTTAGTTTTTACTTTTTTCAAATCAAACGTTTGCTTTATTCTGATTTCAAAATCTTTGTTCAGAATTTTGGTTCGCTAGTCAATTTGCATACTCGGCAGCCAATCAGAAGCCTGCATCGAATAAATTTGTGCTTCCGGACTTTACTAAGCGTTATAAGGTCGTGCATTTGCATATCATTTTCCAAAGTACACGAGCAGAGAACACAAGAAAAATGGAGAAGTGGTTAGGAATCAAGCCAAAACCTCAGCCCCAGAAAAAAGATTCGAAAGAAGCTAACAACATTTATGACGCTACAAAACGTAAACATACATTAAAAGCATCGTGGAAAGAGGAGTTTGCATGGCTTGTAGCAGACGACGCAACATAAACATTGCATGAATGTAGATGAGTAAATACAGGTATATACATGCAATGAATGTGATAAGTAGATTTATAACAAACTTAATTTTAAAGTGTTGTTCTGTTATATACTCTGATTATCAATCCTTAATACATTGCAACAATGGTTTTTTTTTTAGATTAGTCATCTTATTGCATTTCAAGTTGTGAAAAATGGGGCAAGCAACTTTATGGCTGGACAGGAGACTTTTCAGAGTGCTCTGCCCTGGTGTCTGCTAACTTTTTGTCACGGATTTCAGACACTGCCACCAGTCATAATTAAATTTCAGGTATGTGTTTCACGATTATTTTTTTTTAATTAAACTGGTTACTTTGTTCCTGTATTTTGTAGTTTAGTTGTTTCTGCACTCAAAGTCAGTACATATTTTAAATAGGTATTAAGATATTTCACGCAGGGATTCCATTTGCTTGAATTTGTTTAGTATATAAAAAAAGTTTAAATGAGTAAAGTTCACTAGGAAGTGAAAATAAAAAATGCTATAATAATAAAAAACATAATTAATTCATTTTGAGCATAATACATTGTTTTTTGTAATGTGATCAAAGGGACCCGCAAAAATATTTTTTTTTCTTCTGCTTTTCCTGCTTTTTTTCTTCATTATTTTCACTTTTTTCTCTTCTTTTGTCTGGCTTTTTACTTGTTTTTCTTTCTTTTTCATGTTTTTTTTTATTTTTCCCGTTTTACTACATTCTCTCCTTATCCCGTTTCATTTATTTGTTTCTCCTTTTGTTCATTTATTTCTCAAACAAAGAGTCGGTTCTTAAAACAGAAACTGAAATACCATCACTACAAAAGACACATGCGTTTCCATTACTCGTGACTCAAAACACACATAAACACGAGCACTAGCTCATACGCAGACACCTTGCACTGCAAAGAGCAAGACGCACAACTCATTCTCAACTTGAACACCGAGGGTTAACATCTCCCTGCTGGGAGGGGCTGCCCCCTCCTTGGGGATTAACTGTGCTGTAAGATGCCGGAGAGTCCATGCTAGAGTCTGCTGAATTATATGGCGTCACTACTACATCCACTTTCTTTGGGTTGAATGTGTCCATGGGTGGACACTGCCCCGCTAGTCTACCTACACACCCTGCCTTGTAACGCCGCTGCTTATGTGTATTGGTTAATTTCCCTGACACGTTTATGTTTTATTTAATGCCACGATAGCAAAAAGGCTCCAGTCCATATTTAGTAGATACTTCAGTTATCTTTTAATCAATGCCAAAAGTTAAATGAAGAAAAAATGTCTATTTTTTTGTAATGTTGTCCTTGCAAACAGCATGTACACACGGTTATTAATTTGTCACCAGCAGAGTTGGGAATAATGGCGTTATTTTTTTTTGGTAACGGGGTAATCTAACTAATTACTTTTTACAACGCCATTGCCATAACTTCTCAAGAGTTCTTATTTTCCCCATGTTGAGGTTTTTGAGCTTTTCCTTGCCCGCATGTTGGTTTAAGACCAGGGGATGGTGTAACTGTAACCTATGCAGTCCTCTGACACATTTCGTGATTAAGGGCTATACAAATTAATGTGACTTGACTTCACCTTAATCACTGACGGTCAAAAGCGGTGTGTTGCATCCGTTTTTGTGCATATGTTTGTACTATTTGTAAGTGTTTATGTACATGCTGATTGCTATTTTATTATCTTGTTTACCGTACTATACTGTTTTTCTTTGTTTCATTTCATCTATCTATCTATCTATTTAATGAAGCTAAATTCTCTCTTGAGCTTCTCTCATCACTGTCTCACGGGAATAATGCCATTGTAAATGATAGAATAGAATAGAATAGAATAGAATATACCTTTATTGTCATTGTTACAAATGGGCTAACATATTGTGACAACGAAATTGGGCATGACACTCCAGTTTTACACATTCATAGTGAGGTATGAGCAAGAAGATAAAGGAACAGAGAAGATAATGTTATAAGACAAGGGGGATAAGGCTATAGTTATAATTTACATGGTATTTACACAAGAAATGTCGGCATGTGGGATGTTACATACAGGGTTGTCGTGATAACGTTGGTATCGTAACGGTTGTGCAATATTGCATTTGGTGCAAAGTCATCGTAGTGCAAAAATAGTCAGCATATGCATTGGTGCAAACATAGACATCATAGTGCAGAAACAGGAAATGGTCAGACATTGTGCAATTTGAGCATTAAACGTAGTGCAGTCGGCATGTGCAAGAACAAGACATGAGTAACATTATATTCGTATGAGGTGGTGTTGGCACGAGTTTTCAGTTTTTTGTGCGGTGTCTGTTTGAGCAGTGAACAAACATAGTGCAGACAGCATTGCGTAACGACGTTATTTCAGTAACAGGGTTACAGGGTATTGTAAAGAATTACAAACCTGTTACAGATACTGAAATTGATGCGTTACGTATGTTTTTGTGATTGTTTGAATCAGTATTTGGGTGTTTTTAATGTATACTTCCGTGTTCGTGTGTGTGCAGACGATTTTTTGTGTGCTTACGAATGTTTTTGTCCTTGCTCACGTACAATTTTTCCATGTTTAAATACGTTTTTGTGCGCGTCTCTGTACGTTTTTGTGTGTGTTTACATAGCATTTTGTTCATTTTACGTACGTTTTTGTGCATGTTTCTGTATGTTTTTGTGTGTGTTTACTTACATTGCTGTGCGTGTTCACCTCAGTTATTATGTGTGTTTATGTACATGCTTATTGTTATTTTATTATATTGTTTACTGTTTATTTTTGTTGCACTTCAAGTGTAGGATAAATCTGCTGCTGGTGAGATGCAATAAACGATGCAAGGTTCCTTAACATACTGCTCTTCTCTATTCAACTGATTCGAATACTGCTTGAAAAATTTCAAATTCTACAACAACTCACTTTCCCTGGTAAAAAGTTACTTTTGTTATAGAGTAATTTATTCACTAACTCGGTTACTTTTTGGAAGAAATAGTGAGTAACTACAACTACTAACGCAAAGTAATGTACCCAACACTGTGGGCCGAATAAAATTATGTCTTTGACGCCTTTGCCATAAGGCCTTATGGTCATAGAAATGGACTTGGAAATTTAATCAGCTACAAATCCTATTGACTCCTTGTTAGAAAACAGTTGGGCCTTGAAAACTTCACCTCGAAAGTTCACCTCCAAAGGTTACGCTGAATTGCAGGCTCACCCTCAAACTTAACTTTTTTTGTGAGTGGTGCAGTCTGACTTGATTCGAGACGCAGCACTCTAGTTGGCCATCCCTCATACTGCCATAATCTTGCTAGGAGCCATTGTTAGACATGTTACTGAAAAAATATATAGTAACAGTTACTAGTTACTTCATTTAATAAGTAATTTTTCTACCCCCAAGTGTACAGACTCCCCAAAGCACGTTACTCTGAAAGTAACTATCTAGTTGCAAATTACCATATATACCCGCATTCAAGCTAACCCGCTAAAACTGCTTTAAAATAACCACACAAGGCATCTTGTAGCAGGTGTCGGGAACCTACGGCTTCCAAGCTAAAATAAAGCTCTTTTAATGAGTAAATCTGGCTCTGAGATCAAATCTACTAATGTGCATATATCTGTGGGGTTCCAAAGTCAGGTAATTGGAACACAGATTTTGTTCATGCAAAGCCGGAGGCACATTCAGTTACAACCTTTCTCATTACAGCATACTGTACTGGTATATATAGAGCACATTTTTAACTCGAGTTTACAGTGAGGGTGTCACGCCAACACACCCTGTTTTGGCAGAAGGTCACTACTAAATCATTTACATGGAAGCTTGGTAAACTATGTATGTTCCCTGTTGAGAGACTTCATGATGAAAACCCATAGAACAAACTGTAAACACCCCAAAACACCAGCAAACCATTCAGCAATTTGACTAGGTGAAGGGTAGACGTGGGCTGATCTCTGCACACAGTGCAAGAAGCAAATTAAATGACAAGGTGAAAAAAATGTCCTTGGTTTTGTCTGGAGAAAGACTTGGGTGGTTTTGTTGAATGTTGCTTTTTAATATATGGTGTGACTTTCTCCCACAAAAAAAAATCTAGATATTTTTGTTCTTTTGGCTCATTGGTTCAAAAAGGTTTTCGACTCATGGTGTGTAGCAAAATCATTGATACATATAAAAAGGCCAACATTTAGCACACTTTAACTGTGGTTTATGTGCTTACGTTTGTCCTGTTAATTGAGGTGTTCCTGTAAAAGCCACGCCCCCGCCCTATGTCCTGCCTACCATTTGCTGCTGGTGACACACGATGAAATATCCACATATAACCTAAGTCAGTTTTAAATATTTTATTTTATCGTCTAAATACGGCTTGGATGCAAGTATATACTGTAGGGAGAATATCCCCTTAAAATTTAGGGCCCTTGTCCTCTTTGCTTGAGCTATCCCTTTTAATCCTGGTGGAATAAAAGTTGATTGTATCATCACTAGAAAAACAGTAGTTAGTAATCAAAGGATGTTGCGATTCACAGTTGGCTTTTAATGAGTAGCGGCATCATACAGTTTCAGTAGTTTTAATAACGTGTAACAGTACTCATTACCCATGTTGGGAATAACGTCATTATAAACAATGCTGTTACATAATGGCATTAACGGGGCAATCTAACAAAAAAAAAATTCTACCGTTACACACTGTTACCGTTAGTGAGGGTTAAAGGCGGTATGTTAGTTTGAATTAGAGATCGTTTACATTTCCAACAAAATGCAACAAAATCTTCTCTGTAAACACTACAAGTGTCCCGCATGCGCAGGGGAGGACGTTACCAGCAATGTGCTTAGTGTTTGCGGAAGTACTCATGAATGCTGCTGGCGTAGCGTTCTAGCAATTTGCACAGATTTGTCCCCCCAAATATTAATTAAATGCCAAACCTCGCTTTCTCTCCATTTAACGCTCTCTGTGTTTTCGTCTATCTTGCTTGTCGAGTTTTACAATAACTACCACCTTTAATTTGCCTTGACCGTTAACACATTCACACCTGTTCACGCATTCTGAAGGATCAGCTATGTATCAGATTTCGGACAACTTGAAAAAGTGACCTGAATCTGGTGTAAAAAAAAATGAATATGTGCTGTTCAAGTCAGTGCAAAAAAAACAGATTGTTTTATGGTATTGTTTTTCAATTGCATTTTGTTGTGAACAAAACACCTGAAGTACAGTAGGCTGTCTGCTTGACCAGTTGTCTCCGGTTGTGAGAGTTAGATTTCATTTATTGAACACACTATATATTGTTTAGTTCTGATTGTTATTTTATTTTATTCTTTACTGTGTCTTTTTCTTGCACTTCAAGTGTAGGATAAATCTGCTGCTGGTGATGTGCAATAAATATTGCAAGGTTCTATAACACAACTATCTGTTCTTCTCTTCTCAACTGACTCAACTGACATACTGCTCATAAAAGTTCAGATCCTTTGACTTACAACTGATTTCTAAAGTAACAGAAATATTTACTTTGCCTGGTAATTGGGTTTTCACCATAGAGTAATTCAGTCACTAACTCAGCAATTATGTTGGAAGAAGTAGTGAGTAACTACAACTACTTTTTTAAAGTAACGTGCCCTACACTGCTCATTGCTGAGCAGAGTTATTGTCTTCTTTTGTAAAGTCCCAACACTGTGAGCAGCCACATTGCCTGAAGAGATCGGGACAGATACTAAACTACGATAGATAACGCGACCTCTCTCAGATGGAAGATCAGTGTCCATCTTTAGATTTCCATTACATGCTGTAGAACAAATGGGAAAAGACTCAGCCGAAGAGAGATTAAAAGCTCAGCGTGGAGAAAAGGAGGAGGCAGGACATTGTTTACTCAAGAGACCGGGGTGCCGAGATGTGGCGGAGCGAGCCCGATTTTTATTTACACAGCAGGATTTACGGCGGACTGGCCGGCCGGCTGTGTGGCACGCGAGAGGCACATCATTTCAAGGTCCAGTGCCCACTGTGCTATCAAGTGATTTGCCCCTCAACCTGCTACCAGTGCCTCCACCTCCCACTTTGTTGTGAACTAAAGAACTAGCTCAACTGGCAAATGCCAACCAAATGTAGCACCTATGCCAAGTGTTGGAATTACTTGGACTCAAAGAGCCATAAAAGCAATTTTTTATTTTTATTTTAATTTTGTATTATTTTTTTTTTAGAGCCACACCATATATTTCAAGACAAAATACAACAAAAGTCTCTGAAATAATAGTGACGCAAGAGCCTGTGTCCCATATCACTAGACCACTTAGAGATACTTAGAGTGTTAAGGTTCATTTTAACTGTTCCTGTTGTCATAAATAATGTTTTTCAGGTGTGAGCAAAGTTTTTCATAAAATTGTCACAGAGTTCTTCAAGCGTGGATCCAGATGTATTTTCCATCGATGGGCGAAAGAGAGAGGGGAGTGCTTGTGTTCTGTGCATAGCTCACTCATTCCTACTGTTCACCCTATCAAAATGATTTTATGGCATTTTGGGATGTTTACAAATGGTTCTGTGAATTTTCATCACAAAGTGTCTCAACAGTGAACATGGATTATTTAATAAACTTGATTTAAG
The DNA here is from genome assembly GCF_059441175.1 of Urocampus carinirostris. NCBI lineage: Eukaryota > Metazoa > Chordata > Actinopteri > Syngnathiformes > Syngnathidae > Urocampus > Urocampus carinirostris. The sequence continues at coordinate 28,933,652 of NC_142365.1, forward strand.
GGATTCCTTAGTAATGTACAGCCAAAACGGGGTCTGTTGGTATGACAGCTTGACTGTAAACTGCAGGTAAAAACGTGCCCTATATATACTGATGATTTCAGCATTTACTCAGCTTCGCATGCACAACAATAGGCTTCATTTGGTCAAAATCTAGAACGACATGGAGAAAATTCGCATGGTCCTGATTTTGCCTCTGAGCCAGTTGTAATCATGAAAGCGGCTCACAAGCCAAAAGCTTCCGACACCTGACCTACGCTGTTAAGGCATAGGGAAGAAAAGCTGTACTAGTTCTAGGTTTGATGAGTGATACAATTATTAGAGGCAACACTAGAGACAAAATTAATTTAAACAAAAGCCGTCAATTTAATACAAATTGGACAAGTGTAGCGACCCTCGTTCATGCACGACACAAGGTTTCACAATCTCTGGGTTTATTGCCTGCATTCAGTAAATAAAACAATACAAAAGTCAGGGGTCTCTGTTCTCGACTGCAATTATCTTCAACGCTTACAAAAATCACTTAAGCAACGGCAAGCAGACAACATGCGAGCACATTAATAATGAAACTTCGATAATAACAATGAACATAACTTTCCCACGTACCTGCATTCAGTAAATAAAACAATACAAAAGTCAGGGGTCTCTGTTCTCGACTGCAATTATCTAAAATATTGAAGATACAAAAGAACGGGTCATCACTCAACAGGCCGCACCTCGTGGCGTGTTTGCATCAAAACATGTTGCATTTTCATTTCAAGCTGTATTAACTTCTTATTTAGTGCTTTTTTAATACACATCATTTAGAACAACTTATATGTCTTTATATACAAAAATAATTTCGAAAGCAGCTCAAATGTCTAGCAAAATATGCATTTTTTTTATCCAACTGATATTGGGCACAGCTTACCTTCAACGCTTACAAAAATCACTTAAGCTACGGCAAGCGCTGAAGCCCATAAAGTGCCAAACGAAAAAAACAGTCGCAGACGCCCATGACTTAACAACTGAATGAGGTACCGGAATATTAACAGTAATACAACAAAAACACAGATTTTGTGAGAATTCAAAAAAACATTCAAAACAATCAAATTTCAACTCTGTTACACCCACCCCCACCGAATTCTGGACAAAATCTCACACTTGGTTATAAAATCAAAATCAATATATAACAGTAGTCATTGGGTCACACATATTAGGACCGACTTGAGAAGTATCCTTTAAGGATGCAGTGGCCAGAGAAAATTCTCTGAACCAGCCACCGGCTATAGAATGCCTTACACATTCCACATTCACCCAAGACATATACAAGACATAAATGAGCACAAAACATTCTCTCCAAAACCAAGTTATTTCAGAAGAATTTTAAAGGGAAAAAATGTCATGCCCCAAGAGCTCGAACTACTGTGTTACGCATAGTCTAAACATTACACTGTAGGTGTCTGGTGACATCTTGTCTAGCCATAGTGTGAAGAAGCCTGTTGACTGGTCGTATAACACGACCCAGGCGTGTAGTGCGGTGTGGTGCAGACTCTGGTTGATCAGTGTGGCTAACGTTACCTCCATAGGTGGTAATGTCAGGGTCAGACAAAATGTTCCCAAACAGAGTGTCGACTGGGAGGCGAGGAACTCTCCCAAACATCAAGTAAAATGGTGCATATCCAGTAGTTTCATGAGCAGTGCAATTGTACATGAATGTGAGTGTTTGTAAACGTCTTGGCCAGTCCTGCTTTGATTCAGGGGGCAGAGCTCTGATCATATTGCCCAAAGTACGATTAAAACGCTCAACACTTCCATTTCCCATCGGATGGTACGGGGTAGTATGTGACTTACGCACCCCAGATAATTGTAAAAGTTCTGCGACCAAATTGCTCTCAAAGCTTGGGCCTTGATCACTGTGGATCCTCTCCGGAAAGCCATAAACACAAAAATACTTTTCCCATAGAACTTTAGCTACTTGCCTGGCTGACTGGTCTCTACATGGAAAAGCTTGTGCCAATCTGGTGAAATGGTCTGTTATGACTAGTACGTCAACAGATTTGTTGTGTGAATCTTCAGCGGACCAGAAATCAATACAAACAAGTTGCAATGGGCGGGAAGTGGCAATGCTTTCCAGAGGGGCCCTCCCTGCAGGCTCAGTGACTTTGCTGACTATGCAACGCTGACATTGACGAACATGCATCCTCACATCTCTGTCCATATGCAACCAAAAGAATCTCTGTCTGGCGATGCTCAGGGTTCTTGACTGGCCTTGATGGCCCGCACTGTCATGCACCCCTTTTAAAACTTCGGCCTTCAGGCAATCAGGGACCTGCCAATAGAAAAGCCCTGAAAATCGTCATTTTGACTACTATATCCTTCAGCCATTATACTTTCGATAATACAAAGAATAGAAAATAAAACAGGAAAAATAAAAACCAGAAATTAACTAATAATTAACGTATTGTTAGCAAATGCACAGTGGCACAAATACATAAAACAAAATCAAAGCGCCAATGCAGTACAACAGTACCCTCTAGTGGACACAAGAAGAATATGCAGCAACGCCGGGATCTGCTCAGAGGCTGATCGAAATGATCCAGTTGCGTAGTCACGGCACCAGTGTAGCGACCCTTGTTCATGCACGACACAAGGTTTCACAATCTCTGGGTTTATTGCCTGCATTCAGTAAATAAAACAATACAAAAGTCAGGGGTCTCTGTTCTCGACTGCAATTATCTTCAACGCTTACAAAAATCACTTAAGCAACGGCAAGCAGACAACATGCGAGCACATTAATAATGAAACTTCGATAATAACAATGAACATAACTTTCCCACGTACCTGCATTCAGTAAATAAAACAATACAAAAGTCAGGGGTCTCTGTTCTCGACTGCAATTATCTAAAATATTGAAGATACAAAAGAACGGGTCATCACTCAACAGGCCGCACCTCGTGGCGTGTTTGCATCAAAACATGTTGCATTTTCATTTCAAGCTGTATTAACTTCTTATTTAGTGCTTTTTTAATACACATCATTTAGAACAACTTATATGTCTTTATATACAAAAATAATTTCGAAAGCAGCTCAAATGTCTAGCAAAATATGCATTTTTTTTATCCAACTGATATTGGGCACAGCTTACCTTCAACGCTTACAAAAATCACTTAAGCTACGGCAAGCGCTGAAGCCCATAAAGTGCCAAACGAAAAAAACAGTCGCAGACGCCCATGACTTAACAACTGAATGAGGTACCGGAATATTAACAGTAATACAACAAAAACACAGATTTTGTGAGAATTCAAAAAAACATTCAAAACAATCAAATTTCAACTCTGTTACACAAGACAATAGACAACATTTAACATGAACTATAGTAAAAGAGCATTCTTTTGGTTTGATGTGTCGGATGAAAAATTCTAAATTAGGTTAATCTTTGTTCAAAAGCTTGTTTTATGTCTGTTTCAGTATAATGACCATTCATCTACTCTAACTTCGGTTGTTAAAACATAAAATTATTTGTTAAATGTATTTTTTTTTCGCACTGATTGGATTTTAGGATCAACGTAAAACTGATTTTGTGTTAGAATTCAAAGTTACCCAAAAATCACTTTAGATTTCAATGATAATTCAAAAAAATGACAAGGATCTTCATCAAGTACAAAAAAGTTCTCCAGGTTAGAGTATTCTAAACCCAAGGGTAGCTCTGATTTCCCAAAGTTCAGCAGTCCAGTCAAGATCAGATGAATACTCAAATTGTTACCGTGACCTCGATGCAGAGCTCTATGATTAATCAGATCCTTGCTTGATTCCTGGTCTGGGGGCACTCCGATCACCGATATGTCCAACCGGAGGGTAGAACCCGGCCGAAAATTGTCTAGATCAGGTTTTTCGTTGTTTGTGAATCACACTGTCACCAGGCGGTGTCAAAACGAAGAAAAGGAGGGATTTCATTTTCCAACTCCAAGCAATGTCTTGCCAACAATTGCAATGATAATCGGTCTGTCGTCTATGGTGGCTTGCGTGTTTTGCCCGCAGCGAGCAATGACGACTACCGATTCTTGCTACGATGTCTTTATTAAAACTTAGAATAACAAAGCATTGTTTGCTTGTTAAAATATTTTGTTTTATTTGATACTTTATATAATCAAATATTTACTACAATCTGTTCCTTATCACGTTTTGATATTTTATTTAAACGTCTAATAATATTTACATATCAAAATGGCATGATTTTGCACTAATGAGCAACCAAAAAGTAGCTCTCAGCTTAGAAAAGTTTGGCTACCCCTGCATTACATGAATAAAAAGCACCCAAAAGATTTAACAGAAAATCAAAGTATGAACAAATGAAAACAAGAATCCTGAAAGGTTACCAAACAGTGCCTGTGTCTTCGTTGTAGTTGGTTTTGATTGTATTTACCGTACTTGCCAGACTATATGGCGCATTGCAACCAAACAATGCAATAAATGCATTATAATATGGTGTGTATTATAGCCCAGGATGTAAAAATCACGAATGCTTGAACAATACAACAAAATACTTCTACATATGGTAACTATTTATGAGCAAGTCAAGTTAGTTTAGTGGTTAAACCAGATTTCTTAATATTAATGTTCTATGAAATATGTTTTTTTTTAATTATTTCTGATGTTTTTTTTTAATGCAACCTTGTAGTCTAAACCTCATGCGCCCTTGTTTACTTCAACAGTTTACTCCTTGCTGAGTCCCATCTGTTTACAAGTTGTCCTCATATGTGGCTTGCCAGAAGCATTGACCTACACTACATAGATGGATCCAACTGTTGCATACACGATATATGAACTGTAGCATTTGTGGGGACGGAAAATAAAAAATAAATGTCCAGGAGAAATCACCCGTAACACAGGAGTTTTTTAGGGAGTAAGCTCTAGTTTGTGTTCGGCTCTGTCCCACACGTCCCACAGTGTCTTGGGGCATCAAAATATCCCGGATTAGTAAAACTGCAATAAGAATACTCATACACAGTCTGGTGTGCCTTACAGTATAAATGAAATAAATAGCTCACAGAGAAATATTTTGAGGTTGCACCTTATAATCTGGAAAAAATAATCTGTATTTATGTTATTTTGAATGTACAGTATTACTTACCGCCGAGTGTGTGCCGCATTGTACCCAATTCTAAGTGTTTTTTTTTTTTTGCATTATCCAGCTAACAGGCTTAGCAGTCTGATCTTGGTGAAGGACAGCCAACAGACGTCAAGGAAGGTTACTGCAAAATAATAGGCGGCAAAGCTCTAATAGAATCTGTGTCCTCACGTCTAGTCTGACTCCCTCCAAATAAAAACACGGCGGAGGCCCGGGCAAGCGCATCTCAAAGTCAGTTTGGGAGTTCAAAAGAAGAGCATGGTGTTTAAAAAAAAGTGAAGTTATAGTAGTTGACCTAAAGGACTACCCAAATTCGAAAACATGTTCATATTTTAAGTGAGAAAATAGTAAATACATTATGCATAACGTCTATATACAGTATATCTCATCAGTATATTACAATTACTTTTTAAGATAACGCATTTGAAGACAGCCTTTCTCAGAGTAACACCACCAGCCTCCCAAGCCAGTCATCGTATTAAAATTTATGAGCGTTTTGGTAGTTTATTTGGAGATTGCATCGGCATTGTGTCACAGGTAGGTGCAGTCATGGTACAACAAATGGTAGGCAGCCAAAATGATGTGAACCAAATTAACACACAGAGAGCTAACAGGGGCTAATCTAGCCAGAAATAAACCAAATGGACACGGCAAGATTGCCAGCTGATAGTGAGGTCTAAACGGGACCGATTTACAGGAAAGTGGGAGGCTGGCCGACTGAAAACTTGCAGTAAAGCAGGCAATCTACCCGGGAACCAACAAAGAAAAGTGGCCATGGCAACAAACATGAACTCAGCCGGTAAAGAAACAATGGGCCCGACCGACAGCCAACGGGGCTAACCTAGACCACTCAAAACTGGCAGCCATCGGCAGCCTCGAAACTGACGGGAGCTATCCACACAATATTATACCAATTGCAAGGCATGCAGCGAAACACACAAAGGAAAAGCCACAACTGCCTACCTAAATGGTGGCGAAGACAAAACAGAAATGCAAACTCTAGCGTCGGCAGGTAAACCTACCTTACCTTTTGGTTGATCAAAGCACGCAACTCTGACTTAACAGTCACCAGTCCTCCATTAACACGGTGAGCATAGTTCTGAATTATCTAAGCAGAAAGGAACTGTATGCAGTCACTGTTCACTATAAACACTGTCTGTTTTGGAAGTGTCTCATATATTGCTTCAACAAGACTCGCCATTGTTAAGGGGCCGGTCACACAGACATTTGCGGCTGAATCACGGCTAAAATTTTGCGTTTTTTTTTTTGCCCGTGGTTGCCCGGGATGGAAAATGCGCAAAATTTGACAACCCGCCGTTCGTCTGTGGTATGGCCGGAAAAAAGACGCCGGCGACTGTTCTGCTTCCTCATCGCGTCATTTCTGCGTCATTTTCTCGTGTGGACCACGGGTATAAAAGCTCCCGAGCCGGTGTTGTGCCCAAATCCGATTCCTACGCAACACCCACACCGCCCCACCCCCTTGCGTGACTTTTTCATCCACGTTAACAAACGCATTTTGTAGAATACGATCGCACTTTATTGTTTATATAAACGCGTTATATAGACTAGGATCTCCCAATTATTATAATTAGCTCGCTTTATTGTTTTAATAAGCGTTTAATATAGAATACGATCGCTTCTGATGAAAGCGCAGCAGAATGCGCGTTCACGCGAGAGGGGAAGGATTTACCGTTCGATTACGTTCACAACAAAAATAAAGACGGAATGGATTATGTTGTATTACATTCCCAACGATTGCAAGACGAAGTGAATTTGGTTATACGTTCGCCATTACATTTCCTACAAGTGAGATAAAACGAGGTATAAATAGTTGGAGAAGCGAGGAAATGCAAATCTCGGCAGGAATGTATTTATCGGGCTGTAGAATTCATAAACGCTCTAGACACAGTCCCGTGAATATCAAGATTCCAAGCTGTGGCATCATATTTATTTTATTATCTTGAAAAGATATGTCAAGAAATAAATATGGGTTAAGACGAGAACACTACGCTGACGGGGAGGGGTTTATTGAGGGTAATTGTTTTATCTATTTTTCTAATTATTCATTATCAATCAGATCATAACACGTTATAAAGCTTAGGAGCTCCTGGCCAAAAGGCCAAGCTAAGGACCTAGCATCAAAGCCTTGCTACGACCATTGTTAATGCACCGAAAGATTTATTCGAAATGAAGAGAAACTACGCTGACGGTGATCCATGTTCACCCCCTTGACGTCACGAGCACAATGGTGTGCTCGGCAAATCGCGCTGTATATACGCGGAGAAAGGCGTTTGACTGTCACACGCGTAACACGCTAATTTCACGTAATAACACCGCGATGCAGGCGCAGAACATGCTATTACCATGCTCCGCCCACGATTACCCGCTGAAATTTCCCGTCCTACCCATGTGTAACTACGCCCTGGCCGCGGCCAGAGCACGTCGTTCCGCGTCATTTCCGCGTCATTACCTCGTGTTGACCACGTGTGCGGCACGCGGTTTAACACGTGCTCAAACTTTTGAGCAGCTCAAAAGTTTTGAACGCGGCCAACCACGTGAAAATTTCCGACTGCGAGTAAAGCACTGCTCTATCTCGTCTATATGGCGGTCTCAAAACGTCCAACAGCGCCCAACGACATCTGCTTCACGGCCAGAAGCTTACGGCCGCGGTCCAGCCTCGATAAACTCGTGAAAGGCTGTGTCCACGCGCTCTCAAGAATTGAACAGCGCAAAATTTTTTCGCGCTGCCACCCGCGCGCGAATTTCCGACCTCGTGTTATGCACTGCCGTAACTCGTCTGAATGGCGATCTCAATGCGTCCTATAGCGTCTGTGTGACCGGCCCCTAAGAATCATGTCTTAGTCTGTTGACACAAGAGCTGTTGAGGATATTTGCCAAATCGGTCAACTTTGTGACTAAATTTCCCTGGCGTGTGGAACATTTTGACACATACCTGGATTATTATGGGGAGAGTAACTACTTGTTCTGTGCCTAATTGAAAAAAAATATATTGCTTTTACAATTCCTTTTACTTCTAATAATTGCAACCCGGTAATAAAATAGTAACAAGATAGTAGTTACATAAGTTTCTGTTCTAGAAATGTAAATCATAATGGTAATGCAACACGCCCATCATAAACAAAATATAGCTTTCAGCATCTATTGGTGACAACTGCATTACACAGTACAATGACATGTTGTAGTCAAATAATACAAAAATCTAAAAAATTGGGTGTCAGCAACCAATGGCTGTGGAGCTGCCTGAGCTTCTTTGGCGCTCCCGAGTTGCTCTCTGAAGCTTTTTAAAAATGTTAAGTATTAGAAAAAGATATGGTTGCTCTCGGAAGACAGCAAGTGTGAAGCACATTGCAAAGCACTTTGGGAGGTTTTCAGTGACTTGAAAAATGCTACATTAATGCAGATCATTTACCACTGGGGGTCTGGTGGAAATGTATCAGTGTTCTCACTGCCACTACACCGGTTGGGTTTACGTAACATGCAACGTGGTGCGTGGTGTGTTTTAGTCCACGGCACACATTATGTACCCTGTATACTATATATAGCTCTTATTGTACAACCCCTAGCAAAAAAGTAAGGATTTACCAGTCTTATGGAAGCCCTCACTCAGACATTTTATTCTGTGAAAAATAACTCAGATCACAATCATAAAAATGTAAGGTCATTCCCAAGTGCAACATAGTGGCATATAGAAACACTAAAAGAAAAAACACTGCAATGGTCAGTAAATGTTACTTTTATAGAGCAAGTGCAGCAAAATAAACATGTAATCACTTAATTCGGAGGAAAAAAATATGGAACCAGTGCATTTAGAGTAGAAAATAAGGACACACGCACTCAATTTATTTTACTTAATTGGGCATCTAGCTTAGATGAAGTCTGCTCGTTAGTCAACAGTTAAAAACAGTGCAGTTATCACACCTTGAGAGATGTTTCTTGAGACCAAAGACAGTATTGTCAAACTTCTTGAAGAAGGTAACTCCACTCGTATGGTTGCCAAAGATGTGGGCTGTTCGCAGTCAGCTGTATCGAAGATTTGGACCAAATACAAACAGGGAAGTTTGTTGAAGTAAAGCGTACTGCTAGGGCCAATAAGACATGTAGGTGTCAAGAGAAACAACTAAAGGCCATATGTCTAGGGAACAGAAAATGTAGATAGATAGATAGATACTTTATTCATCCCCGCAGGGAAATTCACATTTCCAGCAGCATCCCTGCGCTGAGAACAATACAATAATAAAGCAAAAAGAATACAATATACAAATACCCAATGTGACGTGCTAATACCCACTGTAGCGTGTTATATAGAGTATCTTTGCTACACAAAATACATATTGCAATAAAATTGGGTAATATGGATGTAGGGGGTGTGGTTTTACTGTGGGCCTTTACTCTGCCGGGTGGAGTTAAAAAGCCTCATGGCATGAGGAAGAAAAGATCTCTTCAGTCTGTCTGTGGTACAGGACAGTGACAGCAGTCTGTCGCTGAAGCTGCTCTTCTGTCTGGATATAATGCTGTGTAGTGGATGTGATGAATTGTCCATGATTGACGGCGGCTTTTTCAGTGCCCGTCTCTCAGCTGCTGTTGTCAGGCTGTCCAGCTCTGTGCCCATAACAGAGCTCGCTTTCCTCGCCAGTTTATTGAGACGAGAGGCATCCTTCTACATGACGCTGCCTCCCCAACAAGCTGCCGCATAGAAGAGGGCGCTTGCCACAACTGTTTCATAGAATATTTTCAGGAGCTTTTTGCAGATGTTGAAGGAGGCCAGTCTTCTGAGGAAGTAAAGTCGGCTTTGACCTTTCCTACATAGAGCTTCTGTGTTGGTAGTCCAGTCCAGTTTGTTGTCCAGCTGCACACCCAGGTATTTGTAGGTCTGGACAAGTTCTACACATTCTCCTTTGATGGTTACAGGAACCGGGTGAGTTCTAGTTCTCCTGAAGTCCACCACCATCTCCCTGGTCTTGGTGGTGTTCAGGTGCAGGTGGTTTGGGTCGCTCCATTAGACAAAGTCCTGAATCAATTTCCTGTACTCGTCCTCCTGCCCTCTTCTGATACATCCCACGATCGCAGTGTCATCAGAAAACATTTGCACGTGGCAGGACTCAGAGTTGTACTGAAAGTCTGATGTATACAGAGTGAATAGGAACGGAGAGAGCACGGTCCCCTGCGGGGATCCTGTACAACAAGACGAACAAATAGGAAATGGGAGGAAGTTGGAGTCAAGTTATGGAACAAAACTGTGCAAAAACGGAAATGGGATCATCATATAGAAAGGCTAAAAGGGAACCATCGATGACACTTAAACACAAAAGAACAAGACTGCGATGGGCTAAGGAGTGGCAATCATGGACTGTGGCTAACTGGATGAAGATTATCTTCAGTGATGAGTCACGAATCTGAGTGATGCTCAGTGATGATGCTGGATCTTTAGTTATGTGCCATTCTGGTGAGATTTACAAAGAAGACTGCCTAAAGAAAACATAAAAATTGCCACAGTCCTTAATGATATGGGGCTGAGTGTCAGGCAAAGGCACTGGGGAGATGGCTGTGGTCAATTTGCAATAAATGCACACGTTTTTATTGACATTTTGGACAGCTGTCTTATTCCTTCAATTGAAAAAATGTTTGGAAAAGAGAGCAAAAACTGTGAAAGTATTCCTTGGGGGTTGGAGATTCCATTTCATGCGCCCTACAGTCGAGTCTGCCTTATGTTTGAAAAATATGGAAAGATATTTTCTTGGGGGGCAGCACGGCGGCGCAGTGGTTAGCGCTTGTGCGGCACAGTTCATGTCATGGGAACCTGTCGTGGGTTCAAATCCAGCTCCAGACTTTCTGTGCGGAGTTTTTATGTTCTCCCCGTGCTTGCGTGGGTTTCCTCCGGGCACTCCGGTTTCCTCCCACATTCCAAAAACATGCATTTCAGGTGAATTGGCCAGTCCAAATTGTCCCTAGGTGTGAATGAGCGAATGAGTTGTCTGTCCCCGTGTGCCCTGCGATTGGCTGGCAACCAGTTCAAGGTGTCCCCTGCCCACTGCCCGAAGATGGCTGGGATGGGCTCCAGCCCCCCTGCGACCCTAATGAGGATAAGCGGTACGGCTAATGAGATGAGATGAGATTTTCTTGGGGGGGTGGCCTTATATTGAGGAAAACATGGTATATTTAAAGTGTCGCCCTTTCGTTAAAAAAATGGCTTGTGCCATCTGTTGTTTTCTCAAATGGCTTCTCGTTTGACTACGCAATGTCTCGAGTTTTGCTCTAGTTTTCCCGTTTCCTTTCCAGTTTCATTCTTGGGTAGAGCGAGCGAGCGGTGAGTAGATCAAGGCAGAGGACATAACAAAGTGACACTGAACGAACACCGAACCAAAGCGCCCTCGCACTCATTGTCATGCGTGAGGCGGGAAAAGGTCAAGACTGCAGATGAGTTCCAGTTAATAGCTAACTGGAACGGGGGAGGGAAAAGAAGCAATCACCAGAGTGCACTCACTTCCTCCCAAAGCAAACATTTTCCTGGTAGTCTCTGGACAAAAATGTTACATTCTAAAATCTTCCGGTAATCAGGAGTGCAGCATCCCTGATTTGAATCACAAATTGATCAAATTTAAAACTGGAGCATAGTTGTCATGTCAGTGGAGGAAGAAACAAAAAAATAGGCTACCACTTACTGATTAAAATGGAACATATTCAGTGCCATGGACGGCTATAGGTGTCAAACTTCTATCGAGTAAGCTTGTAGCTAAGACGTTTAAACAACAGTGGGAGTTATCTATGCAAAACTCCGAAATTCTCTTTCCGTATCATCTGCGTCACTGTGAGGTCGCTGAAGGTTTCCGAAATCCTCGAGGAATTATGACAAGGGAATGCAAAGACAACACAGAGACGACTATCTCATCTATGCTGCAATCTGGCACTATTTTCCACAATATTAAAACATAGGGCACACATTTTATGTGACACAGCCTTCATTCATATTTTCTTTCAGTAGTGAATATGTTTTCGTCTTTGCTATCACAATCTTGAATGGTTGCATGATCCAAAAACATGTGAAGTAAAAAACAGCCAAAGGTGTCAATGCTAAATTCTCAAAGCGGTTGGAGCCAGATTTGTGCAAGGCTTAAATTGTGGAAAATTGATGCGTATAGGCTTTGTTATAGCTGTTTAAGCTACATATACATTGCCGTGATAAAGTATTTTCCCCTTCCTGATTTCTGTGTTTTCTACATATTTATCACTCACAAAGGTTTCAGTTCATGAACCCAATATTAATATCAGACAACCTAAGGAAATAAAAATGCAGCTTTGAAATGTTATTTCCATTTATTAATGGACATACATAAATCAAAACTGTCTATTTGAAAAAGGTTATTGCCCCCTGAACTTAATAGCGAGTTGGGCCTCCTTTGGCAGCTATAACAGAACTATAAAAGGCTAAAAAGAGACACAAAACAACAGAAAGAGTTTTATCAAATTTGCCATATAGCATTTTGCTTATCCTCAAGACTTTTTGAGAAATATTCTGTGGACTGAAGATTAAAAATTGAACATTTTGGAAGGTGTGCGCCCGGTACATCTGGCGTAAAATAGGCAAGAAGAACATGATGCCAACAGTAAAGCACAGTGGTGGCAGTGCGTTGGTCTTGGGCCGCTTTGCTGCCTCAGGAGTAGGGCAACATGCTTTGTTTAACGGAAATTTGGATCTTACATGAGAAAACAATCTAAAATATACCAGCAAGTCAATCTCCGAATGGCTAAAAAAACAAAACAAGATTAATGTTCTGGAGTGGCCAAGTCAAAGTCTGGATTTATATCCAATTGAAATACTGTGGACCTTAGGGCCCGGTCACACAGCCTTTCACGGGCGTATCGAGGCTGAATCACGGCCAGAAATTTCTGCCCGTGACGCAGACGCTGTTGGACGCTTTGAGATTGCGATACAGACGAGATACAGCCGTGCTTTACACATGGCAAGAAATTCACACGCGGTTGGCCGCGCGCAAAAAGTTTTGCGCTGCTCAAAACTTTAGACCACGGGTAACCGCGCGCGGCACACGTGGTACACACGAGGTAATGACGCGGTACAGACGCGGAACGACGTGCTACGGCCGCGGCCTGGGCGTGGTTACACGCGAGTAGGACGCGAAATTTTAGCGGGTAATCGCGGGTGGAGCACGGTCATAGCACGTTTGTTCTGCGCCTGTATCGCGGTGTTATCACGTGAATTAGCGTGTGTAACGCGTGTGACTGTCAAACGCCTTTCTCCGCGTATATACAGCGCGATTTGCCGAGCTTACGTCAGTTGTGCTCGAGACGTCAAGGGGTGAACATGGATCCCCGTCACCGTAGTGACCTCGTCTTAATCCATTTTTATTTCTTGACATTTCTTTTCATTTCATAACAAAATAATAAAATAAAAATGAAAAACTATTACAATAATAACATATTGGCTTCTTCTTCGGTGCCATAGCTTGAAATCTTGATCTTCACGGGACTGTGTCTTGAGCGGTTATGATTTCTACAGCCCGGCTCGGCAGCTTTTATACCCGTGGTCAACACGCAGAAAGGACGTGGAACTGACGCGATGAGGAAGCGGAACAGTCGCCGGCGTCTGTTTTGCGGGCATACCACGGGTAAACAGCGGGTTAGCCAATTTTGCGCATTTTCCACTGCGGGCAACCACGGGCAAAAAAAGAAATCGCAAAATTTTACCCGCGATACAGACGCAAACGGCTGTGTGACCGGGCCCTAGTTAAATTTGGAAAAAAAACATATGGCAGATTTTAAACAATGTTATCAATCTACCTTTTTTTTATATTGTCATGTTGGCAAATAATATTGACAGAAAACCTCAAGCGGAGGAAACATCACTGCCAATAAATTTAAGGGGGGAAATTGTATCAGGAGGCCCATTTCAAAGTGGCCATAAAAGACCCCTTGCCATCTTTTAAAGGATTCACATGCAAGTGGAGTTTTTTGAGAGCTTGAATGGGAGCCTTTTTCCCATGTGAGCTTTTTGGATCAAAAGTGCACCAAAGTGTCTCTATTCCGCCAGGCTCATGTATGCTACCTGCCAGTAAGGAACGCCGAGCGCAAATCCGACCGATTTCATTGCTAAATCGGCTTAGCCGAGCTAACACAAGTGCACGTCTGAAAACACGGATGTCGTTTCCTAGCCTGGATTAGTCCGAGCATGCTGTCACATGACAACTTCTTTTTTATATATTTTTTTCAGATTCTTATATGGATTTACTGATCACTGTCTGATATATGATAATTAGATGTCATGGCCCATGATCTAATGTGTATCTATCTATCCATCTAACTATCTATCTATCTATCACACCGGATTATAAGGCGCTACAATGGGAACGTCGACAAAACAGTCAGATAGTTCAGTCAAACTTATTACCCCCTTAACATTCCGAAAGCTTGCAAAGAAGCAAATACGTGTCGTAGACACGTGCGGATGCGGTGTCTGTACGATGTCACTCAAATACATCGTTCCAAATATCATTCGGAAGGTTAAAGTCTTGGGATTCAAGAAATGCCAACCGTTCCTTAGTTTCCATTTTCTTTTTCGCTCGCAACTTTACTGTGCATATGACAATAAACACTTGGAATTGAGTTTAATTTAAAAAAAGACCCATCACAGAAAAATCAATATCACTCTGAAACAAGATACTGGGAAAATATATAGCTGGAGTAGCTCACCGAAGTTGTTGTGTTCAATAATAATGTGCAACCATGGTCCTCTTATATCCGTGAGTGTAGTAAATCCAGGAGAATAAAATATTTACAAATACAGAATAGTCTATGCCGTAGACAACTAACCAGACATGCTATTCACATTCATCTTTTTCGGCCAATTGCAGGCTTTGTTTTGTCCCTTTAGCCTATCCGAGCCTGTAAATGATAAAAATGATCCGCCCCCTTTACCTCCGAATAACTTTAGCCAATAGTGATCGATTCAAATGATGATTGACACATCTTTTTCGGCCAATTGCAAGGTTTGTTTTGCCTCTTTAGCCTATCCGAGCCTGTAAATCATAAAAATGATCTGCCCCCTTTACCTCCGAATAACTTTAGCCAATAGTGATCGATTCGTATGATGATTGACACATTGGTTAGCCAATGAAACGCCGGTATATTAATCCCATCATACACCGCGGACTACTTCACGTTAGGGGGAAAATCTAGTCGGCGGCTGTTGCATTAGTTGCAAGACTTTGCGACACACCATTGAGCCATATATAAGGCGCACTGTATTATAAGGCGCATGGTCAGCTTTTGAAAAAAATTAAGACTTTTAGGTGCGCCTTATAGTGCGGAAAATATGGTATATATATATATATATATATATATATATATATATATATATATATATATATATATATATATATATATATATATATATATATATATATATATATATATATATATATATATATATATATATATATATATATATATATATACATGTATTTGGCTGTAACTTTCTAAGAAATCATTTGGATGGAAGCTCAATAAATATTCTATGTTCACTGTTGAGACACTTTATGATAAAAACCCACATAAGAAACCACCCAAAAATGCCAGCCAAGCACCCAAAACAAATTTATTGAAGGAGCAGTAGGGATAGGGGATCTGCACAGAGAGGAGGCCCTCCCTCATTCTCGCACGCTCGCACTGTTTTGCAATTATATACATACGTAAACTTGTCGTTTGCAGTATTTTAAACCATTTTTTTCAGACAAAATATGAGCCTCAACACTCTAAGTAACTTCGGGAGGGGGACTGGGACACGGGCACTAGTATTTTTATCATTTCATGAATTGTATCAAGTAATAAAACGTCACACAGTGAAATAAAATCTGCACAAGGAATGGCTTTTCTTTGGAGAACGGCACTGGAATTTGTTTTAGTTTTTATTTTGTGTCTGGATTTCAAAAGAGTATTTACATATGTTTTAAACATTTTACCAAGATGCTAGAAATTTCAAAAACTACAGACAATACATGGGAGAGACAAAAACATGAATAACATCTCAGGTAAATATGTATGAGTACATAAAAGGCCTTGTATAGTTTCTTTTTTTAATACTTTCGGGTGAAGAAGTGTAGAGAATGTTTAACTTGTTTAATCAGAATGCAATATGCAATTCAACGTTTCTGGTACAGTGAGTAAAAATCGTGTGATAAAGAGATAAGCTCCAATGGCATATCATGTATCAATGATCGCTCATGCAAAGTAGACCATAAAACATTGTGTAAAGACGCACGCCTACAAATAATGTATGCATTTTCAATAGTATCCACTGTATTTTGCAATTCATACGGCACACTGGGTTGTAAGGCCTAGATTGGCCAATTTGAGGTTTTTAGGTCACCCTATCGTCTGGAAAATAAAATAATTTTTCAATGAAGTAACTGAAACTAATTACTGTTTTTTGTTAACGTGCCCAACACTGTTGATGTTGATATACCTCAAAACCTCATGTTATTGTAAATGGTGGTTTTTTGTTGTTGTTGTTTTTTTTTTTTCAATATTATGCAAAACAATTTCCGGGAAGTCCGTTAATGCCTTTACAGCGTTACGTCTTGGCATGGCTAACTGATAAGACTTATCTCGCTCAACTCAGCTCCTTATGAATTGCTAAGTAGGTAGCCCCTGGTTTTTGCCCTCCATCTTTATTCAAAGTCTTCATAAACAAAGAGACGATAAGGACCTTCTGGGGTGAGGTTTTAATCTGCTTTAATGCTGAATTAATTATGCTAACTTTTTTTCTGAAAAATTAATAATAGGGCAAAAGGTTAGAAGTTGGAGGAATTTAAAATAAAAAAAGTAAAAAAAAATCATTTAAAAGTCAGTCCAGTAGTTGCAAAAAAGTCGCGAAAAAGAAATAAACACGTAGCTTCAAAGGTTATCCTGGATTTGTAACAATGCAAACCGAGAGGAAATACAACATGTTTTCGCATCGAATCTATCTAATCTATAACCAAATCTTAATAGAATCTATATAATCTAATGTAATAAACAATGTTAACTACAATTGTATCAGTTCTAGTGTAAATCCCGATTTGTGTGCGTAAGTGTGTCTGTATGTGACTTAATAGGAGGTGTCTTTGGGTTGGTTTCATGTCAAGGCACCACCAATAAATACCAACCAAATCGATAAACATCTGATTTCCTTTGATCTGCTTTTGTGGGGTCTCCAACGCATTTTAGCGACCAAATTAAGTTCTGCAGCTCCCGGCCACCGACCACTTCAAGCAGCCTGGCCATTTTGCATTGTACGTGTAATTCATGGGTATATTCCAATTATTTTCCAAGTTCATGCATTTTGAAGAAAGCCTTTCTCATATTTGACTTCCTGACCTGTGATGTCATATGAGGAACACCTGCACCCAGGCAAGCCA
This sequence comes from Urocampus carinirostris, assembly GCF_059441175.1. Taxonomy (NCBI): domain Eukaryota; kingdom Metazoa; phylum Chordata; class Actinopteri; order Syngnathiformes; family Syngnathidae; genus Urocampus; species Urocampus carinirostris. The sequence continues at coordinate 28,951,187 of NC_142365.1, forward strand.
GTTGCCATATTGTTTTACAGGTTAATTAGTCAAAGAGGTTAGGTGAATTTCAAGTGAAGTTTCTGTAGTTTTTGTGTAGAATGCCTCAGTGTTGTGTCACATGTGGATGCAGTAATGGTACAACAAAGGGAAAGCAACAAAAATGGGGCTAACTGGCAAAAAACACACAGAGAGCCACCAAGGGTAACTGGGACCAATAAATGAAATGCAGCCACAGCCTTGGCGGAAAAACATGAGGCTGCCTGACCAAAAAAACACACAGTGAACAACCAGGCCAAACAGGAACTAACAATGGAAGCAGCAACGGCTAGGAGCCAAACTTGAAGCAGGCCGGGAATGAGCGAAGGGACACAGAAAACCAGCACTAATGCCAGGCTAGCCAATCATTAAACAGAAAGTGAGCAGCCAGGCTAACCGGGAACAAACAATGAAAAGCAGCAAAGACTACAGCAATAAAGGCAATGCCGGGCTAGGAATGAACAAAGGGACACGGCAAAACCCGCGCTAATGCCTGGTTAGCCAATGTTCTGCCAAACCGCCCTACACACCTGTGCATCCTACCTTTGGCTGACTTGACAGCAGCAATTGTTTTTAATTTTTAATAACATAATTTTATGACCAAAAGGTGTACATAACAATCTCTTCCAATTGTGTGATGCGCCCTGTGTTTCATGTATGGCGGAGGACGTAGATGAAGCTGCCAAAGCAGTGAATTGGGCGTCACCGCTAAAAAGTGAGGTTTGGGCGTGTATATAAGGCGAGGTTCACACTCCAGAACTTAACCCTGAATTCTGATTTGTAGGTGGAATCCAATGTTTCTGTCTGATCGTTCACGTTTCCAACTATATGTGACTTGTATGTGATCGGCAGTGACATGTATGCCTCTCCTTCTCCTATTTGAACGCCACCAGGTCCTGCATGCACAGAAAAGGATACGTGACGTCACACGCAATGTGTCCATTGTTTCCAGAAGTACTCATGGATGCTATTGCCGTAGCGTATATGGCAGTTTGATGCTAATGCTGTAGCGTATCTAGCAGTTTGAAAGTTACTGTGCTCCAGAAGGCTGAACAGAGCTTTCCCTCCAAATATGATTTCAATCCAAAACCTCACTTTTCCTTAATTGAATGCTTGGTATATTGATTTCTACGCTATAACATGAAAACCCAGCATCCACAAAACCAATGAATCAAAGCTTTGCAAGTGGACGAAGCTAAAAAATGAACACTAACAAGTTTTCATGCGTTTGCTTTACTTTGTAATCCCTACTTAAATAAACAACAACCAAACTCAGTTTTGCTCCTGCTGTATTTTTAAAAAGGCACACTTGTTTGCCTGTCCGTGTTGTTTTAAGGGGGATGCAGCAGAGGGCACCCACACCCTATTGTGCAGTCCCCACTGTGTATGTGTTCAATACAGAAAGAGAATTAGCTGCAGACTGGGCTTTTTAACATGAAGCGCCCTTTGCTCGTGAAAATACGTTAAGTAAAACCACTGACACTCAATCTCTGTATAGTTGCAAACAGAACTTTTATTGATGATTTCAGAGGGCCTGATTACCATTGTCAAGAACCACCGCGCTAGAAAGTTATCTTCGCTTAAACACCATGTCAGAAAACAGTATTTTGGACCAGTTGTTCAATCAAATAAGACTTAAAAATGAAAACCGTAAGTACTCACCACTTTCAAAGGCACTCATCACTATCAGTATTGTGCATGCACAGGGCATCAGTAGGATGGGCCGTGTGGTATAAAGGAATTTCAGAATACCGACCAAACAACACACGGTGAGCAGCCAACGAGCCCCAAAAAGGGAGGAAACAAAACAGGAAGGCCCTCGGCAGCCACGACGCTAAGAGGGAGCTAGCCGGACAAAATCATACAAACCGTGCATGACACATGCGGCGAAAAACACAAATAAAAAGCCACGGTCATCTACCTAAATGCAGGCAAAGGCAAACAATGCTGAGACGGCAGCAGGTAAGCTTACCGTACGCAGTTTTAGGAGGCCGAAGCATTTAACCCGCAGAAAACAGTCGAGAGGCCTCTAGAGAAAGGGTAAGCAGAGTCCCAATTTATCCAAGCAGAAATGAGCGGCATGCAATCTCTGTTCTGCAATCGCCATTTGTTTCGGAGCAGGCTTCACAGGTTGTATTCATGGGATCCGCCATATAGAAAGTGATGTGTTGCTTCAATGATGTCACAGCTCTACGGCAAAAGAGCCAGATGGGTCAACTAAGTTTCTCAAATCACCCAGCCATGAATTATTTTGCAACATAATTGCATTATGGTGCGGAGGAATGCTACATGTTCTCTGCCTAAATCAACGTTCGCACACCTTCATCATGGCCATATTCAAACACTTTTCATAGACTTTCGAATCAAATTGTACAATTTCTCAAGTACCATTAAAAGCAAAAATCTGGTGTGACTCATGTGGCGAATATGGGTGGTAAATTAACTCTTCTCACGTTTTTGGAGCACCACATATGTTTTTAGTTCATTATGTAAGGAAAATACCTTGTTTAGTTATTCTGAAGGGTGGCTACACACACTTTAGGTGAAGTCTTTTTACCATTTTGATCGTTCTAGTTTAATCAAGACACACACTCTCTTGGATGTATGGACTTTTCAATTAGTAATCATCTACTGAAGAAGCTCGAATAGAACACACAACAATAAAAATAAAATAAAGCAAAGACAACTACAAGTTGAGTACTTAAACTGGCACCATTCGGATAGACAACAATGATGGCTTAATTATTATATTATTATATTTTGATAGAGCCCCCCGTTTTACGCCACAACAATACCAATACCTAGCAACAACGATATGTTCTTCGAAGTTCTGTGTCAATGAAGATGACGGCCCAGTCGTTATGTCCTTGGCTGTAAAGCGATGAGGAATCCTGGTAAACTAGAGAGCCATTGGGACGAGAACCACAGGATGCTGAGTGTTGAAGGAGAGGTTGACTGCTGGTGGTTTGAGACTTCTCCGAGGTCGCTGGCTTTGCCCCACAGGTTTGGCCGCTAGCTTGATCAAGCTTAGCTGCCGACATGATATGGCTGCCCAACTGCCCATTGAGCTATGACCTGGCCAATACTGTCCAGGGCCTTGGTCCAGCTCCTCTTGTCAGTACTTGACCTGCTACTTTGTGGCCAAAATCAGACTGCCCCTGCGAGGTGAGACGTGTACCAGCTCTCGGGTCCGGTGTCCTGAGAGGGGTTGACCCCTGTAGTGCAGTGGTCACAGCAACCTTTGATGCCCAAATGCAAGATAATGTCCCCTCCTCAACCGCACATTTCACCAGTATCAGTCAGATGACATATCTATGTGATTTACTTAAAATACAGTATTCACTCCACATGTCTTGACAGTGTTTGATCATTTTCTGACATTGCGAAACAAAATTCTCACCAAATATTCTATACTCTGCATTCATGTACTTTGCAATGCCACAAATATATCTGCAATTTCCATGAGCGATTTTTTTTTATCTTTTATCTGTATTTATCAATATATATCATGTTTATATTTTTGAGTAAATTGGAAATACAGCATCTTTTTTTTTTAAGATAAATCTCTCCCCAAATAGGTGCAGGGTAAAAATGACATTTTACCACGGGCAAAAATTAGCTTAATTTTTTTGCATGGCCCACAATAAATGTCCATAGTTGATACATTATTCTTGCACTATTACACTTTTCATAGTGCCCTGTTTATGTGTAGCATGCACCTGTCCTCATGGGCGTAGTGGGTGATGGCGCTTCATAAAAAATGCCAAACGAACTAATGCCAGCTGCCGTTAATCACAAGGGAAGGATAACTGCAAGTGGAAAAAGTGAAGCTCAGAGAGCAGTGTCGGTGTCATTTTTAAGCAGACTTGTTAAGAAAAATTGGAACAATTTCAAGGATTTACAAGCAATTCACCCAAAATTCAAGCACTTTTAAATCTTTAAAAACCCCAAATTAAAATTCAAGCATTTTCCAGGACTTCAAGCATCCTTGCGAAACTCGTACATGAGTTATTTGTAAAAAAAAAAAAAAAAAGAAAGCTTGATGAAAAACAAAAAGATTGGGAAGACTTTTAAGCGAGGTCGGCATTCTCGTCCTCGGCATCATTGTTCAAGCTTGAGAGGTCAATGTCAGACAGCTGGAGTTGTCAGCGGTTATGAAAGCCAGCTCTGAGGGTGCGTATCCCTGTGAGGACCACCCCGACCCCCATTTAGCTGCTCCTGTATGTTTTAGGGTCATGCAGAGTAATATACAACTCAGCAGGGTTCCAAGAAACAGCCAAATTAACCTTCAACATTTTTTATCACACAGTCAGCCAGACCAAAGGGAGCGAATGGAACCAGTCCACAAAACTTTGAAGGCTATTTTTAAATCTGATTTTTTTTTTAGGTGTACTTTTTTTACCGAATGACTCAATTAGTTTTACTCTAATTTTGTCATCTCTTTGTATGTTGGTAAAAAGATGACAGATCATTCCAGTTAGTGACAAATAACGAATAAGGCTAAGGACTGGTGTTGTGCAGTCAGGGCAAAAAGAGAAAAAAGGGAAAACAACGGGAAAGAAAGAACAGGAAAGAAAGAAAGTCAAGTCAAGTAAATGGTAAATGGTAAATGGTCTGCATTTATATAGCGCTTTTCAAGTCAATGAAGACATCCCAAAGCGCTTTACAATGCGCTTCACACTTACCCATTCACACACACATTCACACACCAATAGGGAGTCAGACATGCAAGGTGCCTACCTGCTTATTGGGGGCATTAGGGATTCAGCGTCTTGCCCAATGACACTTTGAGTCAAGTCAAATCAAGTTATGTTTTTGGTATCACAAGAAGTTTCAAAGGGCTGAATAGACTACAGACTATTATTTTACTACCCCCTGATCTAAAACCAACATGAGAGTAAGGGAAAAACTCAAAATCTTCAGCAAGACAAAATTAAGAAACCTTGAGAAGGGGTAAATCCCACTACCAGGATGGCTAGGGCAAGAAAAAGCAAAAAAGAAAGCAAGAAAACAAGAAAGCAAGAAAGCCAGAAAGAAATAAAGCAAGAAAGCAAGAAAGAAGGGAGGGAGGTAGAGGAATGAAGGAAGGAAGGAAGGATGGAAGGAACGAACGAATGAAAGAAAGAAGGAATGAACAAAATAAAATAAATGATGCACCAAAGAAAAAGAAAAAAGAAAGAAAATGAAGTAAAACAATAAAAAGAAAGAAAATAAGAACATTAAAAATATCAAAAAGAAAAAAGACAAGAAAAAGGAAAGGAAAAGGAAAAAATAAAAATAAAAAAAGAAAGAAAAGAGAAAAAGAAAAAGGGAAATTATATATTATTTTAATGATTTTCTTTTCTTTTGGGTATGATTCAGTGCCTCTGAGTGGTAACAAAAGTAAATCATTAAAAGAAAGACAAAATTGATTTGAATAAGCAAAAATACATGAACTATCTCTTAAACCTGCCTTTTTTTAAATACTCGTAGATTGCTAATTTGGAATTGACCTGAGTGAGTTTACATAATAATGTGCCATTTTGCTGCTCAAGGGACCACCAAAAACCTTGTGAAAAGTTGGGCTAAAATTTTTTTTTTTTTTTTTGGGGGGGGGGGGGGGGGGTAATGGTGAGGTTTGGGCAATTTGAGTAGCTGTAGTTTTTATTAGTTCTTGTTCTTTGTAGCACAAATAGGTTGCAGCCAATCCGGGTACTGCAGCTCCTGAGCACTGACAACACTATGCAGTCTCAGAGGGGCATGAGTAGTACTGAGGTCAAAAGACTGACAGTGTGGTGTTAAGTGAACAAACTCCCACTGAGAACACCACAAAAATGAAGGGAATAAATCTGGACTTCAGGAAGGGGAGAGCAGAAACCAGCCTCGCTCCACATCTACAGGTACAGCGTGGGAAGTGTCCACTCCATCCGTTTTCTGAGTATGCAGATCTCCGAGGACCTCTCCTGGTCGGCCAAAACTGCGGCTATGATAAAAAAAAGGCCCAGCAGCGACTTCACTTCCTAAGATTGTTCAGGAGGAACAACCTAAAGAAGAAGCTGCTTGCTAAATTCTACTGAACCACCATAAAGAGCATTCTAGCATACAGCATCATGGCGCGGTACGCTGGATCCTGTGCAGCGGACAGGAGAGCCCTGCTAAAGATTATAAACGAGGCCCAAAATATCACCGGCTGCCCCCTGTCCAGCCTGGGGGACATTGCCAGGTCTCACGATCTCAGCAGAGTTAGACACATCCTGAAAGACTCATCAACCATCTCTTCAAACTGCTAACATTGGACTGACGGTTTGGATCCCACTGTTAAATGGTTTTACATTGTACTGGATATCTTATTTACACTTGACTTCATTTCCATAAATGTGTACTAATGGAAGATATTTCAGTTGCCATGTTACAGTTTTTAGTGTAATATCCCAGTTCAAAGTGCAATATCCAGGTTGTGTATATTTTTTATTTCAGATGTGAATACTTTATATTAGAGTTGAACACTATATTTTCATAGTTATTAGCGCGAAGCCCCACGGTGCAGAGGTACAGGGTTTAAAGCCCAGCCTCCCCCGTATGGAGTTTGTATGTTCTCTCCCTGCCTGCGTGAGATTACTCCGGGCATCCGGTTTTCTCCCACAAACATACATGGCAGGTAAATTGGCCAGTCCATATTGTGCCTAGGTGTAAATGAGCAAATGAGCTTAGTGCCCTGCGACTGGCTGGCAACCGGTTCAGGGTGTCCCCTACCTACTGCCCGAAGATAGCTGAAATGGGCTACAGCACCCCCACGACCCTAATGAGGATAAGCAGTTTTTTGCCAACTGGAGTTGAGCTCAGCAGCTGGGTGGTTAGCCTGTCCGCGGTACAGTTTTGGGGTCATGGGTTTAAATCCAAATACCAGCCTTCCTGTGCGGAGTTTGAATGATTTACCTGCGCTTGTGTGGGCATGTCCGGTTAATTGGCTGGTCCAAATTGTCTGTAGGTAGGAATGAGCGAGTGGTTGAATGTCTCTGTTTGCCCTGCAACTGGCTGGCAACCAGTTCAGGGTGTTCCCTGCTCACTGCCCTGAAGATAGCTGAGATGGGCAACCCTACTGAGGATAAGCGGTGTAGATAATGGATGGATGGAGTCCAGCTATAATATCGTTGTAGCAATAGAATGATAATAACAGTGACTGAATCCAATTTTGTATTGTCTCTATGGGCTATTTTAAAGCCAAAACACTGATAAGGCGTGTAACTTTCGTATTGACTTGTTATATGAAAAAACAGAAGTTTGTGTTGGAAGTCAGACTGCAATCTCCAGTTCTTCTCAATCCGTCAACACAGTCCAAAAGAAGTCTCGGCCGCCGAAGTGAGCAACGCTGCTGCTGTCATTCACCCTGATGAGCTGTCTTCCTCTCTCGGAACTCGTGGGATTGAAGCCGAGGTAACGAGACGCTGTCTTGTCACTCGCACGGGAGTTTAAAAAAGTGCCTCTGACGGCAATTTGGCTTGACACTTCTTAGGTGTCACTGATGTGCGTTTTTGTTATTGTTTTATTTTATTTTTTTGAATGTTGTTTTAAGCCACTGAAATGTTATGAATTAAACTAACACAACTCTTAATGTTTGGGGTAGTAGCTAAATTAAAAAGTAGGCTTACTGCTGATTGTGCGTTAGCCGGGTGTTGCTACCCTGGGTGAATTTGGTGTGCCCGGGTGATGCCTCTTGGATTTGGTTGTGAGTGAGACAGAAGGGGATTCTGACCTGTTGGGCCCTAAACCCTATTCTGATCATTATTTAGTTACATTCGAGGTGCTAGCTAAATGTAGTGCTAAAAAAGCTGAAGGATTTAGCGGACGCAATATAAGCACTGTCACAGTTTCTGAGCTCTCCGATATTCTTTCAGAGCAGTTGCGTCCTTTCCTTCATACAAAGGCTCTATCAACTCACTAATGAGTGAGTTTAATGCTACCCTGGCTAGTTTCCTGGATTCAGGAGCGCCCATACGGCTTAAATCACGACCTAAAAGACGCACGCCTTGGTTTACTGATGAAACTAAATCCCTTAAACAAGAATGCAGGAAATCTGAAAGAAAATGGTGCGCTACCAAGCTTGAGGTTTTCCATCAAACCTGGTGTGACAGCTTGTTAAAGTATAAAGCGGCCCTTGCCTCTGCAAAATCAGCCTACCTTTCGAAGGTGATTGCGTCACAAAAGAACAATCCCAAAATCCTTTTCGACACTGTAGCATCGCTTACAAGGCAACAGATTATCCCAGATAGTTCTATCCATTCAGCCCATGACTTGATGGTCTTCTTTAATAAGAACATTCAATGCATACAGGAAGAAATTGCTAAAGATAGTATTAATACAACACATTCTAAAGGGCTGAAATCTATAGATGCACGACATGGTGGCTGTCCAGGGAATTTGTCCCTTTTTAGTGAACTGTCACTCGATAATCTTAAACAGGTGGTGAATACGGCTAAACCGACGACTTGGCGTTTCGACCCGCTTCCAGGTTCACTTTTTAAAGGTCTTTTCGGGGTCCTTGGACCTTCAGTTCTAAATATTATAAACATATCACTCTCCTCGGGTGTAGTTCCAGCGGCTTTTAAGTCCGCAGTTATTAAACCTACACTGAAACGACCCAACCTTGATCCAGAAAGCTTATGTAATTATAGACCTGTGTCAAACCTACCGTTTCTTTCTAAAGTACTTGAAAAAGTAGTGGCACAACAGCTGAATAATTTCATATCCGAGAACAATCTTTTTGAATCAATGCAATCAGGATTCAGGGCTAACCACTCTACTGAGACAGCTCTGATTAAGGTAACCAATGATCTCCTACTGGCAATGGACTCTGGCGCTTCATCACTTTTGCTGCCGCTGGACCTTAGTACTGCTTTTGACACAGTGGACCATAAAATCCTACTAGAACGGCTGGAAAAATGGATTGGTCTCTCAGAAACCGTCCTCTCATGGTTCAGATCCTACCTCTCAAATAGGACTCACTGTGTTAAATATGGCGAAATGACATCTGAGCGTGTTAGTGTTACCTGTGGTGTTCCGCAGGGTTCAGTGCTTGGCCCCCTTCTTTTCAGCATCTACATGCTTCCATTAGGTGATATTATTTGCAAGTATATCAATTTCCACTGCTACGCAGATGACACTCAACTGTATCTTCCGTTGGAGGAATCTGCCACACTAAATTGCTGAAATTTGGAGACCTGCCTCACTAAGATAAAAGAGTGGATGTCACTCAATTTCATGCGTCTTAACTCTGAAAAGACCGAAATGTTAGTTATTGGTCCATCTAAATGCCGTGACTTACTCTCAAAAACTGCTGTAAACATTGACAAATGTCACATCACACAGAGTGACTCAGTTAAAAATTTAGGTGTCATATTTGACCCCGATCTTTCCTTTCAAACACATGTGAAGAAAATTACTAGAACCGCTTTCTTCCATCTTCGCAACATTGCTAAAATTCGTCCTATACTGCCTCAGTCGGATGCGGAGATCATAATTCACGCGTTTGTTACCTCCCGTCTCGATTACTGTAATGCACTACTCTCCGGTCTCCCGAAGTCCAGAATCAAGAGTCTTCAGCTGGTACAAAATGCTGCAGCGAGGCTATTAACTAGGACAAAAAAGTCCGATCACATCACGCCGATTTTGGCTAACCTGCATAGGCTCCCTGTTAGCCTAAGATGTGATTTCAAGGTTCTCTTAGTATTATACAAATCATACATGGACTTGCTCCCTCATATCTTTCAGATCTGATTTTCCCCTATGTTCCGGTCCGAAGCCTTCGTTCTTCTGGTGATCCCAAGAGCCAAGAAGTGATCCGCTGGTTCGAGAGCGTTCTCCATCCGGGCACCGTTGCTGTGGAATGCTTTTCCTCCTGAGATCCATTCTGCAACCTCAGTGGAAATGTTTAAATCTAAGCTTAAAACACACTTCTACTCTATAGCATATGAATAACCTATACATTTCTTGGACAATACCTCTGTATTATTTGTGATTGCAACATCCTTTGCTGTCTGGTAATCCTGAAAGGGGGATGCCACATGTGCGGTCCCTTCTCAAGGTTTCTTCATTTTCCTCATGTTGAGGTTTTTGAGTTTTTCCTTGCCCTCATGTTGGTTCCAGATCAGGGGATGGTGTAATAATAGTCCGAAAAAATAGTCTGTGAAGCCCTTTGAGACTCTTTGTGATTAAGGGCTATACAAATGAAAATGACTTGACTTTACTTGACTATTTAATATTGATGTGTGTGTGTGTGTGTGTGTGTGTGTGTGTGTGTGTGTGTGTGTGTGTGATTTTTTTTTTTTTTTTTTTTTTTTTTTCGCATGTTCAGCTGCACTACCACACCAGCACCTACCATGATACGGGACACAGGCGCTAGCCTCAGTGAAAATGCATCTAAAAATGGAAAATTAGTTCGTAAATTAACAGAAGACGATGTGCTTTTAGGACCACCTTCTGTGACCCTTCTTTTGCGCTTTCTGTTTTCAGAATGCTAAGTTGATGATGATGAATTCTGGTATCACACTGCTGCATTTACTACTCACTTCTGTGGGTTTCCTGTGGGCTTGAATTAGCTCGTTCTCAAAGATGCAAGGGAATGGCTGGAGTATTATGAAGAGATATACTGAAGAGCTCAAATACAAGTACACATACACTTTAAAAAAAGGTTGATCCCAGCTCAGATACATTGAGCTCTAAAAAATAGATAGAATAATAAAAACAAAAAGTAGGGCTGCAATGATTAGTTGACAACAAACAATACTAGAAAAAGTCGATATGGAATTGACACCACACACATTTTTCGAACAGTGAGGAATCTACATTTAAATAACCTCTATTGAGAGTCGCACATCTGGAATAGCCAGAAACAGTGTCATCGATATTAATCACTCGTACCAAAACTTCTAAAGTTTGGAGCGTTTTAGCCTGTAAATGGCGTACAAAAAGACTACTTGCACAGTTTGCAAAGCAGACCTTGCATTTAATGGCGTGTGATTGTTGACGCATGTACTTTTAAAGAGAACAGTCGGGGAGTTGAACGAAACAGAGTCTGACTTGCCTCGGTAAGATTGTAGCAACTTTCAAAGCCAATAGGGTTTCGATGAGAGGCATTGTACATTTTATACGAGTATACAGTACATCATCCATTTTACCCCTGAATAAATAAATGATTAAACATGAGCAGGATGCGGCGTCTGATGGAAAGCGAGAGGTGGCTCGTAAAAACTGGATCAGTATTCGACGCGGACGAGAGCAATAAGAGCATATGATAATAGAAGCCGTGCAAATAAATGAGGCGCTCGCCATCCATCACCAGGCCAGGCGCCAGATCTGGTGACAGGTTTTCGAGCACGGTGCCGGCAGGTGGATGCCGGAAATTGGCGCACAGGGCCCCTACGGAGAGAAACATATTACCGCTGAAGGCGCGACTTTCCCCGCCTTCATCCAGGACGGCGTTTTTTACAACGCCGTTAAATCATCTGGTGCTGGCTCGCCGCCTGCTACAGGGAGGGAGCTCTTTGCTGCAGATTTAAAGCTCGGGACGGCAGCGAGATGTATATTCACTTTATGGTCATTAGCCCCAAGCCCTGGGAAAAGGCTGCCTTTAGCTTGCTGGCTTTTGGCGGGATGCCTGATCGTATTATAAGGGTTACTTACCCAGTAGTGCCCCCTGGAAATACAAGATAAAACTCTAGCGGCCTTTGACACCAGTTTTTCAGGTAGACACAAATTTTGGTGGGCGAGTCTTGATTTAAGTACGCTAGGTTATTTTGCTTTGAAGCAGTCATTTTGGAGTTAAATCATAACTTAAAACAGGTACCTGTCAACCTCAGTCAATTGTTCCCCTTAATATTGATTGGAATTCCCCGTTTTAAAACTTACAAAAACAGACTATCGAGATTCACGGATCCCTTGATGCCCAGGACACTGGGGACCTAACTCTGGACAGCTTTCTTCACTGTTGACGGTTCCTAACCTGTTTTTGGTTTGTGGCAAAGTCGGCACCAGTCTCTTCCTTAATGTTGTAGGCCGGGTTCTATTAGGTCTTCCTCTCCTCCTGCTCTTTTGGACTGTACCCTGGAGAATTATCTTGGCCAGTCCTGATGATCTTGTGATGTGACCATATCACTACCGTTTTCGTCTGCACAGTTTACAGTTCATAGGGACCAATATGCCCTCTGATGGTGATGCTTACTATTTTGTTTGTCACAGGGCTATGGAGCTGATGCCTGGAGCTTTCTTTTAGCTGTGCAGATCCATGACCTTGATCTTTCTTTCCAGCTTTGCTGCTAGAGTCCATGTCTCGCAAGTGTAGGGTAAGACGGAAGTGACACACGCTTGCACAAGTTTTATCTTTAATTTCACTGCTATGTTCTTGTCCCACAAAATCGCTTTAAGTCTGGCAAATGCAACTGTGGTTTGAGATATCCTGGCTATGGTTTCTGGTTCTGACCCCTCTTTTGATATGGCAGCTCCAAGATATTTACATTTTTGACAGGGACCAGCTTTTGGTGGTCAGGGTTTGGGTAGGGTTACTTTAACTTGATTACTTTCAATTACTTTTGGATTACTCCAATACCAAATATGCCAATAAAAGACAAAATAAAATAAATATGAATAAAATTACTAAATTTTGTGCAGGCTTGGGGAGTAACGGAATACATGGAACGGCAAAAATGATGTTGGCAAGATGTTTGGATTTATTTTCATTTTGTTTCTGTCGCATTCTATGTTAGTTTTGCCGGAGATCAAAGAGATCAAAGCCAGGAGAGAAGGCTTACCACGTGTTGTGAGTCATAATTTTATTCATATTTAGTTTATTTTGTCTTTTATTAGCATATTTGGTATTGGAGTAATCCAAAAGTAATTGAAAGTAATCAAGTTAAAGTAACCCTACCCAACCCTGTTGTTGGTTGATGGTGATGTTTTATGTTATACTTTTTGGTTGTTTTCGTTCATGACAGTTTTTTTCTGTGCTGATTTCTATTTCCTACTGGGTTGATGCCTTGTCCATGCGATCGACCGTGTCTCTGAATTCCATCCAGTCCGGCAATATTATCATCAAAACGGAGCTCAGTAACGTTATGTCCCCCAATGATGACTGCATCTTCCTGTTGGTCCAGGGCTTTGGTTCTGATCTTCAGCAGACTTGACACACTCTGATTGTGCTCCATCCGTATCATTGATCAGTTTCACACTGTTGGTATTGGCGAACTGTAAACCGCGACAATATTGGCAATTTATGATGATGTTTTCATCTGCTGCCACTGACCGAGACATTATTGCAGCCAAAGTGGGCAAGAGAAAATCGGTCTAACTAAAACCGAGTTTTGAAAAACATGTACTATTCTTTTAAACAGTGAATACAATTTGAAATTAGCAAAATGTTAAAAAAGAGGAGGAAAACGTATGAATTGACAGGTATGTAAAACATCGAACAAAATTATCGCCATCCATCCTTCCATCCATCCATCCATTATCTGCACCGCTTATCTTCAGTAGGGTCACGGGGGTACTGGAGCCCATCCCAGCTATCTTTTGGCAGCGGGCAGGGGGCACCCTGAACTGGTTGCCAGCCAGTCGCAGGGCACACAGATATATTGTCTATTTAGGAAGACGTTTTGTGATTTCATACCAAGAATCTAACAAGTAGCCATTATTTTAGAAAAAAAGAACAATTTTGTATTATTTTTAGGTCTCAAAAGTTGTAGGGCAAAAAAATTACTTCCAAGACTGGTTATCACTATAGATATGAGACCAGTTATAACTGTGAGACCAGTTATAACTGTGAGACCAGTTTTACCTATTGGTACAGAAACCATTGAATGACATTTAAAAATACAATTACATATTGAATGAATTCAGAGCTTAACAAAGCAAAAATAAATAAACCCCCAACACCAGTTTTACTATTAGATATTAAAAATGGATAAACATTTTTATCATAACAGGATATACTCTATTAAACAATATATTTTCATCAAAAATCTGGAATTCTAAACTAGGTTTTAACAGGAAAATTAGAGACTAGTTAATTAATTGATAAAACAATAAAACATCCACCCATCCGTTATCTGCAACACTTTTCCTCACTAGGGTTAGAGGTGGGCTGGAGCCATTCTTAGGTGTCTTCGGGCAGTTGGCAGGGGACACCCTGAACTAGTTCCCAGTCAACTGTGGGGCACGCAGGGAGACACAACCATTCACACTCTTATTCATAACAAAGGGCAATTTAGAGTCACCAATTAACCTGCCATGCATGTTTTTGGAATGTAAGAGGAAACCCAGAGGAAACCCACGAAGGCACGTGAAGAACATGCAAACTCTGCATGGGAAGGTTTTGAACTCATGACCACAGAACAGTGCCACGGACGTGCAAACTACTCAGCTGCCGTGCTGCCTGCAATAAAACATTTTATTAAAATAATTAGAATAAAATACATAAATATGATGTGACAACATTGCCATTGCATATCTTGTATTTGGGCATGTATTTTTGTGATGATGGGATGCACACAATGGAAGACTCAAATTCATTAAAGTGAACAACATTTGAAGCTGTTTTTGAGAGTCACTAGCAAATTACAAGTCAAGACAAAAGCACTTGGTTTTCCTGAGACATTCCTCATGTAACAGGGCCCACAAAAAGTCACAAGAGCCCACTGGGATCAAACTGCCAGTTGATTGATGCTTGCAGCCTTAATTTTCATTTCCCTATTTATTCACAGAAACTCCACATCAGACACTCACACTTGTTTTCACTCACACAGTTTTACACAAATGAGCAGTTTGTTTGCATAATTTGAGCATTGTGTTGCAACATTAAAAATAATTAACAATTACCAGATGAATTGCTGTATTAAATCTTATAAGCATGTAAGCTATGTGTTGAGTGAACAAAAAAATTGTTTATCAAAGAAAAGGTTTCCCAAGGTTTGCCGTGTTCGTATGGGTGCTTGAAATCTTTGAAATTGTTTGAATTTTAATGTTGTGCTTTCAAGGATTGAAAAGTCATTTAATCTTAGGTGAGGTGCTTGTGAATGCTTAAAATTATCGCCATGTTTCTCAACAACACTGCCTAAAATGGTGCGGACCCAGCTCTCTGGTGGCTCTGCTTTGCTATTACATTTCTTCTTGCCTCTTGATCAACTGTAGTTGTCATTAGTTTGTATGGTCTTGTCCTATAAAGCTTCATCACATCTTATGGGTCATGACCAAGAGGACAGGTACATGTTGATCCTAATCAGGGCACTATGAAATGTGTATTAGTCCAAGGATTACGTATCAATCATGGGCCATGCAAAAGATTAAACTAACGTTTCCCAGGGGTAAATTTTGATTAAAAAAACATTCTGCAACTAAAAATGTAAGCTACATATGATCACTTTTCTTAACACCTATATAGGGAAGGGTTTGTCTCAAAAACAAATACATTTGTGATTTACTCAAGTTCTAAAGAGCATATATCTTAATAAATGCACACGCAAGATTAATAATCACATCTAAAACTCTCAGATTTATTTGCTGCTCTGCAAAATATATGATTCACTGTGGAATTTTTGTTTTAATACTATGGAGAGTTTGGAAAATCCTGTTTGCATGTCCTTAAAAAGTGCTTGGATTTAACCATAAAAAAGGTGTATGAACCCTGGGTTTGGAAACTCAGCACGGTCATTACGATATCATTTGCACTACCTCATTCTCTGTGATATGAATAAACTCCATTGACAAATTTAAACGTCAAACCCAAATTTCTCAATTCATAACGTTGGCAGCAAATGAGTTAATGGAAATAATGGGCAATGAAGGCATTCCACCTTGTGTTACATTTTACTAACAAAAGTGCCTGAGATGTTTCAGCAGTCACATGATAATTGGAAGGCATCGGCCCGAGGAGACAAAAAGCATATGTTGCCGGATAATGACAGCTGAGACCGAAAGAAAAAGGCATTCCAATAGAACAGCAGTGATCATATGAGAGTAATGTTTCTTCCCTCTGTTTGAGTTAAGGCACAATTTTTTTCTTACACACGTCTCGAGATTGACCTCTGAAAACGTTTAAAAATTGGTTCCCAGCACCAGTTTCTTCTACTTCTATTTGTTTTTAGCTTAAATGATCATTTCAAATCTAATGTATTTGTAAATCACTTTTCAGGAAACGAGTTGCCGCTCAAAGTGCTGTATATAACCCAACAATCCATAACACATAAAACACAGACACATAAAATGGTTAAAGTATGATAAAAACAAAGTAAACAGTCATAGAAATAAATGCATTACGGTGTGGCATGCTGGGTGCATGGCAGCAGACAGGAAAACTTTAGAGGGTCATCAACACAGCCCAGTGAATCGTTGGTTGCTCTCTACCCAGTCTGGAGGACATTGCCTTCTCTCGCTACCTCAGCAGAGCAGTAAACATCCTCAAGGACTTATTTCACCTTGGCCACCACCTCTTTGACCTGCTGCCTTCCGGCAGACGCTACAGGTCACACAACACAAAAACAAATCGACTCAGAGTCAGTTTCTTCCCCAGAGCCATTACCACCCTTAACACACACCGCACAAAGAACTGAAACCCTTGCAAACACACTACCTCATACAGATGTAAAATTGTATTCATGCCTATGCTCACTTTGCACAATGTTGCCTATTTTTGCACCACCGCATATTGCACTAATACAATCCCAAAACTGTATGTAACAGCCTACATGCCCACATTTCTTGTGTATATATTGTGTGAATGATAACCTTTATCTTCTTTGTTCCTTTATATTGTATAAATTATAACCTTATCTTCTTTGTTCATTCATTTTCTTTGTTTTCATTTATCCTCACTGTTAAATGTAAACCTGATTACCACATCCAATTTCGTTGTCACAATATGTTCAACCCATTTTGTAACAATGACAATAAGGGTATATTCTATTCTATTCTATTCTATTCTATTCTATTCTATTCTATTCTAATATTATTTGGGAAAGGCAAAGACTAACCAAGCGAGGAAAGGGACCTGAGGGAGGCTTAGCTCCACTGATAGGGATGACAGCAGATTGCCTCAGGATTTTCAGCCATAGAACCACAGGCTACCACTCTTCCCCCAAGACCCCGGCACCAGCACACTGGTTGAAAAAGATTGCCTTCGAGCATTGATCTAAACCATCTAGCACTTAATTAGGTAAAAACATTTCATATCAAAGTTTTTAAAATAACACATAAAAAAATGAAAAAGGTTTTATATTTCAGCAGTACCAAATGGTATCAGTATCGCCTAGCAGGCCTACCCCGGAAATTGTGTCATGGAAACTAAATCATTGCAAGCAATGTTTGTAGAGGTGAGATAGCATGTTTGACTCGTAAAATCGTCAAAGGCAGTTTCCTTGACTTGCACCTTGAAAACTCACTGACCAACCAAAAATTGCTCAGGTATATCTATCGTAATCACAAGGATAGAGAGGATTGCAAAACTCAGTCAGCTTTGAGATCATGCGAGGCCCCCAAAGCGATAACATTGATGATATACTGTAGATATTTGACTTTATCCAAACTGAACTCTTCCTCGGCTTCTCTAGGTTCATATATATCCGGCAAATAGACGGGCTGGTTTTGTCGAAAAAGAACACAAATTCGAAAGAGAGCCCTAAACTGCCTAAACAATGCCTGACTGGGCAAACACGCACCTGGTTGGGTGGTTTGGACAAACAATAACAGGCTCCTCCATAATCCCCTGAAACAGAAGCAGGATTTACCTTTTATTTTTTTTGTGCTATCGAAGATAACAGCAAAGCATTCTCCGGCAAAAATTAGAATGCAAAGGAAAGCCCTTCACATTCATCTGTTGGGCCGAGCTGTGTTGTACTGTTTCTTTCTCTTCTCGCAAACGGGACGCAGTGAGAAAACAAACGCCTCGCTTGTACAAATCCCGACTTTCATTTGTCCTCTTTGTGGCGGTGATTAATCAGCCACAGCCTGACTTTTTTTTTTTCATGCGGCTCACAAATTACCAAAGAAAATCCGCCCAAAAGGGGACAGCACGTCGGGTATGGGGTTGGATTTACGGCGTTTTGTGTTTGCCGGTCTTCTCCCTGCCAATCAATTCAAGTGTTGCCGATACATTATGGACAAGGCTGGTGGCGAGTTAATAACTTGAGACCATTATGAGACGGAATGTCAGCTTGCATCCATGGTTGGCTAATGTGGTTCGTTGTAAGAGGCACAACTTTAGCAGTGAACAACCGTGCATTTTAGAAAAGAATAGAATAGAATAGAATAGAATAGAATAGAATAGAATAGAATAGAATAGAATAGATTGTCTTTGGGGTCATTGATATCAACGTTGTGAAACATTGAAAGCAACAAGATTAGACATGGCACTCAAGGGTAAAACATGTATTATGGAAACTTTAAAGGGAAAAAGATAAAAGGCTTTCAAGATAGATGGGCAAAAAATAATTACAACCCACTGCAATAATTAAATTTTATCTCTGAGCCCAGATTTACTCATTTTTAGAGCCATATATGGCTTGTGAGACATGGGTTCCTGACTCCTGTGTTCATGCATATATCTCCCACTGATAATCAAGCTTTACTATTTGAAATATATTTTTTAAATTTTACAAGGAAAACATTTACCAAAATGTGATGGTTGCCTTTATGTTTGCGAGTTACAGAAGCATACAGTAGAATTAATGTCTTATTTATCCGCAGGCACAGTCCTCCAGAAGGGGTCTTCCGTCACAGGTTGGATGATTCCGTATGCTTGTTAAGAGCTTTTATTCTTCATCATCTCCCCTCCCTCGAAAGCACTAAACTCCCTTAATTAGAGTCGAATACTCTAATTCCCCTCCTTCTCTCCTGCGCTCGTTAAATTGCACGTAGTAAAAATCCTAGCAGGAGTCCTCCATTCTCAAAGGATTTTGGGGGTTTTTAATAGGGATTTTTGCCACCTGCCGCAGGTTACAGGTGCCGGCATAGAGACTGCAGGGCAGCGTAGCGGCAAGTAGAGGTTTTCCTGCCATAATGAGCTACGGTGGAGTGCTTCCACTTGTTGTTTTAGGCAGGAAGAGCTGGATGAGTTTAAAGGGTGCTCGAGTAAACTCACTTGTTGCCCCAAAAATCAGGTCCAGTGACAGAAAATGTTTTTGTAATTTTTAGTGATGGGAATTTATAGAACAGACCCTCTAAAATCAGGAGGCTCTTTAAACTCCGGAAGTGGTTTTTTTTATTTTGGGGGGTATCTTTCATCAACAAATTACCAATAATAACGAAACATTCTGCACAAAGTAGAACAAAAATTAATTTTAAAAGAGGTTTTCTATATTATAACAACATATAACAGATGAGCCGAATGTTATGTAAAACAAGCAGATAGCCCACCCTAGCATATGTGACTAAAACCGCTTTTTTTTTTCTTTTCTTTTTTGGGGGGGTGGGGGGGTGTCATTAAATAGTAGAGCACAGAGCATTTGAACCTTGAAAAAATGTAACTTTTGAGCGAGTTAAAAATATTTGCTCTGGTGCTTGATTAAACTAGCCCATTTCGTATTTAGAATACTTCATTTTACCTAAGCTTCCAATATCTTGGGAGGAACTCACATAGAAGGTTAAAATGACACACTTCCGGTGGTTGATAACGTTATGAGGCACTCAAAAGATGGCACCTCACTTCACCCAGACTCAGAACCCCTAGCGTCACCCTTGTGTCGTATGCTAAATGTCGTTTCAGAGACATCCATGCCATGTGCACCGCAACTCAGCTTAATAAAACAAAAATAAAACTCGCTCGAGCAACCATGCTGAGGCCAGCCTCGCTCGCTCTAAAAGTGAGGGAGCCCCAACCTGCCAGAGCCAATATGACGAGCGACCTGTCAATGTATATTCTAGCAACAACACTGCTTTTTTCTTTCGGGAGCCATTTTTTATCCACCAATATTCCTAACTCAAATAAGAAATGTGCTGATTTCCTCTTATAAATGTTTGTTTATTGACTATTTGTGTGCAGAATTTTCATTTTCCTTCGGATTAATAATTATTTGACAAAATTATGAACTGCAAATAATACTTAAAATAAAATAAAGAGTAATTTACTGGGCTTATTTGTAAGCTGGACCTCGGCATCCTCTTTCGGTTAATGTGAATAATTGCAAATTAGACAATGCCCTACAATAGATAGATAGATAGATAGATAGATAGATAGATAGATAGATAGATAGATAGATAGATAGATAGATAGATAGATAGATAGATAGATAGATAGATAGATAGATAGATAGATAGATAGATAGATAGATAGATAGATAGATAGATAGATAGATAGATAGATAGATAGACAGATAGATAGATAGATAGATAGATGGATAGAAAGAGGGAAATTCACACTTCTAGCAGTATCTTTGTGTCGAAAATAAAATAATAATAAAATAAAATAAATAGAATACAGAAATACCCAATATAACATGTTGATATAGAGTATCTAAATAGTGCTACATTAAATACATACTGTAATAACAATAGAGTAATATGCAAATGTGAGGGTGGGGTTTAATGTGGGCTTTTACTCCCCCGGGTGGAGTTAAATAGCCTAATGGCATGAGGAAACAATGATATCCTTAGTCTGTCCGTGGAACAAGACAGTGACAGCAGTCTGTCACTAAAACTTCCGTTTGGAGATGATAATGTGTAGTATAAGTGATGAATTGTCCATGATTGACCGCAGCTTTTTCAGTGCCCGTCTCTTAGCTACAGTTTTCAGGCTGTCCAGCTCTGTGCCCACAACAGAGCCCGCTTTCCTCACCAGTTTAAGACGAGAGGCATTCTTCATCTTAGCGTTGCATCTCCAACACTCTACCGCATAGAAGAGGGCGCTTGACACAACAGTCTCATAGAACATTTATAGGTGCGATAATATATATATTTAGATATATGTATATATCTATATCTATATATATCTATCTATCTATCTATATCTATATATATCTATATATATATATCTATCTATATATATATATATATATATATATATATATAGCCTCTGGGAAGAGGTACTGCAGTGTGCGGTGCAGGACCACCAGGTTCCGCAGTAGTCTAGTCCCCCTGGCCATTAGACTGTTAAATGGTCAATCTAACATACTGGTAGTTAACCTAAATCTAAACGGCTGCTAATTTGACTTTTTGCACTACTGGCAGTTCTTTATAGCTTGCCACTCCTTGCACAATTGCTCTCTGCACTATTGTACTTACAGCGTTATTGTTACAGTGTTAATGTTACTGTTTACCTGACTTGTTAACCTGACTGCCCATTTTGCACATCTGGTTAGCTACTCCTCTTGCACTATCGGCACTATGGTAAAATACTTATACGTAGCCATAATACAATACAACTTTTACTTATATCTGTACATTCAAGGAAACTGGGCGGGTCAGATGTATCGACATTTCGTTCTGTACACACGTGTACTAGAATGACAATAAAGTAGATCTACATCTGAATATATATATATCTATATATATATATATATATATATATATATATATATATATATATATATATATATATATAATATGTGTGTGTGTGTGTGTGTGTGTGTGTGTGTGTGTGTGTGTGTGTATACAAGTTAAAGTTCTTTCTATTTTAACTTCAAAATTTGGGGATTTTCTATTTCTATTTCTTGAAACTGTATCATGAATACTAAAAAAAATAGTATATAACATATTACTGTGCTTTGGGTCTGCAGATGTAGAGAGAGGCAGGCAACACTCTGGCTTCAAGGCACATGGGGATAGTGATACCAAGTAGTTTTTCAGGATGGAAGATTAACTGCAACATTATCTATTGATGCTTTTATTCAAAACTAGCAGCACATAAACCTAATTTAGAAGATATGGTCAGACAATAGAACGATTTTTTTAATGCTACAGTTTATATTTTGCTTTTTTGTTATGATAAACAAATAATGAATACGATGTGGTTTCATTTATTGGTATATCTGGATGTGCCTCACCAGGGAAGAACCTCATGCTGCAATAGCTAAGAGCATCTTGACTGGAATAGCAATCTAAGACAAATCTTTGATTTATTTTCATCTCATATGTTAGTGGTGAAGTTCATAGTGATAGAACGGTTACATTTTGGTGATCGGTAGATGGAAATTCTAAATTGAAGGATTCCCCCGCAGTGCAAATGAGAGAAGCTCCCTCGTTTGCTCACTGGCATAAGGAGCAACTGCCTATGCAACATTTGCTGACATCTGCAAAATACGCTTTACATCTGCTTGTCAAATCTCCCGGAACATCAAGACAAATATGAGGCTCTCCGAGGCTGTGCATCCGCATATTGGATCGCTGAGAGTGAGAGTAGCCGTTGGTACCATGCTACACGACGTTACGATGCAGATTGCGTGCCCATATGCTATGACACATCTGCTCCAAAGTGAACGTATGCAGGATTTAATCAAACCTCTTGGCAGGCCCACCCACGTACGTGCTGGCATGTTCAAATCAGCAGAACAAAAACATAAACTTTGAACATCATTTAACCTCTCCATTTGTTCCCAATCGGCTTCAGTGTATTTTCTAACCATTGATCCGAGACATTTTGCTGTCACATTTCATTTACGTCGGGCTGCTTATTGCTTGGATTAATCGTCTCCTGCTGACTAAACGCTGCGCTCATATTCTCTGTGCATGCTCTGCGGTTTGTCAAATTAACAGGCTGTGGTGAAGGGAGACGAAGGCCTGGGGAGGCTGGGAGGGATCCCCATCGATTTTTGATTACACTCAATCAGAGATGGCGACTGGACTACAAGTCGTTTTGCCACTTTCTGGTCTGGGTTACGGAGCGAAACATCAATGTAGCATACTGCCTTGCTACAAATACATTTCCCTTAGCCATTCACAAAACTGCCGAAACAAGCAGGAAGAGAGATTTGTTTTGTTTTTTGTCCGGATGAAATTTTGCCTATAAATCAATTAGTCAAATGGAGAACTTTATTTTGAAAACCATCAACAGGAAATTTCAACTGGTCACAGGACACCCCTCGGATGACCAATGACCTCATCAACATTTAAAAGTGTATGCGGGAATGCCTGCTTGCTCTTTCTCTTCCCACCTACTACCAGGACAGCGTCCCAGAGTGGGTCTCTGAATGGCCTTTGCCACCTTGGACAATGGGGACGAATAGGGTCGAAGCTTAGGGCCTTGGCCCCCCGGCAAGGAAGCCTGGCAAACTCCAACCACGAGGCCTGGATGGTGCTTTGATTGTTTTCGCCTGGTCGATCGGCTGAGAAGTCCGCCAGATCAGTCTCCAAAAAGTTAGGAAGATCCGGTTTTCCTAATGGACCATTTGGCCTTCCCGCCAGTGTGAAAAACTTTTGTTTCAAAGGTAACCCAAGAAAATATTCCTCAACAAACCATTTTTGGTGTTTTGGGGCAAATATTTCTTTCTGACACGCTATAAAGTAACTCCCGATCCTTCAAATAAGTTGATTATCTTAATATTGATGAGTACTCTCAATAATTTCTCAACCCTCTCCCCTTTCCCCATATGGTTCTTTTTTTTTTTAATAGAAGCACGTGATTTTCTCTTGTTACCTGACTTCCTGTGCGGAGTTTGTATGTTCTCCCCATGCTTGCGTGGGTTTCCTCCGGGCACTCCGGTTTCCTCCCACATTCCAAAGACATGCATTTCAGGTGGATTGGCCGGTCCAAATTGTCCCTAGGTGTGAATGAGCGAGCGAGTTGTCTGTCCACGTTTGCCCTGCGATTGGCTGGCAACCAGTTCAGGGTGTCCCCTGCCCACTGCCCGATGATTTATGGGATGGGCTCCAGCACCCCCGCGACCCTACTGAGGATAAGCGGTGCAGCTAATGATGATGATGATGATAACATAATCATGCATACCTTCTTTTTCTTAACATAATAAGACTGCTACTGCTATTGTGAAAGTTTTCTCTTTCTTACATCATCTAATTTCAATGTCTGTGTAAGGATGAGTCATTGCAAAGTCACCCACTGGGGAAAAATGCTTCACAAGCTCTAGGTTTTAAGTTAGATGTGCAATTGAGGGGAGTACAAAAAAAAAAAAATAAATAAAAAAAAAAAATGAAACAACTGTTATGAGTTAATATAAGTGGACTAGAAAAAAACGTGGGTGTTTAAATATATAAATGTATCAGTAACTTTAAGCAACAGTGTGAATTATTTGCCTGCTATATGTCGCTATATTGTGTCATGCAAACAAAATTGAATCCTAAAATGTACCAAAGAGAACACAAACTATGGAGATTCAAAGTGACCAAAGTTTGGGGTTTAGCAGTAAGAATAGCAGTAAAATAGAGGACATTTATGTCAGTTCCCTCTAGATGAGGCTCATTTTATGTAAAATAAATGCAAATATTTTGACTCATGAGTACTGTAAAAAAAATGCATGTTAATATATAAGTTCATGTAATTTCGCTTTGTTTCGTTCGATTTTTTTCCGCTGAATAATACACACTGGATTCAAAATAATGAATACAGATATAAATCTCTACACAATGGGGATTTGTTGTTGACTGTTCAATAGGAAGGCGGAAGGTTTGATTGGGTACAACCCATTAGAAATTTGATTGGACTCAATGTTTCACACTTCCAATTACAAGGCCATCAAAGTTACTTTTTTCTCAGACATTGACATATATTTTAATGCATTTTCTATTAATGGAATTTAGCTGTTGCATTCCAACAAACACCTTTTAAACATAATTTCATACGCGTTTACAGGACTGTCTCAGAAAATTAGAATATTGTGATAAAGTTCTTTATTTTCTGTAATGCAATTAAAAAAACAAAAATGTCATACATTCTGGATTCATTACACATCAACTGAACTATTTCAAGCCTTTTATTATTTTAATATTGCTGAATTTGGCTTACAGCTTAAGAAAACTCAAAAATCCTATCTCAAAATATTAGAATATCATGAAAAAGTATACAAGTAGGCTATTCAACTAATCACCTAAATTATCTAATTAACTCGAAACACCTTGCGAGGGTTTCCTGAGCCTTAAAAACACTCAGCTTTGTTCAGTAAACTAAATCACAAGTATGGGGAAGACTGCTGATCTGACTGCTGTCCAGAGGACCATCATTGATACCCTCCATCAGGAGGGTAAGACACAAAAAGAAATTTCTCAAAGAGCAGGCTGTTCACAGAGTGCAGTTAAAGCATATCCACAAAAAGTCTGTTGGAAGGGAAAAATGTGGCCGGAAACGCAGCACAACCAAGAGAGATGACCGCAGCCTTAACAAAATTGTGAAGAAGCGCCGCTTCCAGAATTTGGGGGAGCTTCAAAGACAGTGGGCTGAAGCTGGAGTCCAGGTATCAAAAGCCACAGTTCACAGACGTGTCCGGGAAATGGGCTACAATAGCCGTATTCCCATGGTCAAGCCACTTCTGAACTCAAGACAACGGAAGAAGCGTCTGACTTGGGCTATGGAGAAGAAGCACTGGACAGTTGCAGAGTGGTCCAAAGTCCTCTTTTCAGACGAAAGCAAGTTTTGCATTTCATTTGGAAGTCAAGGCGCCAGAGTCTGGAGAAAGGCTGGAGAAGAGCAAAATCCAAGTTGCTTGAAATCCAGTGTGAAGTTCCCACAGTCAGCAATGGTTTGGGGAGCCATGTCAGCTGCTGGTGTTGGTCCACTGTGTTTCATCAAGTCCAGAGCAAATGCAACTGTGTACCAAGAGATTTTAGAGCACTACATGCTTCCATCTGCTGAAAAGCTCTATGGAGATGAGGATTTCATTTTCCAGCATGATCTGGCACCTGCCCATAGTGCCAAAACCACCAGTAACTGGTGCACTGACCATGGCATCACTGTCCTTGATTGGCCTGCTAATCGAGAATTTGTGGGGTATAGTTAAGAAGAAGATGAAAGACACCAGACCTACAAATGCAAATGAGCTGAAGGCCGCTATCGAAGCATCCTGGGCATCAATAACACCTCAGCAATGCCACAGGCTGATTGCCTCCATGCCACGCCGGATTGATGCAGTAATCCGTGCAAAAGGATTCCCAACCAAGTACTGAGTGCATCAATGGACATTTTCAAATGTTTGATTTAGTTTTGCTGTTATAAAATTATTTTTTTACTTGGTCTGAGGAAGTATTCTAATATTTTGAGATAGGATTTTTGAGTTTTTTTCAGCTGTAAGCCAAAATCAGCAATATTCAAATAATAAAAGTGTCACGAGGATTACCAGAACAGAGCAGGGGACCCCAGAGCGTTCGTTACAAGTCTTTTATTTGGGGAAAGAGTAAGGGTTAGCGGGAAACACGATGACCGTCGAACTCAGCAGCAACGTCGTGAAGACAACTTCGGACGACGTAGCCAATCGTAGCGTGGACGGAAGCAGGTTGAGTTTACCGGGACTGAAGAGAAGATCGTAGCTTGGGACGGAAGAAGGTCGGATCGGAGGCAGGCAGGCAGAATCAGGTAAACAAGGCACAGGTAATCGGGAGCGTCATACGGGGTACAGATGTGAAGAATTACAGGATTAATCCTCCGACCAGGAGTTCTCCGCGTAACGCGTTTAAAAGGGGAGCATTGACCAATCAGGAAGCACATTCCAGCGCGCCACATGATTACCCCAGGTGACTCCACTTGGGTAATCATGACAAAAAGGCTTGAAATAGTTCAGTTGATGTGTAATGAATCCAGAATGTATGACATTTTTGTTTTTTTAATTGCATTACAGAAAATAAAGAACTTTATCACAATATTCTAATTTTCTGAGACAGTCCTGTATATGTTTTAAAGAAAAAAGTTTATTTAAATTTGTTCTTGTCAGGCAAAAAGAAAAACCACTTACAGAGTCCAACGCTCAGTCAAAAAACAAAGATAACTTTGAAGAAAGGTGTTGAAAATAGATTGAGAAGTCTGCCAAATATTTAGCAAAAAAATGTTCTGAAGGGAAAGGCCAGGGACTTAAATGGCTCTGTCTGGCGTGAGCCTACTCTTTTGCCCTAGACAACCCTAACAAAGTCTCACTCCCTATCTTGTGGAAGAGGGTCCCAGTAGAGAGGATTGAAGGAGAGATGGGCCTAGACCATTAAGAGATTTGAAGACAAAAAGAACAATCTTGAAATGAACAAAGGGTAGCCAGTGCAGATAGTCCTGAATTGGGGTCATTTCGTCGAGTACGAGTGAGACAGTTTCAGGATCACTAAAGGTGAAAAAATTCATTTCAGTAATCCAGCAGAGATGTAATGAAGGAA
Organism: Urocampus carinirostris; assembly: GCF_059441175.1. Lineage (NCBI taxonomy): Eukaryota > Metazoa > Chordata > Actinopteri > Syngnathiformes > Syngnathidae > Urocampus > Urocampus carinirostris. The sequence continues at coordinate 28,978,457 of NC_142365.1, forward strand.
TGGATTACCTGTTCAAAGAGCTGTCGAGATAAGAGGTTGAGAATCGGGCTTGGTTTTCAGACATTGTTGGGCTCAAAGAACAAGATAGACTTTTTGTGGGAAGAAAGTTCACACTCTAGGTGCAGTAAGGTTTGTGTCGGGCGAGGTAAATTGAGATTTACAAATGAATCTAGATAGCATTCATCATTTGATTGGCAAGCAAGAATGCAACATATGAACCGTAGCACAGAAAACATGCTTTATCGTTTTACCTGTAGTGGTGGGCCGTAGGGCCTTTAAGGTCTTTTGTACTGGCCCCCCAAAAATATCTGAATCGTGTGAGTCTAATCATATATTGTCAATCAATACTAAACTATTCTAAATTGTCTTGTGCCTTTCATTGCTTCTCTTTGGTTTCTCTGCTTCCAGATTGGTGCCTTTATAAATTTAACTAAACACATTTCCACAATTGATTGTTGCTACACTGAGAAATCTACCAGGACGGCTTGAGGATATTTGCAGGCCTATACAATCAGTCTTAGAGAGAGGAGTCGGTTTAGTCATCAGATTTTGAGTTGGCGTCTGAACAGAAGCTAGCAAGCGCTGAGCAACGTCACCAGTTTCACAAAGTGTAGCTTGGTGGCTATGGGGCGGTAATCTACCAGACTATTAGCGCCAACACCCGTAAAAAAGGAATTAATATGATTGTGTTGATTTAATAGTGAAATGCTGAACAACTCCGTAGTGAGTACGCGGGAAAAGGTTTTTGCCTGCCTCATTCAGCGTAGAGGTGAGATCTTATGCCCGGACCCAAATCCGACTTGATCCGAATTTTGGGCAGTCAGGGCTAAAATGTCATTCGTGATCGAGTCTGGCCAAGCTTCTTGCTTGATGCCTTTTTTTTAAAGTATGCATCCATTATGGTTCCTGTATTTATACAGACTTTACCTCAGATTTCGTTACAAAAGATTACGCTCTCCCGCTCAGTCCGAGCTCCCTGAAGGACCGTGATCAGGACGCGGCACTGCCCTCGTACCTGATAACTGGGCGCGCGGCAGGGGCCAGACGGCAAAAACACGTTTTCCCCACTCACAAAAAAATTTCAATTCCCATAACCAGCTTATAAGAGCCGTTTTGTTCACGAACATATTACTAATTCTGTACGGAGCTAAAGGTGTAGTTCTAATATACATGGCATGCCAATGCCAATCATTTAACCTCTAAAAAAAGTCATTAACAGATAAGTAATTCCCCATTATGAAAAAAGTCCATGCAGGTTTGACTTGCTGTTACCTCCCTAATACCAGTGTCTGAAACTCATGACAAAAACACCAGCAACTCTGTAGTTGCCTACCCAGCCATGAAGTTGCCTGCCCCATTTTTCACAACTTGAAACACAAAAAGACGACTAATCGCCCCCCCCAAAAAATGTTGCAAAGTATTAAGGATTGATAATCAGAATATATAACAGAACAACACTCTAAAATTAAGTTTGTTATAAATGTACTTATAACATTCATTGCATGTATATGATATCGCTTTTTTCCATCTGCCATCAGTATGTACTTGTATTTACTCATCTTCATTCATGCAATGTTTGCATTGCATCTCCTGCTAAAAGCCACATGAATTCCTCTTTCCACGATGCTTTTAATGTAGGTTTACGTTTTGTACCGTCATACATTGTGTTAGCTTCTTTTGAATATTTCTTCTGGGGCTGAGGTTTTGGCTTGATTCCTAAACACTTATTTATTTTTATTGTGTTCTCTGCGTGTCTACTTTGGAAAAATATATGCAAATGCACGACCTCATAATTTCAATAATAATATTTACAAAATCTATCCACCCTGGTCATGTCCTTCGAGAAGGGTGACCGACACCAAGACAAACACATACAAAAAAAAGAAAATAAAAAAAGGGAAAAAGTAGCAAAAAAGACACACAAAATAAATATTATATTTATTATATAATGTGGTGATTCAGCAATTTTAAAAATACATCTCAACATTGTGAAGTTAATTTAAGACAAACTTAAACACTGGATACATATAATCTTTCAATGTGTTTATTTTATATCTATAATGGCTAGTGAGGCATAGCCTCACCTGCCTCCCCTGACTGCATATCACTGTCTTTTATATATGTGAAGCTTTGAAAAATCTTCTTAGAATACATTTATTGGGATGAATGAATAGTCGGAATATGCAGGGGCTTGTGGACCTGAAGTGTGAATAAGTATTTGGTCACTCTATGGCCCTCTGCAAGGAGAACAGAAACTGATGTGCCTCACTCTGCATCAGCAGACACTCACATTAATTCATTACCTACTGCTAGCAATACAAGTATCCATAATGTGAAAATCCTGCAATTTTGAAAAAAAAAATTGTAAAGTAAAATTAGAAAGAACATTATCACTGAATGAATAAAACTATCTAAGATATTTTATATTTTCTTTGAAGGGTGAGGCACAAACTCACCTGCCTCCCTGACTGCATGTCACTGTTACATTTAGATTTGATGATAGGAAGACCTACTTCTTTTCCCACTCAAGAGAAGAAAAGTACATTATCCAACATCTCTGACCGCATTGTCATCTTTTAATTTACGCCGGACTCAAGCAAATGAAAAACTCTGCGGTCGTTATTCAAGTCAGCCATCCGTCCGGCAGGTAAAAATATGACCATTTGTCATACAGTCAATATGACTCCTTGCTTCCGGCCTATTCAATCCGGACTCACTCGATCCGAGGATGCTTGCGACTTTTTGTGAAGCCGGACGATAGAATAATGGCTACTGTCCCGTTCTGTAAACACATTAAATTGCAGCTCTTGGGAAGAAAACACGTAATCTTAGACAAGTTCCTCGAATTACATTTGACTCGCATATCTGCATGACAATGATACGCCGGCGATATTGCGCACACATAGATGAAAATCAAATAATGAATGAATTTTACATCTCGGCTCACTTCATTTTGTACACAGCTCAGGGGGTACTCCAAATCTACGGGACCACGATGATCTACCCACCGGCGGCAGACAAACACACACACGGCACAATAACAGTCGGTAATGTAGTAGCGCCGGGTGTCTCCCGCATCTGAAGTGGAAGTGCTCTACACAATACGGCGTTATTACAAGGATTTATGTGCACACAAGCACAACAACTACAGGAGAGTGAGTGGATATGTGTGTTTCCAGATGCAGTGTGGCAATCTCACGGTAGACACAAAATTGGTTTTGCTGGACTGCAGCTTTACACAGTGTGATTGGTGAGAATCATTTTTGGCTTTGGAGGTCAAGGTTAGGGTTCAGGTGGAGTGCCAGGAATTTTTTTAGGGGATGACGTAAGAGGTCTTTGCAGCATAGGCAGGTCATTTATAAACAACTATTTTCATGACCATAAGGCGCACATAAAAGGCTCAGATTTTCTTCAAAATATGCGGCGCGCTGCTGTGTGTGATGTAAAGCAGCAGACATAGGCCAGCTCGCGACTGGTAGGTCATAAGTTCGAGCATTGGCCGAGTCATACTTCCGACTTACAACATTTTTGAATGAATTCCCAAGTTTTTGCGAGATTGTTCACATTTCCAACTAAATGAAGACTCAAATGCTTCTTGTTAGTGAATTCAACCATGCATCCATTTATTTGAAGAGGTACTCATGCATGCGTCTTGCGTGTAAATTCCAACATGCCTCGCTTGTGCAGAAGAGGGAATACAAAATACATCCATTTCTTAGCGCAGGTACTCTTGGATGCTAATGCCGTAGTGTATCTAGCAATTTGAGTTATAGTGAAATCAGAGCCTGGAAAGAGTTGATATTATTAATCAAATCGAAACCCACTTTCCCTTCATTTGATGGTTTTCATGTTTTCGTCCAACATGGTGTGTTGAATCCTACGCTGCATGGAAGAACATGGAACCCAAGCATCCGTGAGAGAATTAAAGATTAATGAATCTACGCTTCCCAAGCGGAGAAGGCTGAAAAACGAACTCCGACAAGTTTTTATTTCCGTGGTTTACTTTGTAATCAATACTTAAATGCACCACAACCAAACTCAGTTTTACTCCTGCTGTATGGTATTTTCAAATATGCATGCCTGTATGCTTGTCCGTGGTTTTTGTAAAGATGCCACAGCAGCGGTGTCCCCTGTAAATGTGTTAAATACAGAAATAAAACCAGCTACAGATATTGCAACTTTTTACACGTTTTGCCCTATGGTTGTGAAAATACAGCACTAAGCAAGTACTTAAATCAGGATGATATTATTGCCCTGGGATCGGTACTTTTTTCCTCAAAGCTACACCTGTCTGTGTATATAGTGTGGCCCTTCTCTCCCTCACACAGCACCCTCAGCCAATCTTAATGTTTATGCCTGAGTTATGACTGACAGGCATTTTTAACATCTTTCCCTACCTGGCCTGTGCTGCATTCTGCCTGCTAGGCAGAAGAGTGAGCAAACTCTACATGCCCACACCTACCAGAAACTAGAAATGAGAGAGGCAAACAAAAAGCGCAATACGATGTTGACCTTTTAAACTACAGAAAAGAACAAAGCCAGTTGTAATTTGTGTGGTAAAGTTGTCTGCTACCGCGGCAACACCACAAATAAAATCATAAAAAAACTTGGGCTAAGGAGCGCAATGAGCTGCAACCTACCCCTACCAGGGATCTAATTCTTGAAGGTTTGTAAGATTCAAGCTTTAAGTTAGACAGGACTGACAAAATATATCGGGGAAATTAAGTTTGACATATTCAGAGCCATTGACGGCTTACCATAAAAAAAACATAGCCCCTTTTCCATCAACATTGCAGACCAAGAATCAGGTTTTATTATGCAAGTACCACCTTTCCATGTCCTGTGTCTTGTGGATTTGAATATATTATTCAAACCAATGTCACAATCCTGCACTGAGGTTCCTTATCTATTACTCTCTCTCTCTTCTCTCTTCCATCTCTCTCGACATGATCTTATTTGTTTACTCACTTCAGGGTTCCATTTTCCTCCTCACAATTAGGGTCACTCATCTTGATATCCCTCCTATAGCTTAAATAGTGACCTTCCCAGGTTTAAACAATCTGTCTCATTTGTTCTGTGCTAATTACATTTCTGCAACTGCATGTCACGTCCCAAGCAGTATTGTCTCAGTGTCTTGTTATTCCAATCTACCAAACCCTTGCCCGCCCTTCTGGATCAAAAGTACGGCCTGCGGACATTTGGACTGTCGCCTTGCTGTTGGACCAATTGGAACACTTGATCTCTCGCCTACATTTTGGACTGCACCCAGTGTTGTGTGATTTTCAAGATCTTTACCAGTTCACCCTGCTTTTTTGTAGTATTGTTTTTGACCGTTTGTTTTTTACTTTGTTGATGATTTTGCATTTAAATGGAATCTGTTTTTGAGCATATTGTCTTTTGCTGATTCCAGTGTTTGGGTCCACCACACAGTCACAAGACAATACGTTAAATACATGATCCATTTTTCCAGGACTATTTAAAATAATAGCCTTTATTTTTTTTTTTTCATTTTGATCTCTCATTATCTTTATATAAGATAATATACCTCATTCTACACTGGTTGAGTTCTTTACCATGATGCCCCAATACAATGTTGTACAACATAGCACTGTGAGTAAAATGTGATAATTAAATAAAATGGTCAATGCCTTTAGCTTAAAACACACTTCAATTCTATAGGCATATGAATAACCTATATATTATGTTGATAATATGTGTATTATTTGCCCTCATGTAGGTTTTAGATGGGATGGTGTCATAATAGTCTGTAGTTTGCAATAGTCTTTGATCTGTGCAGCCCTTTGAGACTCTTTGTGATTATGGGGTATACAAATAAACATGACTTGACTTGACTTTTACATTGACATCTATGATCCTAGTGACATTGTGGTTAGGATTCGGTGCTCTCACCGCTGCGATCCGTGTTTGATTCCCCTTGCATTGAAATTAGGCCGGCGATATTTGACTACTGATCAATCATTATTAGATCATGAGACTCTGTTAAACGAGCACCCAAAATTTGAGTTTTGGGGGTAAACAAATGTGTGCATGCATGATAAATACGCTATAGGTAAAATAGAAGGAAACATTTTTTTTCTTTCTGTGCGGCCCGGTACCAAACAATCAACGGCCCAGTACCCATCTGCATCCCGGTGATTTCCGACATCTGCTTTAGTGCACATATGTTAAAGGGTGCGGGCCACACCCAACCCCAGAATTGTTTTACTTTGGCCCTGCGCTGATCTTGATCCATTATTGTCATACATCAGGAATAGTCCGTTTGTTTTCACTGTACATTATTTCATTTTGCACTTTATTAGTTTGCAGTTCAGAAATTGGTAAAAAAAAGGCTATTTTTACTTAGAAGTGATGGTTATTATTCAATTAGTTGTTTAGGCCCTGTGAACAAAATTCTGTTGCTTCTAGTTTAAAATTTAAATCATCACTGCTATTGCCTCTCTATTTTTTTGGACAATTTTCGTTTGCGGCAGTGAAAAAAAAGAAGACACTGTACTCCTCTACTCATTGTAGGACCAAACCAGCATTGTATCATACAAAGAAGATTATGGCCTTCAATTCACAGCCCCAAGTTCAGGGGTCAGAAAGGTTTCTATAGCACAACAATTTGAGTGTTTTTCTTTTTTGAGAGAGCTACAACATATATTTAAAGAACAAATTCAGCAAAACCACAAAACTCACTTTTCAGATAAGCAGTTTCAGAACATTTTATTTTACTCTTTGATGTTATATCATTTGATAACATTTATGAAATAAGAATAATGCCAAAGGCTGTGTACCATAACAAAAAAATACCATTTTAAACTTGGGTTCTTTCCTGCAGTTACTTAAGATTGTTAAGGATCCTTTTAACCTTCAATTTTTTCCATAAATAAAAGTGTCAAAACAAAGTGCACTCAGTCTTATTTTGTAAAAATGTTACAACATACTGCGAACGAGTATACCGATGTATTTCCCTTCGGTGCAGACGGCGCTGGGCTGAGAGGAATGAGTATGTGCGCTGTGTGCATAGCTCTGCCAACTCATACTGCTCACCCAGCCAAATTGCTCTGTGTGCTTGGCTGGTGTTTTTGGGTGTTTGGAATTTGTTCTGTGGGTTTTCATCATAAAGTGTCACTGGATTGTTTAGGGTCTAAAACTGTTTTTTGAGCTACCATACAATTCCTTAATGACATACAGGCAGAACAGGGTCTGTTGGTGTGACACCTTGACAATAATCTTTATATGAGACTGTGCCCTTTATATAGTGGACGGAACCGGTTAAGTTACTGATGTTAAGACGTTTATGCATGCACTCAAAATGTTATCTCCGAGCCCTATGTACTTATGAAAAGAACCATATCTGGCTTAGGAGCCATAGGTTTCCGACCTTTGTTGCTCGAAGATGCAAGGTCAGACATTGAACCCAAAAAAGAAAATCTTAAAATCAATTGAGATTGTGCTTTTCTAGCAACTGCATTAATGCTCAATATGAGGGTTGACTCATTTCACGGCATCATCAAATCCTAGAAACCTAAACGTGTCGCCACAATCGAGGTTAGACGGTCTAAAAATATCCACACGACGAAAGACTAACATGATGAGAAACATTTGGCCTCTTGAGCAAAGTTTCTATCACTTCTGGCAGCTATTCACCAAAGTGGTCATTTTTCAGCGCTGAATTCCAATAATTCAGTATTCATTGCATGAATTACTCAGCTGGGAAATGGGTTATCCTTAAAGCAACACAGGCTTGATTTACCGCAATCAATAGCTCATCAGAAAATAATCCCTTTCGACTAGACTCATCAGCCTATATCCGATGAGAGGTAGTAAATGAAAGTGACTCATGCTTCGAACACCTCGACCACAGAACGTAATCGTTGGGGTGTAAGTAGATTTAAAACAATGCCACAGTATCAAATTGATTGATTGATTGACAGTTTCGTCTTTTTTCCACTGATCACCATATACAAGGTTGTAATGCATTTAAGATCAACAGCTTTGATACAAATCTGACAAAAACGGCGAAAAAATCCAAAGTGTCATGATAACTGATGTGATTCACCTGTGCACGCTCATTTGGCGTCAACCACCGTGGGTTCTGATTGGTTCCCTGTCCCCACTTAAACCCTGTCCTGTCAGTTCCCTGTTGTCAGTGTATACTAGGCAAGCCTTTCTCGACCCTGACTCCCGCCTGTCCCGTTTTTTGCTCCCGTTTGTCTCCGGCTACGACCTGTTTTGATCCTGACCACGTCAGCTCTCCTGTCCCGGCTTACGACCCCTTTTTGTTCCCGACTACGTCTACTCTCCCGTTCTGGCTACCGACCAGTTTTTCCGTCCCTGACATGGCCATCGCTCGCCACGGAATTCCACTTCCATGTTCAGATCACAATCCAAGTACGAGAGCGACTTGCTTCCCGCGTCCAGCGAACACTGGATCTTGGGCGAGGCCTTTCCTCTTTCCCTCAATAAAACTTGAGGTAAACGCTACGCAATTGGGTCCTGTTTCTGTTCTGCTCTTGACACAAAGCTTATTTTGGTCCCTTCCCCTTGACAATAAAAAAAAAATTCTCATTAATCATGTGATGTCATGGTTGCCACGGCTCCCAATTGGCCCCACCCGTGTGGCGCCAGCTGCGGCTCGTTGACAGATTGGCTTTCCTTCTATTAAAGCTCAGTGCTCTCACTCACCTGTTGTCAGTCCGTCAGCAAACCTCTGCCCCGCAAGACGTGGGTTTTGACTCGGTCCTGTTTCCTGTTGGTATTCCCTGTCTGGTATTGTTCCCGTTTATTTTTTCCTGTTTAATATCGGTTTCCAGTTTTGTTCCCGTCTACTTTTTCCTGTCTAATTTCGATAAAAAAAATGATGAGTCTTTCTCTGGTCAACTGGGGTAGGGATGCGCAATTACCAAATGGCAAATCGTGATTGCTTTTATTACCTTCGAATTGGTTATTGATCACAATAATTGTTTTTTAAAGAACTGACTTATTTTAACTGCTGTTGTAGAAAACTTGATCAGGTATACATCTGAGCACACATTTTAATGCAAGCAAGGGTTGAACCATGAGCACTGAAATTGTGATTATGTCTATAATTCCGATTCTGAATATTCATTGTCATTGTCAAAGAGCACAAAACATGGTTTGGGGCATCCATTCGTCCAAAACGTGAAAGCAAATACCAAATCCACAGAATACATACCCAAAATGTATATCCAAGACTTGTAAATAGCGCAATTTAAGCAATCAACTTGCGGACATAGTACCATGTAAAACTTTACAGCATCATAATTTAAGTTTTTATGTTACGTTAATTGTTTAGGCGCTCGGAACAAAATGCAGCTGCTTCTAGTTTGGAATTTAAATCATCCCTATTATAATATCTCTTTTTTGAGTAGAGGGCTTATTTAAAAGTAATGCAAGGATGTACTCTTTTGGCCATAGTTGGGAATTGAAAAGGCAAAATTCTTGGGATCTGGGGTTTACAAAAAGGCTGATAAGGTGCCAAAAAGTTAAGCAACTGACGGAAATTATCGCCTTTGGGTTTTTATCTGCAATTGTCTCATGACACGGATGCTCAACACTTATCTCAAAGGATATAAAACCTCTGGAAATCCACGTGTTATCTTACGATCGTATTCATCTTGTTTAGATTCTGTTTCAGGTTTTCCTTTTTTTTCATATGCAAATGTTATCATTATCAATGAGCTGCACTCACGCCGTAAATTTAAATACGTACTCAATGCTTCCTCCTTCGTTGCAACTGATCACATTAGCAGAATGAAGACTTAGCCAGGAGAAAACCCATTTGTTGACAGGCAACCAAAAGCCATGGCGGCATATCCAATGTTTGGATTCGCCTTGCTCCTGCTATGCATTAAATATTCATGCAGGGCCATTTTTCATTGTTTGCGTCTTTGGCTTTCCATTCATATGCTAGTTACCTAAAAAGCATCAGTGGCACTCTTTTATTTTGATGCTAATTATTTGGCCAGTAGATCACTCAAAAGCATTGTGTAATCAATAAAATGATCGTTGAGTTCTGTGGATTTCATATATAGTAATAAAAGGCTTTCACATAAACTTTAAACATAGATACTCATTGGGTGGTGCTCGGAATTAAACAATAAGGCAAGCAACTTGAGTTAGGGGGAGCCACTTTTGGGTATGATTCTCGGACTTGCAAACTGGGAAATGAGTCCAAAGGAGCCTCAATGAGATATCCTACAAAGATCATTGAGCTTTTGCACTTACGGCCCCATACCGACCAACACTACCACTTTACTGCCCTTAAATATGCCTATAGATGTTTTTTTTGAATGTACCGCTTTTTCAAATTCACAATAAAATCAAAAGCTTGACTCAAGAGTATTATTGTAGTAGTGGTGGGTCGTCTGGACCTGCGAGGCCTTTTCCGCTGTCATGAAAAATATCAGATGTATCTGATGTTAATCATAATTTGTCTGTAAATACTTATTAAATGATATTCAGCTTCCTTCCATCGCTTTACCAATCACAATTCCGCCATTACTTGTTGCCGCAGTCAGAAATCCACTGTGAGGTAGGAATCTGAAACGTAGTCTGTAGAGCCCTTTAAGAGTTGTTGTGATCAAGGGCTGTACTTAACATAACTTTACTTGACTTGATTTGACATTTTAAAAATAATATATAAGACCTTTTGTTAAGAATGGATCCAGCTGGGTTTATAAGGTTGTATGATGAGATTAGCGGATTTAAGGCCAGCTTTACAAGACTACCCCACGGAAGCACCGCTGGACAAACATGGAATAAAATGAAGGTTACAATGAAACAAATGAATACAGCAAGTAAATACTTCATTCAAATATGTTGAAAAAGAGAGTGCATTTATAACAACTAAATGAATAGTATGATTTTCAAGGTAATGATGTAATGATTAAATAATAACATTAATATAACTGGGAAACTCATGCAATTATGATTAAATATTCAGTGACATATTTTGATTTTCCAATAAAGTGAAGCTAAGTCTTTGTGCGTGAATAAACCACTCCAACAATCACATTAGATTTCGCTTTTGGTGAATGTTTGCCATTTCCAGTTTTAAATAAGCACCTGTTTTTTTAATAATCTGGAGACGAACTGTGTTTTTTGCGCATAAAATATAGTGTGTGATAGCACGTACATCTTTTTAAAGTCAAAAGGTTGGCACGTATTCGGCCCTATGCCAGAGAATAAATTTTTAGAACAAGAAATTTGTTTTTTGTAAAAGCAATTTTAGGAGGGAGATAATGAGGGAAATAAATTCAATTAAAAAAAGACACTAAATCAATTGACTGTCTTTTGATGATACAAAGTCAAGTGAATGAAGTTTTTTTACTGTCTACTGTCATGGTCGCCTTGGCGACCGGTCTGCCCCGCCCCCTGGGCACCAGCTGAAGCAGTTCAACTAATCGCGTGTCTGCTATTAAAGGCTGGATTGTGGGCTTTGCGGGTGCTGGCTCATTATACACACATTGTCCGTTCTGTTATGCCTTGTCCTGTTTTGTTGAGTTGGAAGAAGCCTGTGTTTGCACGTTTTGTTAAAACCTGTTTGTTCTGTCTTGTCCCTGAGTTATGGACAACTTTTATTTTGGTAAATAAAAGTTTTGGATCGTCACGCAATTGAGTTCTCCCTTCCTGCCTCCTGCCTCCGTTCTGGTCCGGTCACCCCTTCCACTCCATTCCGTGACAGAATGAGCCAGCCAACATTTGAACTCAGCGAACGATCCCTGCGTGATTTGGGGAGAGCTGGAGGACGCCGTTTGGCAAGCACTCATTGAGGTATCTTTCCCTCCCCGTTCGAACCACGGCCCCTTGAATGGGGTCCCGGGAGGATTTGACGCCTGCCATTCCGACTCCCCGTCCTGCCAATCCGACTCCCCGTCCTGCCAGTCCGACTCCGACCCCGCCGCCTGCCAGTGCGACTCCGACTCCCCGTCCTGCCAGTCCGACTCCGACTCTGCCGCCTGCCAGTCTGACTCCGACTCCACGGCCTGCCACTCCGCGGCCTGCCACTCCGACCCCGACTCCGCGGCCTGCCAGTCCGACGCCGCGGCCTGCCAGTCCGACTCCGACTCCGCCGCCTGCCAGTCCGACTCCGACTCTGCCGCCTGCCAGTCTGACTCCGACTCCGCGGCCTGCCACTCTGACTCCGCGGCCTGCCACTCCGACTCCGACTCCGCGGCCTGCCACTCCGACTCCGACTCTGCGGCCTGCCACTCCGACCCAGACTCCGCGGCCTGCCACTCCGACCCAGACTCCGCGGCCTGCCACTCCGACCCAGACTCCGCGGCCTGCCAGTCCGACTCCGACTCCGCGGCCTGCCAGTCCGACTCCGACTCTGCTGCCTGCCAGTCCGACTCCGACTCTGCTGCCTGCCAGTCCGACTCCGCCGCCTGCCAGTCCGACTCCGACTCCGCCGCCTGCCATTCTGACTCCGACTCCGCGGCCTGCCACTCCGACCCCGACTCTGCTGCCTGGCAGTCCAACTCCGCCTGTCCTGTTTTCGCCTGTCCTGTTCGACTCTCCGGCCTGCCTGTCCTGTTCGACTCTCCGGCCTGCCTGTCCTGTTCGACTCTCCGGCCTGCCTGCCTGTTCGACTCTCCGGCCTGCCTGCCTGTTCGACTCTCCGGCCTGCCTGCAGTCTGCCTGTACCGATTTTGTCCAGTCTTGCCTGTTCTGATTCCGCCTGTCCTGTCTTGCCTGTTCTGATTCCGCCTGTCCTGTCTTGCCTGTTCTGATTCCGCCTGTCCTGTCTTGCCTGTTCTGATTCCGCCTGTCCTGTCTTGCCTGTTCTGATTCCGCCTGTCCTGTCTTGCCTGTTCTGATTCCGCCTGTCCTGTCTGAATCGCCTGTTCTGAATCCGCCTGTCCTGTCTGAATCGCCTGTTCTGAATCCGCCTGTCCTGTCTGAATCGCCTGTTCTGAATCCGCCTGTCCTGTCTGAATCGCCTGTTCTGAATCCGCCTGTCCTGTCTGAATCGCCTGTTCTGAATCTGCCTGTCCTGAGTCCGACTCTTCTGAATCTGCCTGTCCTGAGTCCGACTCTTCTGAATCTGCCTGTCCTGAGTCCGACTCTACTGAATCTGCCTGTCCTGAGTCCGACTCTACTGAATCTGCCTGTCCTGAGTCCGACCCTTCTGAATCTGCCTGTCCTGAGTCCGACCCTTCTGAATCTGCCTGTCCTGAGTCCGACTCTTCTGAATCTGCCTGTCCTAAGTCCGACTCTTCTGAATCTGCCTGTCCTGAGTCCGACTCTTCTGAAACTGCCTGTCCTGAGTCCGACTCCCCTGATTCTGCCTGTCCGACTCCCTTGTTTACTTGTCCTGTTCTCGCCGGTTCTGCCTGTCTGTTTTCGCCAGTCCAGTTTGCCCGCCGGACCCCCCCTGCCGAGCGCCGATTCCGATCCGCCCGACGCAGATGGCGCCTGCCTCTCCCCGTTCCTGCGTGTTCGGAGGAGGGAGCGGGGTTGCCCCAATCGTGAGCGTCGAACCATTCCGGGGCGCGAGGTAGTTATTTTTTCTTTTTGGGACCTCGGGAGCTGTCCCTTAAAGGGGGGGCTCTGTCATGGTCGCCTTGGCGACCGGTCTGCCCCGCCCCATGGGCACCAGCTGAAGCAGTTCAACTAATCGTGTGTCTGCTATTAAAGGCTGGATTGTGGGCTTTGCGGGTGCTGGCTCATTATACACACATTGTCCGTTGTGTTATGCCTTGTCCTGTTTTGTTGAGTTGGAAGAAGCCTGTGTTTGCACCTTTTGTTAAAACCTGTTTTTTCTGTCTTGTCCCTGAGTTATGGACAACTTTTATTTTGGTAAATAAAAGTTTTGGATCGTCACGCAATTGAGTTCTCCCTTCCTGCCTCCTGCCTCCGTTCTGGTCCGGTCACCCCTTCCACTCCATTCCGTGACAGTCTACGTAAAATTAGTCACTGAAATGGAATTTCCTCCCTAGTTCCTGTACAAATTTACCTTGAAATGGAATGTCATTAGGCGTATAATTAAAATGTGCACCAATTCTACAAGAAGATCTTCTACATTCATGCTTCCTTGATTATTTATCTGTGGTTGGGGAGCTTGGACATCTTTCCTTAGACACCTACTCCTTCATCTTTCCAATGTAATGTATTTTGTGTTCAATGCTTGCTTTTGACTTCTTTGTATTTTAGTTTTTTTTTTTCAATGGCAGACTGCCGTCAAAGGAGTTTGTGATCTGTTTGTGGGTGTGAAGCAACATGAAAACACTGATCGAGCTCATATGAAGACAAATCTCCTCTGGCTTCAAAACAACATTTTTTCAGGGATGAGATCTTAAAAACCATCTAAGCACAGCATTAAAATACAAATGTATTTCGATTTCAAGCCTCTTCACACAAAAGTATGCGTGTCATTACAATTGTATCCTGCCTTTGATGCAATGGTAATTACTTTTTTAACTAAAGTGTTTTTTTGTGAAGAAACAGAAAAAAGTGCTCCGAGCCTTGAAACAATAAAAGCCTTATATAAACCCATTTTAAGTTAGAATAAATAGGATTGGTGCAAAAAACCTTTTTGTGGAAAACACATTTCTTTTTACCTCAAAAGTAACTCAAAGTCCGGGTGTGTTTATTCACGAGGTTTTACAGTGGTTTTTAACCGTATTTGTGCAATGATTGAATGGTAGAAAAATAGTCCTTACTACAATCACAAAACACTGAATCACAACATGGCATCGACAGCATCGAATGCTAACAACGGTCTTTATACCGGAGTAAAGTTCCAGCCGGAAAAAATGCGTAATTAAAAAGGACTTGTATAATATTGTATAATATTTGAAGGATTTTTATTGATAAAATCGAATAGCAAAAACATAGATGCCATCTTGGAAGGTAATGTAAACAAAAAAATAAAATAGAGAGCACAGTATACTAATGTCACACATATTTACATATCTTAGACACACTCAACTATGTCAGTAATGACTTAACAGTAAGAGTTACTCAGATAACTCTAGCATAAAGAACATGCTTACCAAACAATCAGCTTCACTCCAAATCACAAAATCTGACAAAATCATCACCCTCTGTATCACTTTTACCAGTAAACAACTCCTCCAATTTCGGCATGAAGACGAAAAGCCGCTTCCCTTCCTCTTTCCGTTCGAAAAAGAAAGTAGTCATTTATTACTTCAAATGCATTCTAAATATTTTCAAAGCGTTGGAAAATGTTAAGAATATTTTTCCCATGTTATTCCTATAACACACCCAGGGAAAACTGCAGGATGTGGGCCATATGCAGCCGTCAGCCTCTTTTATCCAGCCCGCCAAATCAAAATGTTATTGGTATAATGATGATATTCATAAAATGTTAAAAAAGGTGCCACTAATAAAAATGTGTTGTTTTGATGCCACTGTTTCCCCAGGGACCCCCACATTCAAATAGTTAGATACATGTTTCCTTACATTTTTTTTTTAATTGTGTATTATTTTTATTGCATGCTGTCTGGCCTCTCTACTGATGAAGAGTTGCATGGCACAGAGACGTACTCCTTGTTGTGCTTTGGGCTTAATGTTCGGTGTCAGGTTGGGAAAAGTGAAGGGAAGTGAATGTAAGTAGGTTCTTGACTCTAGCCACCAAATATAATGAAAAAAAATATCTTTTTAATTTGCTGTGTTACATATTAACGTTTTCATAGAATATGTTTAAATGTTGTGCTTTTAAATGTGACATTTTTTTACTTGCTGTGACTGAGGGTTTTAAAACCAATTTGAAGAAGTGGTTTATTTATAGACTATATATATATATATATATATATATATATATATATATATATATATATATATATATATATATATATATATATATATATATATGTAACGGGTGTAATAATAACTTTTGTTTTATTGAAATTCCTGCTGAAATATGTTTGTATAGTTTACGTTTGAGCATCCTGCAATGACGAGTCCAACAGTGCCACCTGCTGGTATGAGGTAAGGTTTGGTTTGGCTTCTGATTTTGTGACCGGAAGGCGGATATTGTTGGCGGACTACAGTGCGCTGCTAACATGTTGAAAGCCAGCGGATGTGCTTAACACATGTGTGGATATCTTGTGCCTCATTGCAGCAACTGTAATGAAAGCCTCATCATCCAGTCCAGCGTGAATGTGGATCTTTGGTGGGACGGGTACACTGCAGTTATATATATATATATAAATATATATATATATAAAACACATGACTGTACATGTCTGTAAGTTTGTTTATTGATTAATGCATACCGTCGCTGCTATTCTAAAAAATATTTTTTTCCCCTTTTTGGCCTTTTTTTAAATTTTGGCCTCACTGGAATGTGCAAGAAATGCAAAATACATAACCATTATAATTGATGTAATGCCAAGGTAATAGAGACTGTATAAGTAAGTATTTAAAAAACATTTTGTTTTTTTCTTTCAGACCTTTTACCAAAATTGTGACTGAAAAAATTAGCTGAAAAAAAATTGTAATTTTGTCTCACAAAAATCATCATGTATTTCTCTCCCTGACCTTTTTTCATTATCAAACATATCTGAAAAAAAATCCTGGGAGTCACTAGGGCAGCACAAAAGAGCGACATGGGGTTTTAGAGCCGCAGGTTGCTGACCCCAGCCCTCGAATATGTTGATGAAAGCCACGCCTCTTTTAGGTAGAGCAACCAGTCATCTTCTGCACAGAACTAGATTTGAAGTGGGAATTTTCAATAGAAGATAAATGGTATTGTTACTTTGAATGTCTCTATGTTGTAATCGTCCTTGTGCTTTGTCACACTTGTTTTTGGTTGCAATACATAATACAGCAACATCTATTGGTCAAATATTGCACAGTGTCCCTTTAAGATACCGTAAAATCCGGACTATAGAGCGCACCTGATTATAAGTCACACGCACCACATTTTGCGGACATTATTGGTTTTGTCCTTACACAAGCCGCATCTGTTTATAAGCCGCATGCATCAACATTTAAACATGTAACACAGTCACAAGTTTATCCCAAACCTGACTTTAGATGCCGCGATTGTAACTGCAAATGTAGTACACAATCCGTCCACCACAATCGGCAACATGAGCGGAAAATGATACCGGTAGTAATAATTTATTGCAAACCTTTAAAGTCCAGGTCCCGTTGAAAGTAATCCAACGAAAAAACATTATATTTCGAAAGTTAAGGGTGGGAAAAATATATATCCACTATTGTCCGCTGCAACAACAAAGAGATTTAACTCAGCTTTACCCCACTTCCCGTCAGCCCGCGATTGCTCCGCCCCTTCTTTTTGATTCCCTTGTAGAAAACATATCACAATAAGTCTCTAAAATAAATACGTTACAAATGTATACAGTTGCAAATACATATTATACATGGTTACACATATTTACAAAGAAAGACGGTACACTGAGAGAGTTTTCAAAGCTTTAATAATAATAACCATGCCTGTGAAAAGGTACCACCACGCTACTCCTAACACGCTCAAAAGCGTAGCTGTTAAAAAAAGCTGTACCGCAATTGCAAAATTCACGGTAAACTGTCCTCGTCTTTCTCCTCATAACTATCGCCATCAAGGGCGTCTTCCTCATAATCGGAACGAACCTCTGTCCTCTGTCATACGGACAATTCGAACATAAACTAAGAGGATGCAGTCTACCTCGGCGCACAATTCCACCGGTCTAAATTTTACCTTTTGTACTCGAGTGCCGCTGGTGGCCGTTAGAAAAATTACATAAATTGGCCGCTTCACTGAATAAGCCGCAGGGCTGAACATTTGGGAAAAAAGTAGAGGCTTATAATCCGGAATTTACGGTATGTATTCTTAAATGAGCTTCACTTGATAAACATTAATTGTATTGCTATCATGTACGAGAATGACGCAAAAACTAACTCACAGGGCAAGGTCTCTACGTTTGTAGGTACCATGCCATTTTCACTATTAAAGGGGAGGACAGTGCAAGAATATGCTGGAATTCTCACAAAAAACAATGTTGACCATGTGATTTGTGAGGATTTAGCATTTTAAAACAACCAATAAGATAACCAAGCCAATTATGTCTTCTTTAAAAAATAAATTAAACTTTACCATTAATCGCTGTTCCGATGCCTCTTTCAGTCATAATACGTCAAGACAAGTCCTATTTGCTGGATGAAAAAAGCCTGCATAATCCATTTTTATAAATACATTATATCTAAAGTGAGTACTCTTTCTGTTTTTTTGTATTGGACAGGAGTTTGAAAAGGATGCGAGGTTGTTATTTTGACTACTATACCACACTGTTGATTGTGATCTTGACGATTGCTTTCACTGTTTTCATTATTTTGACATATGCACAATTTACATAATTGCCATTAACTGCCAATAATGTTCTTTGATACCGACACCCTTAATTGTGGATCTTATTTTTGTAACCTAGGGGCTTTAATAAAAAGAAAGGGATGAGGGGAGAGCAGGCTTTGTGGTTTTTTTTGGACAGCCCACTCCTTTTTTGCTGACAAGATCAAAATCAATCTTTTTGAATACTTTATATTGAAATTGACTACTCTTTACATACTAAAGACCACAAAAACCTCAGGTCCTGTGTGAGAAAAAACTATTTAATTTAAAATTACAGGGCTGATAAGTTGTGGAGATTGCATCAGATGCCAATTTATTTTGACTAGTATACCTCACTCTTGTTTGTTATTTTGACTATTAAGCACAATTGTACATTTCACATTATTGGCATTAAATGTCGCTGACCCACACCCTTTATGGTGGATTTGATTTTTGTAACCTAGTAGATTTAATAAAAAGAAAGAACTCAGGGGAGAAAGGATATGGAATGTGGCATTCTGAGGTTTTTCTGTACGGTCCTCACGAGTTCAATTGTATTGATGTGTTTTCTCAATAATTTGAGCGTATAGGAGTTGGTCGCAGACATGTTTTCAGTAGATCGTGGGCCTTTGCTTTGGTAAAATGCTAAGAAAATAAAAATAACTCAGGGTCAATTGCACTTCTTAAGTTGGGTCCTCAATCAGACCTGTTAAAGAAACACTGTAATAAACTATAAATGTATCAAGGGCCAAAATAACGAGGCCAAACAACTTTTTTTAAGACAAAAAAAAAAAACACAAAATGATCAGTGCTAAATAAAGTATCAGATAATTTGTTAGAAAAAAAATGAAGTAAAAAATAAAAGGTTACAAATAAACTGCAATGAAATGCCAAACATTTATTAATTGAAATAAAAGGTGAATGCTGGCTGCAGTGAAATCCACTGCCATTTAGGCATCTTTTCTGGAATGCCAAGTTCAAAAAGAAAACTGACACCTGAAAACTGATCATTTGACTATCTGCTGACACGACTCAGCAAAACCTCTTCCGCTGGATACAGAAAAATGAGTCTGACTCTATCAGCTGCCACCCCTTTTTCTCTCTCCCTCTCTGCCTTTCTCTCTGCTTTCGGAGCAGGGACGACACAGTGATGCTCATTGCTATAAACGCTGAATGATGCATAGCAAGCAGGACAGAGCCGCACCAGTCATGAACAATCACACGGTGCACTCGCTGATCTTTCAGAGCCTGAGGTCTACACAACTTCATTTTTTTGACATTTTGAAGAGTTGAGACAAATGGACTTTGGAGTAAGTCAGAAACCCTTACCTCTCAGCCTGATGCCAAATATTGGCTTCTCAGTGAAGCTGCGTCGTTGCCCGGAGATGACAACCAGTCCAGTTTAACAAGTCCACCAAGAAGGCAATTATTTCCCAGAGATCCCCTCCCTGCTCAAATCTGTCCAACCTGAAGATTGTGAATATTCCACAGCATACCCCCAGTGATGAGATCCCTAAATATGCTTCTCAAATCCGGCATCCCATGAGTTTTTTTTTCTTTCTATTTCTTAAAAAAAGAACCAAAATATCTGTTCCTCGTGTGGCTCGTAGTCTCCTTGACAAGTGAGCAAAGGGAGGAGAAGTGAATGCATGTCTGCATACGTGAGAGAGAGAGGAAGAAAGAGGTGGTGTTCAGCAGGAAGCGGCGAGCGCCGAGTGGATATGGACAGCGATGCGAGAGCCGAGAGGAGGATTTATTTGGGAGCTGGAGAAAGAGAGAAGAAAGCAAGAGAGGGAGGGCAGAGAGAGGGAGAGAGAAAACGACAGTGGTGACTACATAAACAAAGGAGTACACTTCACATCATCATTAGGGTTCCAAAAGGATGTTTTCATTCAAATGTACATCTGTTAAAGATCTTTTCAAGACCACACCTGATGAAATCTCACACTTATTCCGGCATACATTCATGAAACAATGCCAAGACTGCATAAGACTGGGACAATTAACAGCTCTCATCTCAAAGTTACTCCTACAACAACAGTGGGTTACGGACTAACTGTACGTAAAGCTCCAGCGTAATGCTGCATTATTGAAAACACGGAAATCTAGATGTATTTTTTAAAAGACTCAGAGACAATAAAAAATAAATTTATTCCACTACATTACATACTTTTGCCATTTGACCTTTACAGTTATTTGCTCTCGGCGGGAAAGAATTAAGACATTTGAGAATTAAATCTAAGACTTGTAAAAAAAAAATGTAATACCATTCAAGGCAATAGTTTGCGGTTATCAAATGGATAAATTTTTCAAGCTTTTAAGATCTTGCGAGTACCCTGATCATTGTCTTGGATCTGTGCTCTTCAGAACGCAGTAAATCTTGAAGAGGTTATCCTTATGTTCTTTTAAGGATTACCCTGTTAACACTGCATATAGCATTCAAGTAAAACTATTAACAAGAGGAATACAGAAAAACGGTAGTAGCAATGGGTGGGGCTTTTGGTACATATTGCTTACAATGAAGAATATGGTTCTTTTTGACTACTGAACACCTGTAAAAAAGGCTGCTTAAGATGCCAGGGTTGGGTTATCTTGCCTATTATTGCACACTGTTGTTCGTTACTTTGACTATTATTCATCTTTGACACTGTTTGCCAATCATGTTTGTTTTTTTACAAATCTTATAAGGTTGATCTGTTTTTGGTAACCTGGGAGATTTTATGAAATTGAGAGTTTTAGTGAGGACTTTGAAAACAGGTTGGATTTTTACATCTTGAGGGCTTTGTACAGTCCTCTCCTGTTCGCCTTGCAAGCTCAAGATTTAATTGATGTCTTTGTTCCTTATTTTGAGTGTATATTGAACTCAAAACGTGTCAATTGGTTTGTATTCATTTGAACACCTTAAAGCGATGAGCTGCTAATTCTAGCTTCAGCCAGGCTAGTTGCTGACGCCAGGGTGAGATGCTTGTTGCTAGTGTAGATATCCAGAGACTCTAAACCATGGGGTCTCAAATTCTACTTTAGACCCAAATTCTATTTTCTTGGGGTCTGCCAAAGCTTTGGTCTAGGTAAACTTATCAATAAATCAATCAATGAATCAATCAATTTATAACAAATAAAATATAAGCCAGGCTTAAACTACACATGTGTGTATAAAAATGTAATTATAATTCAGATTGTTGTGTGTGACTTTGCGTTTAAATTTCTAAACACAAACATTTCTGAACTATGCTTCTTGGAAAATACTTAAATGTAACAGCAAACTTATTTGATGTATCACAGCACAACAAAAGCAAATACAGCCAAGTTGCGTTTTATGACCATGCTCAAGCAGATAAAACATGATTAATATACTTGGTTCAGAGGGAAAAACTTACCGAAAGATAAGTGCAAAGTAAATCCATACTTCTTTGAGCCTCTGTTCAACTCGATGACAATTTTCTTCCCAGAGAGTGCATTCTCATCAAACTCTTACCATGAACATACTTTTTAAATCATAAACGTACATATTAGGGCAGAGGCCTCACAATATTCTATAAATGCATCGCTTATCCTCTTATACCAGGGGTCGGGAACCTTTTTGACTCAAAGAGCCATAAAAGCAAAAAAATATTAATTTTATTTTGGGAAAGAACCACACCATATATTATGAGACAAATTTACTAAATTGCTAAACCCGCGCCCCAGACAAAAGCATAGTCTTCAGCACATTTATTTTTGATGATTTGATAAAAATTATGAAAAGAGAATAATGCCAGAGCCCCTGTCCCTAAATCAACAAACATACCACTTTAAACTTGTCTCTTTCTTGCAATTACTCAAGATCGGTTAAACTCCTTTTGACCCTTTTTTTCATACATATTGGTTTCAAAACCAGATGCAAGCAGTTATTGTGTAAAAACGTCACAACATTCTGCAAATAGGGAGCCTGATGAGCTCACTTTTGGCGCAGACGGCGTAGGGCGAGAGATGGGAGGGAGTGCTTGCACATTTTGCATAGCTCCACCCATCCCTCCCATTCACCCAATTAAATGACTAAGTTCTCTTTCGGTGTTTTGGCGTATTTACAGTTCTGTGGATTCATCATAAGGTATCTGAACACTGAACACAGATTATATAGTGAACTTTTATATAAAGGATTCTTTAGCGTTGTACAGCCAAAACGAGTTTTTTTTCCCCCCTTTTTTTGTGTGACACCTTGACTGTAAATTGTAGTGAAAACGTGCCCTATATATACTGCGAAGAAATCACGTGTTAATTAGCTTTGGTTTGGCCTTACGTGGACCTGAATTGGATAGACGTTTCAAATTTTGAACAAGATGGAGAAATTTTCCATGCAATCAAATTTGTCTCTGAGCCACAGATACTCATAGAAAGAGCCATATATGGCTCGCGAGCCATAGGTTCCCGACCCCTGTCTTATACTGTACCAACATTTAGAGTAGGGGCATTTTTTTTCTCCCCTATGAAGATCTCATTTAATCTCATCTCATTAGCTGTACCGCTTATCCTTATAAGGGTCGCGGGGAGCTGGAGCCCATCCCAGCCATCTCCGGGCAGTGGGCATGGGACACCCTGAACTGGTTGCCAGCCAATCGCAGGGCACACGGGGACAGACAACTCACTCGCTCATTCACACCTAGGGACAATTTTGGACCGGCCAATTCACCTGAAATGCACGTTTTTGGAATGTGGAAGGAAACCGGAGTGCCCGGAGGAAACCCACGCAAGCACGGGGAGAACATACAAACTCCGCACAGGAAGTCTGGAGCTGGATTTGAACCCACGCAGGAGGTTCCCATGACATGAACTGTGCCGCACATGCGCTAACCACTGCGCCGCCGAAGATGAGATGAGATGCTTTATGAAGATATCAGTAGAAAAACAATCACAATTTATCCTAAACAAAAAATCTAAGCAACATCAGTGGTCAGAATAGTATAGAACATTTTCTGTTGTCAGCACTTTGATGAGTTGTACAACAGCATGACCCTTGTAATCTCATTAAAATGGTGTGCCTTTGTGAGGGCAAGCTAACACATTGACTACAGTTCCTCTTGCCAAGCCTGATAAACAACATGATAAACATGTGGGGATGACAGAAATTGGAAACAAAAAAAGAATGTTTTTTTAGCAAACTAAGGTACCAAGTAGCAAACAAACATGGATTCACTAAACAAGTAAATGTCCAAACCAGCACCAAAGATCAAAGCCAGTGTGCATGTAAACAAAGCCCATTCGAAGCGTGTGTAGGTGACATAATGTCACATGACTGAGAAAATGGGACCTTGTTTTTGGCCCATTTCATCAAGCGAATTTGATCACGTGACCGGGCCTGACCCAGGGATAGTTCTTGCTGACGTGTTACGCAGGTAGGGAAATGGCTTGAATATGGTGCAAACAGGGAGCAAGCAGTCATAAGAATTCCACTGGATTGTTTTTGCTGTTTTAATACTAAAATTACTAATTAATATTAAACGTTATGCATGCAATAAATTAATTTAAAAAAATGTTATTTTACTCAATTATAATACTGTTAGTTTAACGCTACAGTCAAATTGCACTTAAATTAACATGTATGCATAAATGTCTATACTTTTTGGGAAAAAACGATTTATCAACAATTAGTATTAATTTTTCAAGACTTTATTGCAACACCACAATATCGAGGTCAATGAAGAGATGAATGAAAAAACACGGATTGGGTGGCACGGCGTGTCTGCTGCAAAGTTCTGGGGTCATGGGTTCAAATCCAGCAACCGACCTTCCTCCAGGCACTCCGGTTTCCTCCCACATTCCAAAAACATGCATGTCACGATAATTGTCCGGTCCAAATTGTCCCTAGGTGTGAATGAGCGAATAATGTGTTTGTCTCTGTGTGCCCTGCGACTGGCAACCAGTTCATGGTGCCCACTGCCTGAATAGAGCTAGGGATGGGCTCCCCTGACACTACTGCGATGCAGACAGCGGATAGATGAAACACAGAGTAGTTAAACATTGTGTGACACATGTCACCCGAGGTCTCATTAGTACACCAGGCTTCTCTTTTCCCATCACTAGTAGTGGCCCTCTGGTGGTAGAAGGTATGGCAGACCCTGACATAGAATGTTTAAAAAAGCACAAGTAAAATAAACAATCGCTTGGAGGTAAGTGTGTGCACACCTGGTTCTCATTTTGAAAGGAAAAGTGCATTGAGGTTGATTCTTGTTTTTAAAGCTCAAAGTGACGGAGGACTAAGGTGAAAATCGACCACGAGTATTGCTCTACTCTCCTTTGAGGACGTTAAAATAAATAAATGAACAAAACTCTGGTGTAACATTTCAAAGGCAGAACCTATTAGAGGTGGCTTACTTTTCACTTGGCGGTCACTTGAGATGAGAATGATGAGTGGAAGGAATAATTGGTGCCCTGCTCAAACAATGTACGTGTCAGTCTAATCTTCCATACAGTATCTGCACCACTTATCTTCAGTAGGGTCGTGGGGGTGCTGGAGCCCAGCCTAGCTGTCTTCGGGCAGTGGGCAGGGGACACCCTGAACCGGTTGCTAGCCAGTCGCATGGCACGTAAAGACGAACAATTCACTCGCTCCCTCACACCTAGGGACAACTTCGACTGGCCAGTTACCCTGACATGCATGTTTTTGGAATGTGGGAGGAAACCAGAGTGGCCAGAGGAAGCCCATGCAATCACGGGGAGAACATGCAAACTCCGCACAGGAAGATTGGTTTTGATCCAATAACCCTAGAACTGTGCCTCAGGCGCGCTGACCACTCAGCCGCCCAGTCTATCCATGTAAAACGAATTTAAAAAATAGAAATTGAAGAAGAAGAAGAAATTAATTAAAAGGAAAAAAAGGTGGAAAAAACTGCTTTTTGGGGTTAACATTTGAGAGCAAAATGGCTGAAAAAATAAGTTACTTTACCTGAGGTTAATACGTGTAAAATAAATCAAATTATTCTTCGTACGAGACTTTAAAAAGATGCACTTTATTAATATATATTTTTTTAATGATTGCATTTTTAAAACCACTAGGAGGTGCTAAATAATACACAATGTCCCTTCAATTTTGGTGTAAATTGTTTATTTTTTAATTTATTTTAATGTAAAGGTGATAAATATGAAAAAGGTAAAATATTTCTTTCTTTTCTGTTAATTTTCGAGTCCGGCCACCACAAGAGTGCTTTTTTTTTAGTTAAAATGAGTTTGAAACCCTGAATATAAATTATAGTCTATTTTTTTTTTTAAAGTAATTATAAATAACCTATCATGTATTTAAGACACTTATGATGTCAATGATGTTTCATGCTAGTTAGAAATCAAATTTCCTAAGAAATCACAATGATCTTTCACTGGTAAGCTTGATTCAGAACCAGTGCATGTAAAACTATACAGTAATTATGAACAATTATGCCGCACAGTGGCATTGTATTCAATTGATTCATATTCATCAATTATATCCTTTGGTTACCAATTATTCTGTCACGGTCCTCCAGTCAGGTTTGGTTTCCTTTTTCCCTGCCTTTCACTTGTCCTTAACACATTTGGACATTCACTTCCTGGCAGTAATTGCTACCCACACCCAGTGTCACTTGTGATGATTACCCACCTCTCTCTTTTCTCTCTTTAAACCCTCTGTTTCTTCTGCTCGGCGTTAGTTCGTTGCCCATATTGTATCCTCCTAAGACTTCTTGTAACGGTTTCATTTACCACTGTGTACCGATCCCTGGCCTGCCCTTCTTGATCTTGATTCCGTCTGCTGATTTTTTGGACTGCAACCATAGTTGCCTGCAGCTCACCTACCCCTCGCCTGCCTCTTGGACCACAACTTCTACAGCTGGTGTAGTAGATACATTTGCCTTCGACTTTAGTAATTTACTCCTTGGTTCAAATCCCTGAATTGTGTGCTGAGTATTTTAGATTAGTGGTTTATGAACATCGAGTGTTGATGATTTTTGTAATGACATTTGAAGGCCCATGAAGCGGGAGTAGTACATGACAGATTAAGGAAATGATTGCATTGGTTTAAATGTAGTTTTCAGTGTAGTTTGAAATGAAAGCGACAAAGAAATGCCATGGATTCCCCTTCACTGGGAAGCAAACTGTGGCATGGTTTTGATAGATAGATAGATAGATAGATAGATAGATAGATAGATAGATAGATAGATAGATAGATAGATAGATACTTTATTCATCCCCGAAGGGAAATTCACATTTCCAGCAGCATCCCTGAGCTGAGAACAATACAATAATAAAGCAAAAATAATACAAATAGAATACAATATACAAATACCCAGTGTGACGTGCAAATGCCCACTGTAGCGTGTTATAAAGAATAACTAAATAGTGCTACACAGAATACATATTGCAATAAGATTCGGTAATATGCAATGTAGGTGGTGTGGTTTACTGTGGGCTTTTACTCTGCCGGGTAGAGTTAAAGAGCCTCATGGCATGAGGAAGAAAAGATCTCTTCAGTCTGTCCGTAGTACAAGACAGTGACAGCAGTCTGTCGCTGAAACTGCTCTTCTGTCTGGAGATAATGCTGTGTAGTGGATGCGATGGATTGTCCATGATTGACCGCAGCTTTTCCAGTGCCCGTCTCTCAGCTACTGTTGTTAGGCTGTCCAGCTCTTTGCCCACAACAGAGCTCGCTTTCCTCGCCAGTTTATTGAGACGAGAGGCATCCTTCTTCTTGACGCTGCCTCCCCAACACGCTGTCGCATAGAAGAGGGCGCTTGCCACTACTGTCTCATAGAATATTTTCAGGAGCTTTTTGCTGATTTTCAAGGAGGCCAGCCTTCTGAGGAAGTAAAGTCGGCTTTGCCCTTTCCTACATAGAGCTTCTGTGTTGGCAGTCCAGTCCAGTTTGTTGTCCAGCTGCACACCCAGGTATTTGTAGGTCTGGACAAATTCTACACATTCTCTTTTGATGGTTACAGGAACCGGGTTAGTTCTGGTTCTCCTGAAGTCCACCACCATCTCCCTGGTCTTGGTGGTTTTCAGGTGCCGGTGGTTTGCGTCGCTCCATCGGACAAAGTCCTGATACCTCAATCTATCAAGCAAAAGCTACAAATGTCACGGTAAATGCAACAGTTGAGGTGGAAAATTATCTTGGATCACCAAACATCCCCAGAGTTGAAAGTTCCTTTCAGTACTGGGAATCACAGAAATATGCACTTCTAATTCTAAACAAACTTGCTATCTCATATCTATCCACCCCTGCATCCTCAGTACCATGTGAAATTGTTTTTTCCCAAAAGCAGGTGAAATTATCTGCAAAAAAAGAAATCGCCTGATTTCGAAAAATTCGGAAGAAAGATTGTTTTTAAATAAAAATGAATAAGCACCTCCTTATTTTAACGTTTTATATTTGCACAAATATAGACAAAGTAACAGAACAATTGATGTTAAAACTCCAATATATTTTTGTATTCCAAATATAATTTACACCCCAACATTTTATTGCATGCACCAATCATGTTATACGTTTTTGACGCAGTTGAGGAAATGAATAATCATGAAGCCCCTTTGTTTACATGAAGCATTTCCCCGCAGAGCTTCATTGCTTTATGGAGCTCAATTTTGCCATCACAACCCGAATCCACGTGTACCGAACCCTATCCGTAATAAAGACCACTGCACCAATCTGTTCTAGCTATTGTGCTTCTGCACCCCCTGAGCGGGGCCTTGCCATATTCATAACAGCAGCAACAGTCACAAATACATAAACAAGGTGCTGTTATTTCATACTCATTTCAATTTTTTGAATGATCTAAATCACACTTTAAAGGGACAATGTGTCTTATGTAGCACCTTATAAAAACATGCAATATTTTGTGTCTTAGTGATAGAAAAATGTTTATCTAGTAAAAAAAAAACATAAATTAAATAATTTTGTTGGCGTTTTTTTCACTGTGGAATCCCTTCTTAGATCGGCGCTATGTTCTTCCGGCATCCTGATGCCACGCTCTGCCGTGTATCACTGGCCTATCAAACAACACAGTGGCATCTAGTGGTCAGATATTGCACATTCAACCTTTATTATTTTTAGGGTGCGAAATTAACACTTCATTTAAGCAAAATGGACCTCACAGAATTGTTGCCCATCTTGCTGCTAAGGGTACCCACAAAAAAAACAAAAACCATGTAAAAATGACATGCAAAATTATACGGTCTGGTCACCTTGAGTTTCCGTAGTTTGTATTCTTTTTTGTGCTTTGTAGCGCTCCTTTTTGGTTGCACTGCACAATAAAGTGGCATCAAGTGGTCAAATGTTGCACAAGTCCCTTTATTTGTTTATTAAAGAGTCATTCAATGAGAAATTGTTCTGCAAAATTGTCAACAAGGAATGTATAATTGCTGTAATGAAAAAATATCTTAAATTAATTTTGTTGAGGTTTTTTTTTATCTAAATTGCACTTTAATTGCTTATTAAGGAGTCATTGTATGGGTAATTGTTTTTTAAATCTGTTAATAATAAATAATTTCTGCCATGTGAAGAAAAAAATCTCCAACATTCATTTTGGGGGAGTATTAGGAAAATGTTTTATAGCCACAATATATCTGTATATAAAATTCGTTAGCAACAGGAAACAATTATAGGCACCACTGGTATAGTCATCAAATCAAAATGGTTAACTATAAGTTATCTATCTATCTACCTACCCTGGTCATATCCCTTGAGAGGGGTGACCAAGAGCAAGACAAACACGTACACAAAAAGAAAAAGGATAAAAATAAGAAAAATGAAAAGAAAAAATATAAGGTAGCAGACCATTATTATGATTTTTATATTCAGAAAAATAATTGTTTGCTTTTTAAAAACATATTTGCACGAAGCAAATGTCATTAAGAAGGGTGAATTTGATGCAGACACAAAGTAATGAAAAAAAGAATGGTGTTAGAATATTGATATTGCAGACTCCTACAGATCCTTTTCAGCCATCAACATTAACCTCCCAGTCACTGCTGTAGAAAAGCAACCCCAGTGCATGATGTTACCACCACCATGTTTAACAGTATGGATCGTGTTTTCAGGGTGATGTACAGTCTTACACCAAATGTAAAACTTTGCATGCGGCCCAAAAGTTTAATCTTAATCTAATTTGAGATCACCTTGTTCCACATGCCATTTGTGTCCCATGTGGTTTCTTGCAATTCTAAATGAGCCTTTGTTGCCACTCTTCCGTGAAATGAAGATTTATGCGGAGTATGATTAATAGTTGTCTCATGCATAGATTGTCCAACATCAGATGTGTATGCCTGCAGGCCATCCAATGTGATCATTGGACTCTTGGTTGCCTTGCTGTTTATTTTTCTTGTTTGGACTGAAAGTATAGAGAAGAAGTCAGGTCTTGGTAAGTTTACAGTGGTTGTATGCTCTCTCTCCTTTTTGATATTATTGCTTGCACAGTGCTCTGGGAGATGTCTAAATGTTGCAAAAGCTTCTTGTATCCCATTCCTGCTGAACTTTTCCGCAACTGCATCCCTGACCTGTCTTGTGTGTTCTTTGGTCTTCATAATGCTATCCTAATGCTTAATAATACTGTCTGTTGAGCTGCATTTAAGCTGAGACTTGATGACACACAGGTGCACTCTGTTTGGCGTTTTTTTGTCATTTTAGGTCGATATTGGATCATTCAGAAGTCATCGGGGAACTTCTGAAGTCAGTTGGCTGAGCTAAGAGAACAGGGACCAATATTTTTGCAACACCTACTTTTATACATAGTATTTTTATTTATTTGTAAATATAATCTAAATGTTTCAGTAATTTGGATCAACTTCACAAATGTGTCACATGTTGTTGCTTCTCAGAAAATACTTATAGTGTTTTTGGCTTTAAGTTTGAAGCTTAAAATGTGGAAATATGACAAAAGGTTCTGGGGGGGTGTATGGTCATTGTTTTTACTAAGCAATGTATAAGTATTGTTACTCAGTTTATAGCGAGCAGAATCAAACTGAGGATAGTAGGCGGCAGTAACACAAACACGTCCATTTTTAAGCTGTCGTTCCGACAGTGAAAGGAAAACGATGTACACAATGCTTTGAAAAAATTGCTATCACAGTTGGGGGTAAGATTAATTATGCATGCGAGAAGAGTCATTGTCGGAAATATCTCTTGTTTAAAGCAGCAATCATGAAGACGCTATACGGGGGCTTGTTTGTGCTTTTAAGGTGTGGGAGGACGCAAATTATATAAAAGTGTTTTCATGTATAAAAAATGTGTCTTTTTCCAGACCTTAAAGGATGATGATTATTTACGGTTTTCAGGTGACAAACAATTTACCAAAATGCAAAGCTGCCTAAAAGTGGAATTTAGTCACACGGTTTTGTGCCTCTTTTACAGGTTTTTGTGGAAAACGATCACAAACCTATTCGGTGATACGTTTTTTAAGAGTTAAAATGGCATTTCATTTGGTGATTTGAGCTACTTTTTGTTACAAGTTAGAGCTTAGGGCTACCTGTGACATTCTAAAAGTTAGCATTCAAACAACTCTAGCATAAATAACATGCTTACTAAACTATCAACTTCACCCAAAATCAGTAAATCCAATGCAATATTGGTCCTCTGTCATTTTTACCATAAAGCAACTCCAACTTGGCACGATAAGCCGCTTCTTTCATCCGGTTCAAAAAATGTCCACCCACAACAGGGCAAGGTTGAAATGATCAACACAGGCAAAGAGCGCCCTCTGGTGGTATAGTGTGAGAATAACATGTGAAGTGCTATTCAGTTGATTGGTTGGTTGGATCCCTTAACCACATGGGTCATAGAAGCACCATTTCCTCTGTTTTGTCTTTGGCAAGTACAGCCTGGTGGAGCCCACCCCTCTCCAGGCCAACATAAGTTTCCAGTATCGGATATAAAAAAGTAAAACTCAATGATATGCATGATAAATTAATTCTTACCACACTACAAGTCGCACTCCGGCCAAACTGAGGAAAAACTGCGACGATAGTCTGGAAAAAATGATACCTCGATTACGTTGACGCCCTTCAGACGCGGAGAAAAAAATCAGATAGCATCCTGTGATCATCCCACAACGGCGTCTGTTCGTGCTGCTCTCATCCAATCAGTCGGCTTTATTTGTCCCTACTGATTGAAGTCGCAGCTGGAGGCCGGCCTCCAAGCGTGCCCATCTAGCGGAATACAAAAACCACTCCCAGGAGTTTTCTTTTTTCCTTTTTCGTCTCGTTACTTGCCTCAAGCTCGCACGGGCATCATCCAAATAATTTATCGGAGGCGATGGGGGAACTCCCCGAATGATTGAATGTAATGACATGTGACCGCATGAGGCGGCTCATCGGAAACGCTAATGAAGCCTGAGATGATGATGATCATGATGATGATGATGATGATAATGAAGAGGAGGAAGACAATGAATCCCAAAATTAAAATAATTCACGAGTTAAGAGATTGTATTTCGCTTACAAAACCTACATTATGTTTATCCAGCAATGACTTTTAGGTGTGGGTGAAAATGTTGTTGTTGTTTTTTATTACTGGCCTTAACTTCTCTTTTCTTTTAGAATTCAGCTGACAGCAATTTTGTTAGCTGCATTTGATTGCCTTGTTTTTGTCTTCTTGATATTAAGGAAAAATATGAATACGCCAATCGATTTGCAGGCATCTATTCAGTCAATTTTGCTAAATAGGACTCTATTTCTTGGTTTAGCTACACTGTTCACTGTTTATTTACAATACTGTACGTTTTTATTGTAGAAACAAGTAAATAGGAGAACAACAAGCACAATGTGTTACTCAAAGCTTCAGAAAAAAGTAGTTTTTCCCCAATGACTTAGGATCTCGCAATCAGCATTATCACATGCCGCTACCCGTCAACCCGTTGTTTGATTTTTTAAGAATTTATTTCCAAATCAGAGTGGAAAATAAGTATTTGGTCACCTACAAACAAGCAAGATTTCTGACTGCTTACGTTTTTCTAACGAGGTCAAATGAAGCCTATCAAGGCTCCAATCGTTACCTGTATTAATGGCAACGGTTTGAACTTATCATCAGTAAAAAAGACACCGGTCCAAAACCTCTATCAGTCACACTCTGAACTCTACTATGAGACAAGACCAATGAGCTGTCCAAGGACATAATTGTAGACTTGCACCATGCTGGGAAGACTAAATCTGCTATCGGTAAAATGCTTTGTGTAAGAAATCAACTATGGGAGTAATTACTAGAAAATGGAAGACATACAATAGGGCGGCACGGCGGCTGAGTGGGTAGCATGTTTGCGGCACAGTTCTGAGGTCATTGGATCAAACCTTCTCACCCCATGCGGTCAGAATGAACCTCAACATGAGAAAAATAAAAAACCTTCAGGAGGGGCCTCTAAAGTAGTATACAAAATGCTGCAGCAAGGCTTTTAACTAAGACATGAAAGTTTGATCACATTACCACGATTTTAGCTAACCGGCATTGGCTCTCTGTTAGCTTAAAATGTGATTCTAAGGTTCTGTTGGTATTATACAAAATCATGGATGGACTTGCTCCCTCATATCTTTCAGATTTAATTTCCCCCTATGTTCCGGTCTGGAGCCTTTGCTCTGAAAATGCTGGTCTACTAGTGATCCCAAGAGCCAAGAAGAGATCCGCAGGTTCGAGATCGTTCTCCATCCGGGCCCCGGTGCTGTGGAATGCACTTTCCCCTGAGATTTGATCTGCAACCTCAGTGAAACTGTTTGAATCCTGGCCTAAAAAACACTTCTATTGTATAGCATATGAATATTTTATGTTGACAATAGCTGTGTATTATTTGTTATTGTAACATCCATTGCAGCCTGGTCATCCTGGAAGGGGGATTACCTCATGTGCGATCCATTCTCAAGGTTTCTTCATTTTCCTCATGTTGAGGTTTTTGAGTCGTTCCTTGCCCTCATGTAGGTTTTAGATCAGGATATGGTGTAATAATAGTCTGTGGTTTGCAATAATCTGTGGTCTGGTTGAGACTCTTTGTGGTTAAGGGCTATAAAAATAAACATGGCTATACTTGATAGACTCCTTCCATGATGGCTAGGGTGTCATAGATTTAGTATTGGGTAACAATACACAAAACATAATAAAAATCTCCTTTCAACAGCAAGGGCATTTAAGATGAGACGTGGCAGGGTCTTTGACAATGATCCTCAACACACCGCCAGGTCAACAAGGGAGTGGCTTCGTAGGAGGTCCTGGAGTGGCCAAGCCAGTCCCCAGGTCTAAAACTCAAAGAGAATATGTGCAGGGAGTTGAATGTTTGTGTTTCCCAACGACAGCCTGAAAATATCACTGCCTCAGAGGAGATCTACATGGAGGAATGGGCCAAAATACCAGCATTAGTCTGTGAAAAGCTTGTGAAGAGTTCCAGAAAATGTGTGACTTCCATTATTGCCAACAAAGGGTACATAGAAAAGTATCAATATTAACTTTTTATTGCCCAAATGATTATTTTCCACCACGTTTTGCAAATAAATTATTCAAAAATAAAACAGTGTGATTTTCTTTTTTTCCCACATTCTTTATTTCATTGATGAGCTTGACAATTACAGGCCTCCTGATATTTTCAAATGAGAGAACTTGCACGATTACTGGTTGACTTAATCATTTTTTTTGCCCCACTGTAAATGTATAGAACCAGTTCAGGGTGTCCCTTGCCCACTAAAGACAGCTATGGTGGGCTTCAGCACCCTCACGATGCTTGTGAGGATAAGGGGTGCAGAAAATGGATGGATGGATTGAGATATATATTTTTTTTAAGTACTGGTTGGGGATTATTGGCTTTTCAGATGTAGTGCTGTACGACAGGTGTGTGAGAAATATGTTGCAAAAAGTAAGGATTTTTATTTGGCTTTAATGTACTTGGAAAAGGCGTATGACAGAGTTGATAGGGAGGCGTTGTGTTAGCTGATGGTAATGTATAGAGTGGGTAGAAAGTTGTTGGAATCATTGAAGAGTTTTTATGTAAACAGCAGAGCATGTGTAAGAGTATGGAGTGAGACAAATGAGTGGTTCCCTGTGTTGACTAGTGTGAGACGGGTGTGTGATGTCACCATGGCTGTTTAATGTGTTCATGGATGGCGTGGTGAGAGAGGTGAATGCAAGAGTACTTGGCAGAGGTGTAGAGATGATCGATAACAGTGGAACGGTGTGGCAGGTAAGTCAGTTGTTGTTTGCAGATGACACAGCACTCGTGCCTGATTCTGAGGAAACATTGAGAAATATTGATAAGGTTGGTAATGGAGTTTGGAAGAGTATGTGATAAGCGTAAGTTATGTGTGAATGTTGGAAAGAGTAAGGTTATGAAGTGTTCACGTGATGGAGTGGGCATGGCGTTAGAAATAAGGTTGCATGGATAGGTGCTGGAAGAAGTTGAAAGCTTTAGGTACTTGGGTTGTAATGTGGCTGCAGTCGGTGAAATGGAGTGTGAGGTATTGCACAGAGTGAATCAAGGAAGCAAGGTTTCAGGTGCTCTGAGGAGAGTGACGAGCAACAAGAGTATGAATATGGATGTTAAGAGGGGACTGTATGAGCGTGTGATTGTGCCAACTGTGTTGTATGATGCAGAGACTTGGAGCCTGAATGCAGAGTTGAGAAGGAAATTAAATGTTTTGGAGATGAAGTGTTTGAGGAGTGTGTTAGGACTGACAAGATTGGATGGATTGAGAAATGAAATTGTGAGAGAAAGAACTGGAGTAGTAGTGGAACTGAGCAAGCGTGTGGATAATAGAGTACTCGGTTGATTTGGACACATGGAGAGGATGGATGAGGAGCGAATGTTGAAGAGGATCTACAGAGCAGGAAAAAAATGGAAGGAGACCAAGAGGAAGGCCGCGAACGACGTGGATGGATGGTGTTAAGACTGCACTGCAGGAAAGAGGTCTAAATCTAGTGGAAGCTAGAGCTCTTGTTGGTGATAGGAATGAGTGGAGAGGTGTTGTAAAAGGATAGTGGGATGTTTGGACGCGTTCTAAGGGATGGGCACGGGTGATCAAGTGAAAGCTGTCGGGCCCTGCTGTTGAACAAAAGAGTGTGTTGTGTCACCCTGACCCGAGTGGCATGGCCGCTTTCTCGTGTCCCGTTGGAGGGACGAAAGCATGACCAACTTGTTTGGGTGTTTGGGCATTTGGGTTGGCCATGGTCCAAAAATGTTTTTGTGTGTTTTTTTGCAATTTTTTTCCCTTTTTTATTTTTATTTCTATTTTTTATTTTCGTTGTTATTGTATGTGTTTGTCTTGCTGTCGGTCGGCCCTCTTGAGGGATATGACCAAGGTAGATGGATAGATAGATACAGTAGATAGACCTTTTCAGGACTACTCGTTGTTCAGTAAAAGATAATTGAGTCAAACGTTGTGAAATAAAAAGCTGTTGGAAATATTTTAGGTCCAAATTCCTTACTTGATAATTGAAGCAGCTAACATAGTTTGCAGTTTCATATGAAAGGAGACAGACGGTAACCCCAGCACACCTCACCTCCCCAAAAAAACAACAAATGCCCAAACCTTGAAAGTATTCAGCTTAATTTATTATTATCGCAGCCCAAAATCGCATTCACGAAGTAAAAGGCTTTTAAAATGAGTTTCCTTCATTGGGGCTGTCGCCCATTTAATGGTGGGGCATCTAATGGAGAAAGGTTGGCCATATCTGTTGGGTCATCAAACACACTCACCAAAACGAACCCGCCTGAACACAGCGACAGAATTTGCACTCTGCACGATAGCTGCATGAAATGACTTCTGAGCAGTGCCTCTACGCTGGATAATCACAAGGAATCAAAATGTAAATGGACCTCCATTACTGGCTGATAAATTACTGACCGCATTTCAAAAGTTATTCTAACGCCGTTACCATGGTCATAACTGCTCTGTTAAAAAAAAAAAAAAAGCAGCCAGGTCAGAACCTTTCAGGCTTGTCTGCAAATAACCCTGAACGTGAGGATGAATCGCCGGCTCCTAGTTCTGTCAGACAGACTAATGTGGATCGTTTTATTAGACTCGTAGCGGGTCTTCATTTGCCAGTTTTGTGAGGCAGGAAGGGGATGCTCGTGCAAAGTTAATCAGAGCGAGCCGGGCTGCCACAAGTTGAAGAAAATTGAAGGAAAAGCACAGGAGCAGATAATTTTACAGAAAACAATCAAAACATCATCAGTTGCTCTTTGCCCAGTCTGGAAGAGATATTAGCTATTCCTCTCTCTCGACCACTACCTCTTTGACCTGCTGTCCTCTAACGCAGTGTTTTTCAATCAGCGTGCCAGAGCACACTTAATATGCCGTGCGATCTTGTCTAGGTTGCCTCAGAATTGTATCCTTGCAAAAAATATGCAATTGTTCAGTAAATTTGCTTTCTTTCTTTAATGTGCTGTGCAACTGTCACACTCATCCATAGCATCCCTGGCATCAGATTACTTTTTATTTCTTTTTAAATACTAATTTTCTGCACATGAGGTTGTTTAGGGAAATTATGAGTAAAATAATGTATCTTTTTTATATGGCTGTTAAAGATTGCACTGAGTAAATTATAAAGCAAGGCAAATTAAGGAAGACTTTTGCAGATAATTTTCATCATTTAATAATTTTCTTTGCTGTAAAAACTTTTGTTTCTAAAGGTAGATTATTTTTGCTCATTTGAAGTATTATTTGGTTGAGTTTCTCGTAAAACAAGATAGCAAAGCAGTAGAACTTGATAAATTGATTAAAACAATAGTAAAAGTCAAATTTACTGCTAAGTTAAATTTGATTAAACACAATACTGTCAATCTAGGCAAAATGATTTAAGCATAAAAAACAAATTATATATATATATATATATATATATATATATATATATATATATATATATATATAGAGAGAGAGAGAGAGAGAGAGAGAGAGAGAAAATGTGTCATTTCTTTTTTTGTTTTGTTTGTTGTTTTTTTATTTTTACTTTCCAAATGTTCTGTGGCATCAGAGCAATACATACAAACAAGAGAGTTTAAGTACGGTTATTGTGTGCTTTACTAGCGCGTCAGTGCGTCCCAGCACCACATGCATTTCTACATTGTGTTCATGCATGCTGCCTGGAGGCTCACCTCTGTAGACCTCAATGCAGAGGAAGTTCAGGAGTCGGAGAGGGCCCAATTTTTTATATCATATTTGGAGGCTTTGAGGGCATATATTGTTTGAAGTTGCAAGGTCTCTAAGCGTAATCGTCTGCTCATCTACGCACACATCATGTCCCATGTGTAATATTATCTGTAGACATAAATCTGCTCCACAAATATTATATCGATAGTTAGGTCACATGGTGCCCACTGTTATCTAAGCATTTTAGCATTGAAATGGAGCATTCCGTTGGCCAAACCGGTCCTCGAGAGTCACATGTCCTGCTTGTTTTAGAGGTTTCTCTGCTCCAACACAGGTGATGCCAATTTTCAGCTCTTTAGCAAGCTTTGAGAGAACTTGATAATGATCCAGGTGATTGGAATCATCTGTATTGGAGCAGGAAACTCCAATGACATGCAGGAAATGCGACTCTCGTGGACCCGGTTGGCCACCACAGCGTCAATGATTCAATGCGTCGGGGAACATGGAACGCCCAGTCTTCACCAAGTGCTACAAACACACCAGAAATTGTTGTAAAAGTATGCATTATTCTGGACCCTGCTGAAACAGTGCATGCAAAAATCTGAAATATAATGGGAGTCTATGCTGCAAAAATCGTTGACTATGTATGTTTCAGTGTCAAAGCTATTCTCTCATTGGTGCAATACCCTTACAAAATCTTTTGGAATTCAGGACATTTTAGACACCCCACGGAAACTTTCTGTGGTATTTGTTTAATATGCTTTGTTTTTGATTTAAAGTTAAAATATTCCAAATTGACAAAAAATGTAGACGATGTAGCATGAGGGTAAAGGTGATTAAAGAGATTTTCTATCCGTGAATTTGCACTTGTGAATTTACATTGTATTTACATGGATAAGACTGGCAGGGAAAGTTTGTTTCGTTTTGATTTGAACGTTTTCTTTTGTAATAAAACAAATGAAACTTTTTTTTTAATTACATGCATGCATTATTGTCTCTATTTTTTGGAACAAAAATACCTTATAAATTATAAACATTGATTCTTGAATATTTTATTGTCACATCACAATAATACAGCTGCAATACTACACTACTGCAGCAGAGGTCAGTAAAGAAATTAGTTAAACATTGTGTGACACATGTCAAATGTACCATTCAGGAAGGAATTCTCCAGCACAGTGATGCTACGACAACCATGCTTATATAGCCTGTTGATGAGCTTGAGTGTGTCTTGAAACAGGAGCAGCCAGCTACACCCTGTGCCACACACTACCTGCAGAAAAACAAAGAGAGAAAGTGAGAGGGAGAAGCACAGAACACAAATAAAACCCCAGAACATAACGTTGTATTCTTCCTTGTCTTTTTAGTACTAGTTTTCAGTTCCACGACACCATACAGCTACATCTAGTGGTCAAATGAAACGTGCTGTTCCTTTAAGTCCTACACTTATTTACCCTGTAAAGCCATGTCTAATTTAATTGTAAACAGTGTACACTACATTATAATCAATGGAAATAAAGACATTTAATTTATTTACTATTGTTAAATGTACAGGATGCTTCAAAGGGAAACCCATAGAAGTACAATATTTAGCCAAAATTCTGCAACGTCATGAAGCTTCCTTCATTGTGTTTCATTTTAGACTATTCATCCTTGTTGAAACTGACAGTTGACCAGCTGAGAAATATAACCACTACAGCGATACGTTAACTGTTAGCTTGTGGTACTAGCCATCCCACTTTGCTCTCCTAATGGGAAATGAGGGTCTGCTGTTTTTTTTTTCCTCAAGGGGTTTCCATTTGGTGTCTGACAAGTGGCAGCCAGTGACAGATGTTAGAAGGTTTTGGCGGCGCACTTTCTGCTCTACTTGTGAGTGCTGTATCAGGACACCGATTAGGTTTTAAGAGCCGAGGTCAAAAGCTACAAGTAGCCCGCTGGAACATATCTGTGGACTACATTTTGTGAAATGCCCCAAAAGTGCTTCTCTAAAAAGTGGCATAAGGCCTAATTCATTCATCTTTGCTTTTTGTAAAGGGTGATTCTAGCTTAAAAAAAAAAATAAAAAAAAAATTGGTTGTGCAATTCAATTTTTTCAGTTATGTAGTTGTTATGTTCATTCCTTGTTATTTTATTCATTATTTTTCATTTTTGTTTATTGTTCAGTATGAATTAAAATAGATCAATATCAATATATTAGAGGGAGAGACACAGAGAGACACAGAGAGAGCGAGAGAGAGAGAGAGAGAGAGAGAGAGGGAGAGAGAGAGAGAGAGAGAGAGAGAGAGATACAGTAGACAAAAGGAGATAGAGAGGGATAGAGAAACAGAGAAAATAATAGAGATATGAAAATAGTAAAAATAGAGAAAAGGCCCAAACAGACTAAGACAGACAGTCATACAACTAGACAGAGATGGACAAAATGTGAAAGACAAAAGAAACAGTTAAAAAGAGATGGAGACAGTTGCAAAGAAACATACAGAAGGAGACTTTTTTTGTCATATTCCATGCTTTAAACTTAAATATTTTCTAAGAATCAACAAGTGAACACAATTTTGGCGTGAAAACAAATTATTTAAACAATATAAATTTACTTTACAACGAAAAAACGAAACGTAGGTGTACAAATATTGGCCCCCTGTTCTCTCTGAATACCATAAAAAAGGCCTGTTTGGCGTTTGCAAGAAGCCAAATAGGAGACACAAATACCATGTGGAACAATGTGCTCTGGTCACATGAGACCAAATTTGAACTTTTTGGGCTTAATGCAAAGCGTTAAGTTTGGCGTAAGAGTAAAACACATCAACTTGAAAACACTATTGCCACTGTCAAACATTGGGGAGGCAGCATCATGCTATGGGGTTATTTTCCTTCAGCAGGAATTGGGAATATTGTTGGAGTCGATGGGAAGATGGATGGAGCCAAATATGTAGCGATTATGGCTCAAAATATGTTGAAAACTGCAAGAGACCTGAGAATGGAGTGCAGGTTCACCCTCCCCAACAGGACAAAAACCCTAAACATAGAGTAACATGTATAATGCAATAGTTAAAAACTAACAATCTCACGGCGATAGAATGCCAAGTCAAAGTCCAGACCTAAATCCTATATAGCATTTTTGGAAAAGAGTTGTGCAAAAATAATGACATTAAAAACATAAGAAACTTGAGCTGTTTTGTAAAGAGGAATGGGCAAATATTTATGTTTCAAGGAACCTATCTTAAAATACATGTGGCTGTGATCGCAATATCAAATGTTGAACAAATGTGGTTTCTTTGCACAGTTGTGTCTCACATGTTGCTTATTCTTTGAACATAGTTTGAGTTGTTTTCTTTAAGATTGAACCCTGAAATGTGACAATATGTTGAAAAGTTAAATACTTTTGCAAGAGTAGCAACTGTAGCATTTTTACGAATTCAAACCAATAAAAACACATTGAGCATAAAAAAGGTTAACACACTAATAACATAACATTAAAAGACACAACTGCAATTCTAAAAAAAAAAACCTACTCAAATCTACAACAAAAAAGCAAGGGACAAGCACAAAAACACACTCATAATACAAAAAATATCCCACCAAAAGTTAAAACAAAAACCAAATAAAGTCCACAACTAGCTGCTCCCCAACATGTTTTCTTTTTGTTTTTATTTTCTTTTGTTTTTTGCCGCCATATCAATGACATGAGTTTCGCCGTTGCAGTAGCATCTGGAGTGCATTGCTAACAAGCCGAGCATCAGACACTAGCCAGGAAAAAGGCCTGCTGCACAACGCACACCAACTGCAGGAAAAAATAGGAGGGGGCGGGGTGCATTACAACCCGCTCTTGGCAAAAGGTGTCACCGGGAACCCAAAGTTCACTGAAGCAGTCAAGATAATGATCGCAAAGCTAAAAATACCCATTCCCGGAACACATGCATTCTCCAACAAACGATATGCTTTTTCGTGACACTGAAGACAGTAAAAGTAAAACAAATATATTGAAGGACTCGTCACTGCGACCAAATTACTCGCAAATGCAAACACATATTCGTTGCCTGCAAGTTAAAAAAAAACTGATAGCATGTGAGTGTATCTGTTCGGTTTGGGTCAAAAGGATTCAAGTGAAGACACATGCCTCAGATGACAGTCTTTGATAAGGATCAGGGAAATAGCAAAAAGCGCTCCCGGTAGGAAAGAAATAGAAAAACTTTAACAAAAACACAGTCCATAGAAAAGCAGGGCTAGAATGAATAGAAAGTTTTACTAAAGAAGCAAGGCGTGAAAGGCTTTCTTGTGGGCAGTAAGGGTTAGGGCATGAACATCAGTCAATCCCACAAAGAAAGTCAGTCAAAGCTGTAAAGTCATGTTTATTTCTATAGCCCTTAGTCACAAAAAGTCTTAAAGGGTTACTTAAAGGGTCTACTATTACACCATCTCTGGTTTCCTCCCACATTCCAAAACATTTGTGGCAGGTTAATTGGTGACTCCAAACTGTCAAAACCCCCAAAACTTTCAACTTTTTGGAGCATCCATTGGACACTTGCTTTATGTAATATTATCAAAATTCACAATATTTCTACCATGAATTATGTGCCTGTTTGCTCGATTGGTTTCCCGTTGGCTAACCCTAACCCATTGGCTGTTCCTCTATAAGCCACGCACTTGTTTTCGGTTGCACGAAATAATGCAGTGGCACCTAGCGTTCAAATAATACAAACTGTTCCTTTCCTTTTTTTGTGTTTTCTCGTTTCATTTTTTCTTTTTTTTCTAACATAAAAAGAATATAGTAATATGATACGCATATCAAACTGAGTATTCTCTGCCCCAATTAGTGACAAAAAATAGCTTACACCTTTAAAACGGTTGGAGAAGCCTGCAATGGAGGCCTCTAAAAGCAATAACAGCCATGAAAATGACCATTTTGACCCTTTATAGGACGACGATGCGTTTCCCTATGGATTTTTTAGCTTTGTGTAACGCTTGAGTCTGGACATTGTGG
This sequence comes from Urocampus carinirostris, assembly GCF_059441175.1. NCBI lineage: Eukaryota > Metazoa > Chordata > Actinopteri > Syngnathiformes > Syngnathidae > Urocampus > Urocampus carinirostris. The sequence goes on from NC_142365.1 coordinate 29,020,813, forward strand.
TCATTACTTTTTAAGCACGCACACTGACTGAAACCCTTTTATTTAAGCCTTGATTCCGTGCAATCCTGCAGCAGCATTTGATGTGCAGAGGAGAACGTGTCATCTTGTCAGGCGGCGTCAAATCCCTCCTTTTGTATAACGCCCGCTCGCATCTGAAGAATATTCCGGCAAAACACGTCAACAACAAAGGAAGATAGAAGTTGTCTTCGTGTTGCAGCAGCGTTGCATCCAACTTTGCACAGATATTTTCACCGTTCAAGTTTTTGTCAAAATTTGGAGAAAGAATCACTTTTCAAACTTTATTAGGATGATGACCATGGGTCTCTTTATTGTATGGGTGAGAGCAAAAAATATGACGTTATAGCCCTAAGATGGGCTTCAGAATTTGATCACAGATGTAAAGCACCTGTTGTATTTATAGTATTGATCAGTGGTGGGCTTTCAGGGTCTGCAAGGGCTTATATGATAGCCCAAAAATCCTAAAACTAGTGATGTTAATTATATTTTGTCCATGAATACATATTAAATAATTCAAAACTGCATTTTGGGGGGCTTTCTGTGTTGTTAACTTTATATTTGTTGAGTAAAAAAAAAAGATTAGAATTGTTTTGTGTTTTGTTTTATTTTTTTAGATAATATAAATATTTACATTTTATTATTTTTGGTGATTTTATCAGTGTTAATGTTTTTGTTTAAAATGTAAAATGTATTATTTTTTTCATCTTTATCCCTCTCCTTTTTGTCTTTTTGCATAAAAATTGGTAAAGTATAGATTAAAGAAACAAAATTAACCTAAGGAGCCGTTTGGGACCTGAAAGAGCCGGTCCCTCCACAAAAACTCAAACACAGCTCAGAAGATTTCAAATTCTTTGACATAGTTACTTTCCCTAGTAACAAGTTACTTTTACTGTAGAGTAATTGAGTTATCAACTCAGTGACGTTTTGGAAAAATCAGTATCCATTTATCCATCCATTATCTGCACCGCTTATCCTCAGTAGGGTCACGGGGGTGCTGGAGCCCATCCCTGCTATCTTCGGACAGTGGCCAGGGGACACCCTGAACTGGTTGCCAGCCAATCGCAGAAGCAGTAAGTAACTATAACTAATTATTTTTTTAAAGAAACATGCCCAACACTGATTATTAGTGATAATTAACTTAGGCCAGTCTTTATCCTGTGAATATTTTTGCCTATCAACTTTGACAGTATTTCATCCAATTTTCTCTTTAACGTCTTTATTACATGTTGGACCCTGGAGTGTCATGTCTTATCTCGTTGCATACAACGTTTTTCATGAGAGTTGATATCGATGACAACAAAGACAATTCGATTCAATTCAAATAGTCCAGTTAAAATAAGATGAAAAACCCACACTTAAAATGACAAACAAAAAGCTTAAAATGAGAAAATGTTGCAACCGTTTCTTTTTCTTTTTGCTCATCATAAAGTAGTTGATCTCTTTTTGTTCATTTTTGTTTTAGTTTTTCTGTGGCAATCAGCATTGGTCCATTTCAAAATAACAAAATCCACATCAATATGTGGTAGCCGCCGCAGCTAAACCGCATTATTTGGGATTTTATCCGAGACGTGCGTGGTCTCAAAACAATTTTTGAAAATATTCCACAACTGTGGTGATAGCCACGGTTGTGTGTCAGAGACGTGCTTATGAACATCTTCACGCTATAATCGTACGCTGACGCTAAGTACGCCACTTCCACTCAGACGAGTGCATATTTCTTCGTGTCTAACGTATCATAAAACCCAGTGAGTTTTGGGGAGGGGTTAGGAATTCCTTGGAGGTTGACAGGAAGTACACGAATGTGTTGAGGAAATCACGCTGTTGAATAAAACACCTTCAAAGCTTGTTTTATGTCGCGCTCTTTAATCATGACGATTTCTTTCTTTTTTCGGTGCATGTGAGTGCAAACATTGACAGCATTTCTAGGATGGGTTATTCCCTGGCGGTTTACTGTTATGTTCGGTGTGAATTTAGTCATTATCGCTTACGGTGAGGTTTACGTTTCTTGTGTGTTTAAACCGCAGAAATGTGCAATCAGGGAAGGCGGGTGTGGTTTTCCCTCACACTTCATTATGGAGTTAAAAAATAAAAAATATACAGGGACGTCAAACCCAGTTAGGCTCTGGGCTCGGATCCAGGCTTTTTGTCTGGAGGCAGGCCGGATCAGAAAAGAATTTCACCTCAGAATTTCTAGTTCTGTTTTTTAGTGTTATAGTTTATCATTCCGATAATTTTAGTAGCCTACCCCTAGAATAACGGATGATAAGGGATCTTTTCCAAGCATAACACATTTATTCAGTGCCAATGGCCAAAAAAAATGATTTTCATGTTTGGCACTGAATGCGTTAACTGGTTTATTTTAACAGTTGAGTAAATGCAGTTTCACACCTGGACCAACTCACTACACTATATAAACTCAAGTTGGAGCTATTATAATATATAATGTTTGCCTTAAAAATTGATTATATTTTAAAACCAAAAGGAAAATGAATACAAAATATTAGTTTTAGCATTGCACGGGCCATAAGACTACATCGGATCAAACTACCAGGCTGGGCAGACTAAAGCTAAGAGTATATCTTTTACTGCTCTCTAGCAACCAGAGAGAGAATTTGTTTTTCTTAATTACCTTCATACTTTTGGGATTTTCACATTAAATTGTAGCTATTTTTAATGCAAACAGTATGTCAACAAATTACTGTGCTGAGAGTCTGATAATGCAGAGTAAGACACACAGTTCTCTTGCCACATGGCAGAGGGCGATAGTGAGACGTAGGATTCTGCTTCGGCACACAACTCAGCACCCAAAGATAAAATTAGCTTTAGTATTAGAAAGCCAAAAATCTAGTTTAAAGTTGTTTTTTATCAATTAACCTTACAATTATGGGATTTTTGTTTTTAAAATTGCTAAATTTCAATATTCAATTTCAATATTATCAAAATTATTAAGCGTCTGTATATGCGGTGTGATGCATGGAAGAGGGCAGTAGTGAGACCAAGTATTCTGACTTTGTGCACACCTCTGCCACCAAAGATAAAGATAATTGTGATATTATTGGAAATTTAAAATCCAAGGTTTTTTTTCCTTAATTAAGTTAACAATTTTTGTTTTCAAAATCATTTAATTTTCACGTGTGTTATGAATATTATGAATGTAATTAGTATGTAAAGTCTGACTGTGCTAACTGTCCGCACATGCACAGTGAGGCATGCAATACTTTTGACTAATGGCAGAAGGTGATAATGAGACCAAAGATTCTAATTTGGCGTAAATCTCAGTCCCAAACAAGAATTTGTCATAGTATTAGCAACCTAACAGCAAGTCAAGCCATCTAGTAATTTTGTTTCTCATTGCATGGACTTGTATTCATAATGGAAAGGACCAATCTATTGATGCAAAATGAGCAGCGCATAGGATTCTTTACAAGTTAAGGTAAGACAATAAAAGTTTTTTTTTATCCTACGGTACATTTTGTTTTTTGCTCTGCCCATTAGATGATGAATAAGATCTAGGTTCATTTATTTAAAAATCCCACTGTAACTCACCATACACAAACCTCACTGCATGTCAGTAGTGCACAAGGTAAGAAATTCTTAACAAAGTATAGAAAGATCCTTGTGAGATTTCTTTTAAACGTTCTAAAGTGAACATGGTTAAGCAAAACACATAAATATGTACTGTAGGTTAGTTGGAATGTTGTCTAAATGTCTTTATTGTCTGAAAACAAAGTTGTTCTCTTGCCCTTATCGCCACTGGGCCAAATCAGGGAAGTGAATGGCTGACTGTTTGACCTTGAAGGCTAAGCGCAGTTGACGAATAAATCGTGGGAAGCGATGGCAGTAGCCGCTGCCAGGCTAGATAACGTCTTATGTATGAGGCAGGATCCTCTCGCCTCGGCCAGCCGGGACCATCTGGATGCCGTGACAAAACGTAAAGATAGTGGGCAGTGAATTGTGGCACCAAGACGGTCGAACTGTCACTCGTTCTTTTGTGTTTTGGGGTGTTCGGGATTGGAGTTCCATTAGAATCAGTTCATCTTTACTGTGTAATTGCACTCAAAGCGCTCTATAAATGCAGTTTATTTACCATTAAAAAAATAAATAATAATAAATAAAATAAAATAACGTCACCATCTGCCACAAAAAGAGAACATTTATTACACAAAATGCACAGTGTCGTGAAAGAGTATTCGACCCTTCCTGATTTCTGTGTTTTTTGCCTATTTATCACTCACTAAGGTTTAATTTCCACACTCCAGAACTTTTTTGTTTTTTCGGGGGGTTTTTAGCCATTCAGAGGTGGACTTGCTGGTGGGTTTCCCGCTGCATGAACCAGGAGCGCTTGAGTATGCGGGCACCAAATTATGGCTGGACATTCTCCTTTAGGATCTTCTGGTAAACATCAGAATTCATTATTTCGTCAATCAAAGCAAGTTGTCTTGGTCCTGAGGCAGCCCCAGATCCTCACACTGCCAACACCATGTTTTACTGTTGGCACTGTGTTATTTTTGTTAAATGCTGCTCTAATTTTAAACCAGATGTAACGGTCTGCACATTTTCCCAAAAGCTACATTTTCTCCGGAAGGCTTGAGGATAATCAATATGCTTTTAGGCAGATGTGAGACTCTCCTATGGATGCCAGTGTCTTTGTTGTAGTGGAGTCATGAGCACTGACCTTAACTGAGGCCTGCACATGCGGTGGAAATCAATTTTGGGTGTGGCCTATGGAATTGAACTGAGCAAAATTTATCTTTTGAAATAACAAGGGGGACAATTACTTTTTCACATATGGCCGGATGAGTTTAGATTATTTATTTTTTTGCGCATTGATAAATTGAAGGGCAACACAACAGCGCAGTGGTTAGCGTGTGTGCAGCACAGTTCTGAGGTCATGGGATCAAATCTTTCCTTGAGGAGTTTGCATGTTCTCCCCGTGCCTACGTGGGTTTCCTCCGGGCACTCCGGTTTCCTCCCACATTCCAAAAACATGCATGTCAGGTTAATTGGCCGGTCCAAAATGTCCCTAGTTGTGACTGTGCGAGTGAGTTGTCCGTCTCTGTGTGGCCAGCGACTGGCTGGCAGCCACTTCAGGTTGTCCCCTGCCCACTGCATGAAGATAGTTGGGATGGGCTCCAGTACCCCCTCGACCCTACTGAGGATAAGCGATGCAGATAATGGATGGATGGATGATAAATTGAATCAACATTTCAAATCTGCGTTTTCTATTTCCTTGGTTTGTCTATGTGTGATATCAAAATTGTTTTGATGTTCTGAAACATTTGTGAGTGATAAAAATACAAAAATACACAGAAATCGTCAAGGGGGCAAATACTTTTTTCAAGGCACTGATTATAACAAACTGGAATGAACAATAACTTTTTGATGTGCGTGCCCCTGCTTTACTTTTCATTGGCGCGACAAATTTCCGTGGGCGAAGCGCGGCATCCATCCGTCATCTTAGCTGAGCTGACAGTTGAGAATAAGAATGACACAGTCGCATAACTGTGTGTCATGTTATGCCTGAAGGTGAAAAGATACAGACGTGTCATCTTTTTATATCTGCTTCTTTCTACTGTATGTACGATTCTCGCGCATGGCCGTCCCTCGCAATCGCAGAGGCGTTTTATTGGACGGCGAGAGTAATAAGGCCTAATTGAGGAATGACTCCGGTGAGAAAAGACGGTCGATCATGCGAGCGGTCACGCTGGATGATTGGACGCCACTAAAGGAGCATGGTCCATTTTCTGAGATGCCTTATAAATGATTGTTCGCCGCTATAAACGCACTTTTGGCGTCTACCTGCATTTATTTGACGACAGTGAAATTTCCAGACAAATTTCAAGGTTGGCGCGCAAGACAAGGGCAGACTCTTTAATCCGGCTTTGCCTTTGGAGGCATCAATGTTGTAGTTTAACGAGTCAAGTTTTATTCATACATAACGTATTTTCCGTATTATAAATTGCTCCGGAGTATATGTTGCAGAAGCCAAAAAAATACATATATAACATATATAATTCAATTGTAGGTTTTCTGTAACTGTTGTCATATTGTTAAAATATTTTTGAAATAATTCAGTCGTCAGATTTTTGAAATATGTCTGCAATATTTTGTCGGATTACTGTATTTTTGTTTCTAGATTTGTTTTAAATATTTTTGTAGTATTAGAATTGTTGTTGTATATCTGCACTATTTTTACTGTATCCGTTTTTATATGTACTATTTATGTTATACTATGTCTGTAATATTTCTGTTGTGGTATTCTTCTATGATAGTTTTACTGTAGTGGTATTTTTGTAGTATTTCTTTAACGGTATTTTTGAAGTATTTTCATGGTAGTATTTCTGTCATATTTTTGTAGTATTTCCATAGTAGTATTTTTATAGTATTCTTTTTTTGTAATATTAGTGAAGTTATATTTCTGTAGAGGTATTTTTGTATCATGTATTACTCTAGTAATATTGATATTGTTTTATTTTAGAATGAAAGCAAATTAGTATAATTGTTCCCTGTTGTGAAGCACTAGTTTCGGTACATGTATTCATTTTTGTCATTATTATGTCTTGTTTTTTTATTTTAGTAGACAAACAAAGGGACAATGGGGACAAAACTTTTTTATTTTATTTATTAGTGTTTTATTTTCTGCATGTGGCATACGGGCCGTTACAGTCCTGTATTTGTATTAAGTTGAAATAGCCCTTGCAACAATAACCAAAAGTAATATAAATAATTAACAGTTAAAAAACATACTTTAAAGTAGGCATTTAAGCAAAAAAAGAAAATGGAGGTAAATTAGAGCATGTCACAAACAACTCTGTCTGCTCGTTGACACTCACAGGTCTTTTTCAACATTCATAGGTGCCCCAAAACATGCCTGTAATGAGTGACACGCCATGAACACATCAATCTTCGGAGGGAGCTCCAACTACACAAACAAACCAAAAGCTGGCCTTTAACAATGCAGCTTTATGTGCCCTATTAATGTATTTTTACGTTTGTGTTGGTTTTGTTTCCTTTGCTTATGAACTATTTCAAAAAGATTAAATAAATCATTAAAAAAAACATAATATAAAAGAAAAGCATGGTTTTGTAATACACAACATCATGTTTTTAACGAGTCAATGTTTGTTCATATTTCAAATACAAAAGTAAATTGTGTATTTCACCTTTTTGTAGTCAAGATTGTTACAGGCACTATTTGGGAGAAAAAATCAGTTAGGGTATGTTTGCTAGGGTCTGATATCCCTCCTACACCCAGAGGGCCCCGAGCAGGGTTTGAACTGAGCACAAATGTAACCAATCACCTCACACCTGTGCCCAATTATAATGAACCCTTTAAAAGGACATTTTGAACGTCACCCGTCTGTTTATTTCCACCATTCAGATTCAGATTCAGATCTACTTTATTGTCATTCTAGTACACGTGTATACAGAACGAAATGTCGATACATCTGACCCGCACAGTTTCCTCGAATGTACAGATATAAGTAAAAGTTGTATTGTATTATGGCTACGTATAGTATTTTACCATAGTGCCGATAGTGCAAGAGGAGTAGCTAACCAGATGTATGACCACCACGCCAGTTTATGTTTCCTTTGTTATTCTTCTTGCATTTTCCATTTCCAGTATTGATATGTGGTTCTTATTTGGACTTTGTCAGGTTTGGTTTTGTTTGGACATTTAGTTTTTTCGTGATTACATGTTTGTTCGTCACTTTGTGCCCTCCGTTCATTATCAAATGCAATTCCTCTCTTTGAGCACCCCTCCCTCCAGTTCCTGCCCTCCCCACATGGGTCCATAAGCCTCATACCAATGTTATTTGTAAATATCTCATGTGGCAATGAGGGCCTCTGCAACTTATATTTGCACAAAATGTTTTTACCTTTATAAAAGTAATGGGTGTGGCTTATAGTTAGTGTGCATAGTAGTCCAATTTCCATTGTACTTTCTTTAACACTGTAGTCAAGTTTGGAAAAATCTCAAAGATTCCTACAGTTATATTGTATTTGTTTTAGGTAGATTTGTTGCTGAGTTATTAGATGTCACTTCTTAGACTAATCAGTTAGTAGTACAACAAGAAGAAAATTGGTATAGTGGGCTTTTATGTCGAAGGTATATCTTCTTGTTGGATTTCATTATCACTGTTTCCTTGCGCCCATTATTCATGCAGCTACATTATGACCGGAAGCCACTATTAAAAGGACTTCAGCTGTCTTACCTTTTGCTTTAAATTAAATGAGACTAAATTGTTCTGTGACAGGACGTTGTCTCCACTTTATCGATCCTTAAAGTGTTCTTTTCTGTCTCTTTCGTTTGTCGTATTAGCTTGAAAGACAAGGCCAAAGGAAAGCGCAATATCCTACCTGGCAGGGAAGCCCTTCTTGCATAGAAAGATTTGCATTGACTTGCTAAGACACAAGCTGAGAAAAAATCTGCAGGCTTGAAAGCATTCTCTATTTGGGGTCTGGTGCTGTAAAATCATCTGACCCCTAAGGTAAAATCTGCAACATCAGTGGAAGTATTTAATCCCTTAACATTCAGTCTGTTGATAAATAAAGTCGTGTTTTCACAAAGTTATCAGTCACTGAAATACATCATGCCACAGATCATTGAAAAACCTTAAACTCATTGGGTTCAATATATGATTTTTTTCAAGATGTACTCATCACAATAATATCTAAAGTAAAAGTATAAAACAAGATAGCCAGAAACTATAAAGCCAGCATAGCTCACCAATTTCATCCCCTGGCAGTCATTTAATGAGATGATTGTCCGCAAACATGGTCTGGTTACCTCCAAGGACCGTCTGGTGATTCAAACAGTGTAAAATATTTACTCCTAACACATGATAATGTAGACAAATAAAATAATATCCACCTAAAAGCATTCATTCGTTTGACGATTCTTGTTGTAATCAAGTCACTGCATAACTCCCCTTTAAAAATAAACAGACTCGTCAGATGATTTCCAATATGGTTGTTAGTTCCTGACTTTTTGATTGTCACCACTCTCGACCAATTGCAGGCTTGTTTTCACGGTGCACATTAGCCTATAAGGGCCTCCATTGATAAACGAACATTGCCTCCTTTAGCTTCGACTATTTTTAGCAATTGTGTAAAGGGTTTTAATGATACTAATGATCCACACATACCCTGGTTGAAACAATTTTGTTGTGATGAACCTGTTTCTGAAAAATTCACTGGGACACAAATTGTCCAAGTCTCTGAGTCATTGCAGTGGTTAAATTGTAAAATAACCTGCGCAGTACCAAATACGTGGTCTAACAACTCTTTCCTTGGCAATTAATTCCGATTTGTGTCAGTGCGACCGCTGCTGCAGAGAACAATTTTTCATTACGCTGAAACTAATGTTTTAATTATTCACCGGCGAAAGGCCCGCATTGAAAATAAGAAGAGAAACAAGAAAGGAGTTCGTTCAAAGGCTAGAAGGGCTGTCGTAATTCAACATAGTCCAATTTTAAAGGGAAAAATTGTTTCATTTGTCTGAGGCGGTGTTTCTCATAGGTAACCATTACCATGAGGTGGTGCAGGCTAATTGAAAGTTTAGGGAAATTACAGTGCGGTTACGTGTCAGCGGTGGAATAAAGAAAAAGCCATGTTAACGTTCAAGTCACGTTAAGAGTCAAGATCTTTTTGAGAATGACTATTAAGATGCTTCATTTGCTTTACAACCCACTCCACATCAATTTGATGAGATTCAACAATTTACAGCGTTTACACATAAAGGAACACGGAAATAAAGGCTTTCTATTAATGAATCACTCCTTTCTTCAATAAATAGCTTCATGCCGTAAGCAGATTCCATAACAAATCCTTGGATCTCGGGTTTATTAGATTTGCACAAATAAACCCTTATGGAAACGTGAAGACAATGGAGAAAGAACACATATAATCAGATTGTATTGACTCTTTACACCTATATGTGGAGATACGAATTGTCCTTTAGTGCAGTGTTTCTCAACAGAAGGTGAGTCGGAGACCCATTTTCAGTGGGCCATGGGCCTTTAGTTTGGCAAGATAAAGCTAAGAAGAAAAAATGGAGCGTCAATTACAATCCAAGATCTTATTCCTCTTCAGTCAATTGGTGCCATCCCAATTGTGTTTTAACAAATTGCCATTCAAAGTGCTGTATGAAAACATTCAGTGTACAATAAGACAATAAAATCCCTTCTTTATCCCCACCCAACAACCCAGAAGATGTTATACAAACAAAAAACAAAATAAACACTAATAGAAATATGATTATGGCAAGGCACAGACTAACCTATACTAATACACTACACTAATAGGGATGGAGCTGAAGGTCTCACTTTTGAGAACTGTTATGCACTCTACAGTAAAGCTTATTATGCAGAAATAAGCTTTATGGTAGAGTGCATAACAGTTTCAATGCGAGCAATTTGAATAGAAAAAGGCAAAATAAACATGATACCTGCTCAAAAGTGATTTGTATACGGCGTGCATTACCGTTCGATTACATTCACAACAAATATAAAGACGGAATGGTTTAAGTTGTATTACATTCCCAACAAATGCAAGACGAAGTGGTTTTGGTTATGTGTTCGCCATTAAATTCCATAAAAGTGATATAAAAGTTAGATAAAACGAGGTAAAAGTGGTTGTAGTAGCGAGGGGATGCAAATCTCGGCAAGGATGCATTTCTCGGCATAACGCCGGGTCGGCAGCTTTTATACCCGTGGTCCACACCAGAAAATGACGCGGAAATGACGCGATGAGGAAGCGGAACAGTCGCCGGCGTCTGTTTTGCGGGCATACCACCGATGAACAGCGGGTTGACCAATTTTGCGCATTTTCCATCGCGGGCAACCACGGGCAAAAAAAAACACAAAATTTTACCCACGATACAGACGCAAACGGCTGTGTGACCGGGCACTTAAACTGTACAATCCTTTTTTCTTGATTTGTATTGCAGATGTCTTTAGGAAGGAATGGTGGGTTCTGAAGTTGTGAACCACTGTTTTGATGGACCAATACTGTATCTCTTAAAATACATTTGTCAAACTCATGGCCCACAGCCCAAATGTGGCCCACCACATTAATTGATGTGGCCCACGAGACAATTCTGAGAGAAGAAGAAAAAAAGGTCAAGAGCCATTGAACCCAAAACCACATTTCCCACGATGCCTGTCGACTACAATATATGTAAAGTGTCAGCCAAGCGCCACTACACATTAGTATTTCCATATCAATGTCAACGAGTTATACCGTGGCCATTCTGCATACGAACTGCTTGTATCTTGAGCAGGTTTATCAATATGAAATAATTTAAGAAAGCAAATAATTCGTTACCAGGCACCCAAAAGCATCCAAGTTAACCCTAAAAATTGTCAGAGACCAGAAACGGAGACAGGACCCACTTGTGTTTTATTGAGAAGGAGGAAAAGGCTTGCATTTGCCCAGGAGGAAATGGCACTTTCGTGGCAAGGGAAAGCAGTATCGAGAGAAAAAAGCAGATTGATGGCCGGGACGGGGGAACAAAAAGGTAATCGAGTTCAGAAAAGGGGTCAGAGCTGGGAATCAAAGACGAATCAGGACAGGAGAAAGTCATGGTCGAAAAGGCTTGCCTAGCAGGAGCTGAGGTTCGCAGACGGACTGACAACAGGTGAGAGGAAGACGGGGGTTTAAAAATAGATAAGCAGCCAATCAGTGTCCGAGCCAGTTGGCGCCAAAGGAGCAGACTCAGGTGCCTCGCATCAGTAATCATGAAAAAAAATAGCTATAAAGACATCTTCCTGATCACTAAAAACATATTCAAATAGTAATTGAACATGAAAATAGTCATGAAACAATTATATAATGATAAATGACTATAAAGCATTGGTCTCTAGTGGTAACATCTGGACATTCTCGTAACTTGGATTTTCCCTCGCAAATTGGGCAAAATAATTGCTCAAAAGACATCTCGTATCTCAAATGTCTCGCAACTGGTATGTCTAGGTATTATTGTATTTATGTACATATTATACATGTCGGGTGAATTCTTTTGAATGTAACTCATGTTTTTCACCGGAATAATTGATCAATTTAGAGTTATTTTACATGAAGGAGTTGTTGCACTTATTTTACATACTAATTACAATTTTTTTTATTTATGAGTTACATCAGGACCTTTGAGGACAGCCATTACGCTGATGTGGCCCTCAGTAAAATATTCCGTTCATTTTTTTTGCGGAAACCAATTCTTCGATAGAGTTTCGCAGCAAAGCACTGTGGACCTGTAATTGTCACGAGACGTGGTGGCGTGGAAGGTGACCGGACCAGAACGGAGGCAGGAGGCATGAAGGGAGAACTCAAATGCGTTGACGATCCATAAGTTTTTATTTAATAAAATAAAAGTCGCCCAATACTCCGGGGCAAAACAGAACAATACAGAGTTCCTCCGGCACGAACTCAACAGGACATGGCATAACAGACTAAAACAGGACAAGCATAACAGACCGGGATTGTGTATAAGAGTAGTGAACCAGCACCCGCCAAACCCAAAATCCAGCCTTAAAAAGCAGAACAGCAATCAGCTGATCTGCTTCAGCTTGAGTTCGGGGCGTGGCATACTGGTCGTCATGGCGACCGTGACAGAGCCCCCCTCTTAAGGGACAGCTCCCGAGGTCCCAAAAAAGAAAAAATTACAACCTCGCGCCCCGGAATGTTGACGATCGCGATTGGGGCAACCCTGCTCCCTCCTCCGAACACGCAGGAACGGGGAGAGGCAGGCGCCATCTGCGTCGGGCGGATCGGAATCGGCGCTCGGCAGGGGGGGTCTGGTGGCCAACTGGACAGGGGATGACAGACAGGCAAAATCAGAACAGATAAACAGGACAGGCAAAATCAGAACAGATAAACAGGACAGGCAAAATCAGAACAGATAAACAGGACAGGCAAAATCAGAACAGATAAACAGGACAGGCCGATGCAGAAGAGTCGCACTCAGGTCAGGCCGATGCAGAAGAGTCGCACTCAGGACAGGCCGATGCAGAAGAGTCGCACTCAGGACAGGCCGATGCAGAAGAGTCGCACTCAGGACAGGCCGATGCAGAAGAGTCGCACTCAGGACAGGCCGATGCAGAAGAGTCGCACTCAGGACAGGCCGATGCAGAAGAGTCGCACTCAGGACAGGCCGATGCAGAAGAGTCGCACTCAGGACAGGCCGATGCAGAAGAGTCGCACTCAGGGGGGTCAGATTCAGAAGAGTCGCACTCAGGGGGGGTCAGATTCAGAAGAGTCGCACTCAGGGGGGGTCAGATTCAGAAGAGTCAGGCTCAGGGGTTCAGGTCCAGAAGTGGCGATTCAGACAGGACAGGCGGAATCAGAACAGGCAAGACATGAGAGGGTCAAAATCAAAACAGACAAGACATGAGAGAGTCAAAATCAGAACAGACAAGACATGAGAGAGTCAAAATCAGAACAGACAAGACATGAGAGAGTCAAAATCAGAACCGGCAAAACAGGAGGAGCGGAGTCGGGCTGGCAGGCAGCGGAGTCGGAGTCGGCCCGACGGGCAGCGGAGTCGGAGTCGGCCCGACGGGCAGCGGAGTCGGAGTCGGCCCGACGGGCAGCGGAGTCGGAGTCGGCCCGACGGGCAGCAGAGTCGGAGTCGGGCTGGCACGCAGGGGAGACGGAATAGCAGGCAATCGGCACGGGAGTCGGGCAGGCAGGCATGAGAGTCGAACAGGCAGGCGTCAATTCTTCCCGGGACCCCATTCGAGGCACAGCAAGGGCCACGACGGGCGGGGCCGTGGATCGAACGGGCAGGGAAGGCCAACTCAGTAGGCGCCTGCCGAACTGCGCTCTCCAGCTCTCCCAAGTCGCGCTGGGATCGTTCGCTGAGTTCTATTTGTTGGCTGGTTCATTCTGTCACGAGACGTGGTGGCGTGGAAGGTGACCGGACCAGAACGGAGGCAGGAGGCATGAAGGGAGAACTCAAATGCGTTGACGATCCATAAGTTTTTATTTAATAAAATAAAAGTCGCCCAATACTCCGGGGCAAAACAGAACAATACAGAGTTCCTCCGGCACGAACTCAACAGGACATGGCATAACAGACTAAAACAGGACAAGCATAACAGACCGGGATTGTGTATAAGAGTAATGAACCAGCACCCGCCAAACCCAAAATCCAGCCTTAAAAAGCAGAACAGCAATCAGCTGATCTGCTTCAGCTTGAGTTCGGGGCGTGGCATACTGGTCGTCATGGCGACCGTGACAGTAATAAAGACGGATAATACTCAGACTCTAACTTACCCATTAGAAAATCTCATGTGCATTGGTTGATTCCTCCAGGACATTTCTGTTTTTTTTCCTTCTATTTATAGTCCATATATACAGCTGTATCCATCCATCTATAATGCAAATCTATGCTTCTGACAAGCCACATACAAGCAAAAAATGTAAAAACATAGGACCCAGCAATGGACTATACTTTTGAGGCGAGAGCAAACGAGCACTGTACTTAGTAGATTTTGATGAGTGACATGAATGAAATCAACTTTTAATTGGTGTCAAATTTTAATACCAAAGAGTGTACTTGTGTAATAATGCCGCTCCTGCTAGCCCCCTTATCAGATTGCTTGCAAACAGCATGTATACAGGGTTATTGGTTGGTCACTAGACATGAAAATGATTCACTCACATTGCGCCAATAAGTGCCCAAGGAAACAGTAGGAAGTTCTCCAATTGGCTTGCGTGTAAAATACAGGACACCAACAAGGAGACTTGAGAGGGAGACTTATGAGGAGGTTTTGGTTTGGCAAAAAATGTGGAAGGAGAAGAATTGCAGGCACTAAACCATGACAAGCTAATTGCCATCATGAATGTATTTTTATACTTGTCAACCCTGAGTGACTTACCTGTGCATATATATGTACAGGTCAAGATAAACATTTTCAGTTCACCCCTTAAAACACATACTTTTTTTTATTCTGGAAATATTATTTTATTATTTTTTTCATGATTTTTTTTTTGTTTAAATACTTGTTCTAATAACAGTTATTGCGACAAACAACACAAGACAATTATTGAAATTGGTCTGTTCAGTACCAATATTGTTAAGCTGGTACAGATAATTAGAAACTAAATGGTTCAAACGCATCCCTACGTGACAAAAACTCATAAAAGGTGATTTACCCACACAGTTTCCAGTTAATATTCACAGATGATTTCTAGATCAAGATGATCTAGAAAAGGCAAAAGCATTTGCACAGGTACACCTCTATGGCTTGAAAAATGTAAAAATACAGCTCCCGGAACAAATCAGACCCATCAACAGAATTTATCCAGCCTGCGAGTCAATGCTGAGAGAAGCTCAAGAGGAAAATAAGCCGCAATGACCTGGATTTTTAAAACACTGAATGCCAACAATCCTTAGCGACACTTGCAAATGAATCCACCTACAGTATTTCCTGACTACCATTTATCAACAAAAGAACATCTGAAGCAGCAAAGTTCCTAAATTCAAGTAAACATTTAAAAAAAAAAAAAGCATACATAGATTTTGAAAACATTAAACAATGTGCACTTAATTTAGTCTTTTTGTGATTTGTGTCACGTTGCAGTTTGCATGAGTTTCGCTGAGTTGGATAAACTGGGATGGAAATGAATTCAATTGTCGTTTTGCTTTTTTTTGTAACAAATACATAATTAATGAATGTTGAAAGACATTACACTTCAGTAAAGGAAAAAAATATTGAGGAAAAAAACCCTTCACGACTTCTATAACCGTGAATCAAATGAGAGCCTCTCAAAGATCCCCAACACTACAGCTAAGGCGAATTTTGTTCCTGTTTCCAAGTCTGTCCCACGCAAGAGTGTTTTTTCTACCATGTGGCTCCTGAACTAGAAAGATTTAGACAGCCCAATGGTGAGTCCCACTACGAGTACTTACTTGGGCTGCAAATAACATTTAATTTTTAGTAGTCAATTAGTTTTTCCATGAATTAATGAATCAGATTTTTTTAAACATTTTAATGTCACCGTTTTCAAGTTTTGGACGGATAGAAAAATAGTGCACAAACCAATACTGCAAAGATGGAAAAGAATGTGAGTACTTTGTCAGATCAAGACCTCACGCATTTTTAATGTCTTTATCCTTTTGAATATGTTTACCTACTTAATTTGTTTTATTTATCTGACCTCCACTTCCGTTATACTTGTATAAAGAGAGTAAAGGCCATTTATTCTCTCATGCATCAAAATACATTATTGAGGCGCCCCCTTCCAGATAAATGTGCTACTGCAAGTTTGTCGCCGGACCAAGATTAAGTCATACACAAAATGTGGTCTTGAATCGTCCTATGCTGGATCAAAGTGGTACTACAAGCATGTCCCCTAGACAGCACAACCAAATTCAATGTACTCTTACTTGCATTGAATTATTGTGGTGAATGGCATATACATCGCGCGACCCAATGAATTAATGATGAAATTTGTTGCCAATGCTTTTAAGTCGTTTAGTGACAGACATTTCTATAAAATAGGATGCGATGTTCCCAGTGACATGTTTTGGGTCGTCATAGCGATCGTGATGTGTACTAAATGTCATCCCTCGCTTTTTGCACTACGACAGAGGGTCGTCGTCATCTTTTTTTAGAATGATTAAAGTTTTGAAGCATGAACGGTTTGTACTGATCTCTTCTTTTCTCATCACACTGCGATTGGTCAACTACCTAGTCTTGGCATATGGGCCGCATCGAGGCTACAAAACAGTGTCATACAGGAAGCAAAGTTTTTGCAAACTAGTAAAGCAAAACTCTTGCCATCTAGTGGTTATTTATCACAATGAAAACATTCCCAGAGGGTTGATACTCACCAACGAACTAAAACTAAGGACTAGTTTTAAAAAAAACAATGTATTTATACATTTTGGCACTCAGGGACAATGCTTCTAAAAACGTATACACATGATGGCACTGAATTAGTTAATAATCGAATTGTATTAATTGTATCGATTTGTTGTTGCAGCCACCAATCATCATATTCCAAAACATACAAGCTTTTGTTATTCCATCCATCTATCCATCCATCCATTATCTGCACCGCTTATCCTCAGTAGCGTCGCAGGGGTGCTGTAGCCCATTCCAGCTATTTTCGGGCAGTGGGCAGGGGACACCCTGAACTGGTTGCCAGCCAGTCGCAGGGCACATAGAGACAGATAACTCACTCGCTCATTCACACCTAGGGACAATTTGGACCGGCCAATTAACCTTACATGCATGTTTTTGGAATGTGGGAGGAAACCGGAGTGCCCGGAGGACACCCACGCAAGCACGGTAAAAACATGCAAACTCCACACAGGAGGTTAGATCTCCTGACCTCAGAAATGTGCTGCACACGCGCTAACCACTGTGCCACTGTGCTGCCCCTTTTGGTATTCCCTCGCCCACAAATGTTTTGGTTCATGAGGTTTTTATTTTTTTTTCAAAAATATCGTGTTATAACCAAAGACTATCGATGTATTGAAAATCAGCAAAGGGAAACCAATATTCTTGAATGGTCTAAATCAATCTTGATTCATTTTCCTATTCAAGTTTTATAAATTACTATTAACATGAGAATGGTCAGAGCCTCGGCCATCGGTGGGTCACAAATCTTCTTGTTGGAGTCTCGGTGAACTCTTCACCCGCCTCATGTATGTCAATAATTGATCTGACCTTCTACTGAGCAATTAACCTCAACTGTCTGCTCTCTTTTCATGTTTATCACCTCACTCACCCCTGCGGGGCTTTTAAAAAAAAGACTCTCACACATAATGATGAATTATGAATAATAAAATCGTCGGTGTGTAAGGAGAGCGGGCGGGGGGATTATTTGACTCACAATCAGCTTCAGCCGAGTGAACTTTAAACAAATAGTCGATTTGCCTGATGCAGTTTACTGTAAAAACAGAGGTCAATTATTGTGAAAGCAGGTGGTTGTCGACAACTTTTAGCAAGGTAGCGCATATGCCGTGCCACTGCTAAGCCGCCAGCTGAAAAGCTAAGGCTTCAGTAAATTGAATTCAAAACAATGTCAAACAGGGTGTGCACCTTTTTCATAGCAAAATTCAAACAATTTTTTCAAAGCCAAATATATCTGCGATTTTTAATCATGTGTGAGCACTCATTGACACATGATTTTAAGACCGTGAATATATTTGTTTTTTGAGAAAAATTCCTCCCCATGTTTCTGTTGATTTAAATTGACAGAAATATATACTTTGCATTTTTAGTTTGAGGAAGTTCTTCATATTACAATTTACCACTGGACCCATGATAAATGTCCATGATTGATGCATATTCCTTGCACAAATACACAGTTCATAGTGTCCTGTTTAGATGTAGAATGCACCCGTAGAGGGCAATGACACTTCATATGACAATGCAATACAAATAAATGCCAGCTGCCGTTAATTACGAGGGAAGAAGAAATGCAATGGCAAAGCAAAGCCCCCAGAGAGCATTGTCGACATCATTTTCAAGCAGACTTGTTGAAAAACATGTTAAAAATGTCAAGCGTTTATGAACACGTCACCAAAAATTAAGAAGTTTTTAATCCTTGAAAACACCACAAAATATGAGAAGGAAACATGGTGTAGTTTGACCATTTTGGGTATTCGTTGTTTATGTTCTTCCTCGTGCTCTGTGGCACTAGCTTTTTATCTTCCTAAACAATACAGCGACATCCCTTTAATTTTACCAAAAAAACATAAGTAAGTAGGTTGTGTACTTGTTATGACTGCAAAGTGTGTTTTCATTTAAGGGACCATGTATAAACAAAGACTATAAAGTCCATCCATCTATTATCTGCACTGCTTATCCTTACTTGGGTCGTGGGGATGCTGGAGCCCATCCCAGCTATCATCAGGCAGTGTGCAGGGGAAACCATGAACTCGTTGTCAGCCAGTCGCAGGGCACACAGAGACAGACAACTCACATTTATTGTTTAATAATGATCTTAAATCACAGCAAAGTCTCACGCAGTTTCGGACAGACCCAAATGCAGGAAACAAAGAGACATAAAACAAGGAAAGTTAGCAGACAAGAACAGTGGGGCATTTATTTAACAACCGTAAATAACCTATTAGAGAGAAGGGAGTTTGATACCAGGGCTACTGAGGAGGGAACTTGAGAGGGTCTTGGAGTGGTGAAAATCTTGAAAGGGAGATTTAGAAGTACCGTTCAAAAGATGGCTTGGGTGGAAGAACTCAGAACCAGGAGGGAACTGAAGAAGAAAGTCTTTGAAATCATGCAAAAGAGATTTATGGCTGGAGTGGCAGGTCTTGGAGTGAATGATCTGAAGAAGAAAGTCTTGGGAGGAGAAGCTGGTCATCTAGGAGAGTGAGTGAGTGCGCTTTGGTCACTTTAATTCTCCGTAATGTGTATTCTTCCTTGTGCTTTGTAGCACTCGTATTCGGTTGCACTACATAATTCATTGATATCTAGTTGTTAAATATTACACTGTGCATTTTTCATGTCAAGGGAAGGAAGTATTTGTGATTACATGATGCAATATGTTTATGGATATACAGTGCGTGGGTTTTTATTGTCGAAAATATACATTTTTTCAGCTGCAGTTTACTTTTAGTAATATTTAAAAGTTGTCATAAGAGGCTATATTGTTCCCTAAGTTGACTTTGATATACAGGGCTGTCACCGAAAATTAAAATAGTGTGACAAAGTTATAAATTTCACACCTGTCAACCTGTACGGTTTTGCCATACAAAGTAAGTTTTTTATGCATTTTAAGACGAGTAAGACGTACAAGGAAATCTGTACGGAAAAACGCAAATTTGTCAATCGCATGCATCTGCCGCCTGGGGATTTCCCATCATGCATCATTCAAAAAAAAAAAAAGGTGTACGATTATTTTGTATTTTGTACAGAAAAATATGACAGTTTATACGGGCGCGGAGCCGTGGTGGTTGACAGGTATGATATTTTCTGTATTCATTATGAATGGAATGAAATATTGTAAGCTTTTATAATTCCAATGTTCCTGATTACAGCTTACTAGTATACTTTTATTTATGATAATCTAATGCTTTAAGATGTCATATTTGATTCTTTCTTCCTTTATCAGCAATATCAAAACAATGAAAGTGGGGCAGCATTTCAGTTGATTTGTAATTAACCAAGAATGTATGTATACGTTTTTGATTGCTTTACAGAAAATATGGGACTTTATCATAAGATTATATTTTTCTGAGATAGTCCTGTATATAATGTCAATTTGGGTGAAGACATAGCCTGTTATGACAATTTGTATTGTTATTAAAAATAAACTGCAATTGTTGTGGTTGCTGTTGTTAAATCGTTTTGACATTTTAATAGATTTTTTTTTTCTTATTTTGTAGTTCATTATATACATATCAGGTTTCTTCGAGCACTAGCATTTTTTTTTCTGGTAAAAAAAATAATTGAAAAAATTGCCATCATTAACACAATTTAAACCAAAAAAGTGTTGAACAAAATGATTTACCGATACTATCTATTCGGCAGGTAATTATAAAAAAGCATTCAGCTGTCACCTACTGATACAGAAAATGTTTCCATTTCTCTGCTGATCAATATAAAGTGGAACATATACTTAAAAAAGAACACTCCCCTTGTTTATTGTTGGCTTACGTTCCAAAAAAGAACCCATGATGGGCGAAATCATTGAAATAGAAAACTTTAATTTTTTACAATAACTATACAATTAAATACTTGACTGTAAACTGAAACCTGTACTGGATTAATTATTGTTTAACAAATGAAACTACTGTATAAACTACCTTCAATTTTTTTTTTTTTACAAACAACTATAGTATTCTCAGATGGTAACAAGCGAGTGGACTATTTAGCCAATCGGTATGGAGAACACAATGCACGAAGCAAATCCATGAACTAGCAAAATAATAAACAGATACCACATTTTAGCAAGAGATTATTGTACTGTTAGTACTCATTTGTTGTTACCTACATCCATCCATATTATTCCTGTTATATGGGGTCGGGTCACGGGGGCAGCAGCCCCAGTCACTTCGTCCAACTCATCCGACGGAATCCCGAGGTGTCCGAGGGCCAGCCAAGAGGTGTAGTCTCTCCAGCGTTTCTTGGCTCATCCCTGAGGCGTCCTGCCCGTTCAGAGGGAGGCGTCCAGGAGGCGTCTTCATCAGATGCCCGAGCCACCTCAACTGGCTCCTTTCAATGCGTAGAAGCAGGAGCTCTGTACTGAGTCCCTCCCGGCTGACCGAGCTTCTCACCTTATTTCCAAGGGAGAAGAGGAAACTCATTTCAGCCATTTGTATCCGGGATCTTGTTTTTTCGATGATGACCCACACTTCATGACCATAGTTGAGGGTAGGAATGTAGCTCCTTCTTCACCACAATGGACCCGTACAGTGACAGTGTGTTGTTACCTGTGTAGCTACATGTGTGCGGTTAATACATTGTTTGTACAAATAATCGATTAACCAATTAAACTGAAGAGACAAGTTTCTAAATTTGTCTAGCCTCTTTTTGGAGGACCACGTTGATTTTAGATAATATTGTAGAATGAAACAAGCAACTTTGTGTGAACTTTAAAAGACATTGCCTCTGACATGTGATGCTTGTATGAGAGCTTACTACAGGTATTGTGATTAACGGGAAGCAAAGATCATTTGCCTTGATAATAACAGAAAATGTTTCAGGAATAACTATTTGTGTTGATAAAAGTGTTACCTAATTTGTCGGAGTTGATCAATTTGTTATATAACTGTTACGTAAGGAAAGAGTATTTCACTGGCTGTTAATAAACATGAGGCTTTTGGTCAGCCAAGCTGCAAGCTTTGGGTGGGATTTCGAAGAGACAACAATACATTTATAACCATATGGATGGAAAAACCTATGTGGTTGGCTTAATTTTTACAGTAGATAGATCTTAACCTGGGGGTGCCCAAGAACCCTTTACTTCTCTGGAAAATTATGACCCGTTTGTTTTCCAGGGTTAGGGCAATTTGGACGTTATTGTAATTTGATAGAATTCCCCTTAACACTTGCAGTCCCCTTAAGACACACCAATCAATATCTAGCACCATGAGATGAACTTTGGTCTCGGTTCATGATGGTGTAATCCGGTTCCTATGTCCTCTGTGGTAGAGCAGGATTCCTTAAGTCTGTAGGCCCGGTCTGGACCAAAATCACTGCAAGGTGTTGAAGCTATGGTTCCCTTCTGGCTGCCCGAAGGGTCTTTTCTTGGTCTCAAGGGGCGCTTTGAGATTTCTGGCTTGACCACTGGCCGATCAGCGCTTGGATGTTGGATTGTTGCTCCTTACTCAAAGAACTTGCTCAGAACCTTTTCAGTATCTTTCTGTAAAGGACTTGGTCCTATGCTTCTGGTTTGTTTCTCGCCAATTCAGGACTTTATTTCATTGCTTGCTAAGCTGGAACCTCTGACCCCTTTGCTGGCCTCAAAAGAAGTCTCTGTTTCTTGTAAGTCAGAACCTCTGGCACGCTCGCTGGCTTCAAAGAAACGGTCTTAGGGGTGTCGGGCGTCAGAGCTCCCGGCTACTACCGGATTCCTGAGATGGGGGGCTTCTACTTCTCTGGCCAGCCTCCTGGGTGGGACCGTTGTTTAAATGAAAGATTACACCAAACCTCGTGCCCAGTTTAATCAATACATAGTATTCAATTCACATGTTTGACATTGTTTCATCATTTTCTGACATTGCAAACAGCTACATCGATTGGTGATTCCAAGACCCTAGAAGATATCCGTAGGTTCAATAGCGTTCTCCATTCAGGCCCCGGTGCTGTGGAATGCTCTGCCCACTGAGATTCGATCTGCAACATCTGTGGAACTGTTTGAATCTAAGATTAAAAACACTTCTATTCTATAGCTAATGAATGATGTATATTTCACGTTGACAATAACTGTGTATTATTTGTAATTGCAACATCTGTTGCAGCCTGGTCATCCTGGAAGAGGGATTACCTCATGTGCGGCCCCTTCTCAAAGTTTCTTCATTTACCTTATGTTGAGGTTTTGAGATTTTCCTTACCCTCATGTAGGTTTTAAATCAGGGGATGGTGTAGACTGCAGTTTGCAATAATCTGTGGTCTGTGCAGCCCTTTGATTAAGGGCCATACAAATAAACACGACTTGACTTGGCTACATTTTTATGTTTTGCTTGTGCCGGAACTCAGAGTAGCTGTTTCATCATTGTATGCCAGTTAGGGGGAGAAGGAGAGAAAGGAAAGATGAAGGGGGTCCTTCCCCCTATCCAAATCAGAATGCCGACCCAACATTGAATGCTCTACACCTATTCAAGGTGCACAAATGTGGTTGATGAAAACCTTAATACAATACAAAACTCTGGTTAAGAAACCAGAAAAGATACGAATGTCATTTCAAGGACCAATCAACAAAATGCAACAAAAGGCGAACATTTTGGTTTGGAACAAGCTTTTCTTCTTGTATTTCAAGGCCTTTATTGCCAACAAAATTTCCTCCCATTATATTAAATGATAGACATGTAGATGTTCAAACCAAAAGTTTTCCAATGTTTCAAATATAAGTGGAATGAACAAATGGCGCCCTGCTGCTCAACCTTGTCTGATGTGCTGAAATGAAAACACCTGCCAATGTTGTGAGTTTTCTGCCTTTCAATATAATATGTTTATTTGTGTTGTTGTTGGCTCCCTTTCTATCTTTTCTATTGCCAAACCATTTTTATTTATCAAAAAAGCAATCTGCCCTATTTGTATTCAGTGTGTGTAGCACAAGAACAAAAAAAAAGATATTATTCTTCCAAAAGAACAAGAGGGTCGCTATTATAACGTCGTTGCTCTCAGAAACATCATGTCAGAGGCCCTGTTTACGCAATTATGTGGCCACTTTTACTGTTACGTGGGGCTAAAACAATAAGTCCTGCACAAATTGCAGGTTTGGTTCTCTGAGAGATTGCGGCTTTTCTCTCCAGAGGCGTCGCCACCATCTCGGCAAACAGGAACTGAGCAAATAAGATTGTGTATGTCAATCAACTGCAGAAAAGGAACATTGAATTACGTCCACGAGTCAGAAAATAGGGAATAAAATATGACGTGTTTCTCCAAGCAAAGACATATGAATGAAGCCCTGATCCATTGTTATCTAGTTCGGAGACTAGAAAAAAGATTTTAATTTTAGTCAGGCACATTATTCTTAGGAAGATAACAGTGGTGAACCATCAGGGCCTGCAAGTCCTCCTCTGCTGGCCTAAGAAATCTATGAATCATGTAATTTTAATTAAATTGTGTCAAGTCAAGTCAAGTCATTTTTATTTGTATAGCCCTTAATCACAAAGAGTCTCAAAGGGCTGCACAGGTTATTGCACAGACTATTATTTCAGACTAGTATTACACCATCCCCTGATCTGGAACCAACATGAGGGCAAGGAAAAACTCAAAAACCTCAATATGAGGAAAATGAAGAAACCTTGAGAAGGGAACGCACATGTGGTATCCCCCTTTCAGGATTACCAGACAGCAAAGGATGTTGCGATTACAAATAATCCAGATATATTGTCCACAAAAAATATAGGTTATTCATATGCTATTAATAAGTTTAAATGTGTTTTAAGCTTAGATTTAAACATTTCCACTGAGGTTGCAGATCGGATCTCAGGGGGAAGAGCATTCCACAGCACCGGTGCCCGGAACATAGGGGGGAATCAGATCTGAAAGATATGAGGGAGCAAGTCCATGTATGATTTTGTATAATACTAAGACAACCTTGAAATCACATATTAGACTAACAGGGAGCCATGCAGGTTAGCCAAAATCGGCGTGATGTGATCGGACTTTTTTGTCCTAGTTAAAAGCCTCGCTGCAGCATTTCGTACCAGCTGAAGACTCTTGACTCTGGACTTCGGGAGACCGGAGAGTAGTGCATTACAGTAATCGAGACGGTAGTTAACAAACGTGAATTAAAATCTCCGCATCCAACTTAGACAGCATAGGACGAATTTTAGCAATGTTGCGAAGATGGAGGAGAGCGGTTCTAGTAATATTCTTCACGTGTGTTTGAAAGGACAGATCGGGGTCAAATATGACACCTAAATTTTTAACTGAGTCACTTTGTGTGATGTGACATTTGTCAATGTTCTCTGCAGTTTTTGAGAATAATTTACGGCATTTAGATGGCCCAATAACTAACATTTCGGTCTTTTCAGAGTTAAGACGCAAGAAATTGTGTGACATCCACTCTTTTATCTCAGTGAGGCAGGCCTCTAAATTTCCACAATTTAGTGTGGCAGATTCCTCCAACGGAAGATATAGTTGAGTGTCATCCGCGTAGCAGTGGAAACTGATATTATACTTGTGAATAATATCACCTAATGGAAGCATGTTAATGCTGAAAAGAAGAGAGCCAAGTACTGAACCCTGCGGAACACCACTGGTAACACTAAAGGGCTCAGATGTCATTTCGCCATATTTAACACAGTGCGTCCTATCTGAGAGGTAGGATCTGAACCATGAGAGGACGGTTCCTGAGAGACCAATACATTTTTCCAACCGTTCTAGTAAGATATTATGGTCCACTGTGTCAAAAGCAGCACTAAGGTCCAGCAGGAGCAAAAGTGATGAAGCGCCAGAGTCCATTGCCAGTAGGAGATCATAGGTTACCTTAATCAGAGCTGTCTCAGTAGAGTGGTTAGCCCTGAATCCTGATTGCATTGATTCAAAAAGATTGTTCTTGGATATTAAATCATTTAGTTGCTGTGCCACTACTTTTTCAAGTAATTTAGAAAGTAACGGTAAGTTTAACACAGGTCTATAATTACATAAGCTTTCTGGATCAAGGTTGGGTCGTTTCAGTGTAGGGTTAATAACAGCGGACTTAAAAGCCACTGGAACTACACCTGAGGAGAGTGATATCTTTATAATATTTAGAACTGAAGGTCCAAGGACCCCAAAAAGACCTTTAATAAGCGAACCCGGAAGCGGGTACAAACGGCAAGTCGTCGGTTTGGCCGTATTCACCACCTGTTTAAGATTATCGAGTGACAGTTCACTAAATTGGGACAAATTCCCTGGACAGCCACCATGTCGTGCATCTATAGATTTCAGCCCTTTAATATGTTATGTATTAACACTGTCTTTAAAAATGTCTTCCTGTTTGCATTGAATCTTCTTATTACAGAAGACCATAAAGTCATGGGCGGAATGGGGAGAACTATCTCGGATAATCTGTTGACTTGTAAGCGATGCTACAGTGTCGAAAAGAATTTTGGGGTTGTTCTTTTGTGACGCAATCACCTTCGAAAGGTAGGCTGATTTTGCAGAGGCTTATATACTTTATACTTGAACAAGCTGTCACACCAGGTTTGATGGAAAACCTCAAGTTTGGTAGCGCGCCATTTTCTTTCAGATTTCCTGCATTCTTGTTTAAGGGATCCAGTTTCATCGGTAAACTAAGGTGTGCGTCTTTTAGGTCGTGATTTAAGCCGTATGGGCGCTCCTGAATCCAGGATACTAGCCAGGGTAGCATTAAACTCATTCATGAGTGAGTCGATAGAGCCTTTGTATGAAGGAAAGGACGCAACTGCTCCTGAAAGAAGATCAGAGAGCTCAGAAACTGTGCCAGTGCTTATATTGCGTCCGCTAAGTCCATATATCCATATCAAAATATTCCTAATTGTCTGTCAGTGTTGCTTGCAGATGTGTGCTTTCATATTTAAGCGTTTAATTAATCACATTTCAGTCATTACTTGTTGCCAGGGTCAGAAATCCAGCTGGAAGCCTTCACAATCAGTTCTGCAGGCCCTGAGGCATGACATCAGCGTGATCAAAACTGATGGTTTAGCAAATTTTCTTTAGAGTTAACACACTAGGTCCTTAAAAGTAGCATGGGGTAACATCAGCGGTTTCTCAGACTGATTATTCTTAGGGTGGTGACAGAAGCATCACAACAAAACGATGAAGAAAAATACAATACCCCTATGCAAATTACTTATTTTGAATGAACATTTTAAGCGCTAAATTGAATAAAAATGTATGCCAGAAATACAAAATGACGGGCTCAACTTTCTTGATGGAACTATAACGCAGGGATAAACTGTACGACACAGTAGTTGAAATCATCTTGAGGAAAGAAAAAGGGATGGCTTTTGTGCAAAGACAAAAACAACTTTTGGTGAGTTAATTGTGGTAATATTCCGAAATAATAAAGCAATCTCAGGAGATTATTATTGATGCTTTTACATTACATTAGAATGTATATTTGGAATGTATGTGTTCTTGTTTTAGTAAATGTTCGTACTCTACAAGGAAACTAGTAAGTTGTAATTTTTTATGTAGCAATTTAGAAAAGTCTCCAAATTCTAGCTTAATGTCCAGCAAAGATGAGTTTTCTCATTCAGGGCATGTTGGTCGAAAACACAAGCTCGATTAAGACGTGTTGAGTCTCCCAACGGGTGGATAATCGGCGATGGCGTGAGACTGATGTCTGGCCTGAACTGGCCTGCCGGGGTGCTGGCCAAACAGACGTTATTTGTCGATTTATGTATTTGCATACGAGAATATTTTACTAAATTGCAGCTGCAAAAAGAGCCACTAAGTCAACTTGAGGCCACTGGATTGATTTATGTTTCTTATCGGCGGCTGTGTGAAAAGATTACATAGTTTAATGTTTGTAATTTGCTTGTGATTTTCGCCAATAAATCAGGTGATTATCGTTATCTTTTTTTATTTATTTTTTTTTAAATTGTGATGTGTTGTGTGTGTATTCGTGTTTTTCAAGCAGTTTGCAGGGGCACACTACTGTGGCAAAAACCTTGTCTTGTCTAACGCAGGAAATTGCCTAGTTTTATTTGTGCAAAAAAGGATGACATTGTTCTGCATGTTTTTTCCTTTCAGTGAAGAGCCAAGTAACTGTAGCATTCATCCATTCGAGTAGGTGGCAGCAGATTGCGTTTTTTTTTCTTTTACAGTGCCTTGCAAAAGTACTGTTTTTGGCTCAGTTTCTCACTAATTCCCCTGTCTCCAAGCCCAAGGCAATTGGCTACCTGCTGCTGCTCCTGCTGCCGCTTATGGTATGGAAGAGTATTACATGATTATTCCGCCAGGCGCTAGACCGCACAAGCACAGAAATTGGATAATTTCCCACGGCACACGTGACAATATCTCTGCACAGTGGTTTTAAAACACTGCTTTGAGGATCAGTCTTAAAATGCATAATTTAAACTGTGAACACATTGTAATTGCATTGATTAGAAAAATAATAAGCAGATAAATTTATAAAATGTATAAAACATCTGTTTGCTGTATCCCTCTTGGCCAGCAGAAAAAAGTCATACAAATACGGATAAATAATAGAAATCATGTAGTTACACAGTATCATGTCAAAAATGCTCACAAACCTTTCCACATCGAGGCGCTTCCACCAATTTTTTCCTCTCATTACCAGTAGTGCTGAAGGTCAGCCTGCCGACTGCGCCCAGGTGTAATCATCATCTTGTAGACAAACAGATCCAAAGTAACATTAGAATTTGTATCACATTTGACGTTATAACTCTTAATGGCGCGTTCAAGGCTTGATTTGTAGAAGAGCACCTTGTTGCTTTCCACGTGGGCTCCAGAGACCTCGTCTCCAGCTAACGCTCATAATCAATACGATATGTAAATACAGTGCTGCTTTGACTTACTGGTTCAATCGATCAGTAACCAAGGTCGGTTTACGACGGATTGGGGGCCATCAGTATCAAGGTCAGTGTCGTAAAATTAAATAATAATTCAATTACTCTAAGAACAGTGGAGAGAACAATACAACTTCCGATATTGCCAACGGCCCCTTTTCTCTACTCTCCCGTTGGATCCAACAGGACATGAAAAAAGACGGAAGTTTAATGAAATGAAATGAAATGATCTGTATTATATAGCGATTTTCAAGTCAATGACTTCCCAAAGTGCTTTACAATGTGCTCCAAATTTCCCAATAGCGGCCTTGCAGCCATTTAAGGCGCTAACCTGCTTATTGGGGGTTTTAGGGGTTCAGTGTCTTACCCAAGGACACTTCGACATGTAACACGGACGAGCCGGGATTCGAACTGGGATCCCTTGATCCCAAGACGAGCGCTCTACCTCCCGAGCAACTGCCGCCCAAATAATAAGGAAATCCATCCATCCATCCATTATCTCAGTCGGTTCGCAGGGGTGCTGGAGCCCATCACAGTTATCCTCGAGCAGGGAGTTGCTCAGGGCTTTGGGTCTGACATACCTCCTATCACCATAGAGCCCCAATCAGGGTTTTACTAGGAACAGGTGGGTCTAATTATCACCCACCTGTAGAGCAAGATCATGTTGTTCTTCACATATTGAGGGGTCATTTTCATTTCCTCCACCACCACCACCACCACGCCAGGTTTGTGTTTTGTTTCTGGTTTCTGGTTTCTTTGTTACTTTACTCCATACATTGAGAATTTCCAGTTTTGGTCTTTGTTTTTTGGACTTGGCCAGGTTTGATTTTGTCTGGACATACCATTTATTTCTTGCCTTCTTGTTCATTTGTTACTTTGGTTCTTTTTTTATTCATAAACACTATCCTTCTTTTGAGCACCCTACCCCCAGTTCCTGCTTCCCTCACATGGGTCCACACCTAAAAATGGCTTAACAGAGTAAGACGTCTAGCAAAGTCCGGGGACAGCTTTTGGTTCCTGTTTTAGTGACAAGGAGAAACCCCCTTGGCCGTGACTGGTTCCTGTCTCAGTGGTGAGGAAAAGCCTCCTAAGCATCACCTGGTTCCTGTCCTGGCGGTGAGGAGAAATCCCCCTCGAGTGTGCCTGGTTCCTGCCCTGTCGGCGATGAGAAAGTCCCCTTGATCACGCCCTGTTTTACTGTCCGAGCAGCGAGGGGCAAGGACCCTCAGATCTTTTAGCTGCAGCCTTCATGAAAAATGTTTATTCATTTGTTTTCATGGGAGCGTCTGGTTTTTCGCCTTTAAGGGGAAGGTTTTGTTAGTGTCTAACACACCTCTTATGACCAGAGGGCCCCAGCCATGGTTTGAACCTGGCACAGGTGTGTCCAATCGCCACATGTATCAGCCAAATTATCCTTCACTCTTTAAAAAGGACATTTTTGATCTGCACATATTTGTTGGGACATTGTCATGTCATTTTTCATTTCTTCTGCGATTGTCAAACTGGGATTGTCATTTTAATATGCAACTTTGTGTCGGTTTAGTTT
Organism: Urocampus carinirostris; assembly: GCF_059441175.1. Lineage (NCBI taxonomy): Eukaryota > Metazoa > Chordata > Actinopteri > Syngnathiformes > Syngnathidae > Urocampus > Urocampus carinirostris. The sequence goes on from NC_142365.1 coordinate 29,051,025, forward strand.
TTCCTGGTTTCTTTGTATGCTGCATAATTCAATTTCTAGTTTTGGTGTTTCTGGTTTGGACTATGTTAAGTATCGTTTTTGCTTCTGGTACCAGCTACCAACCATCGAAACATAAAAAAACAACAGACAAATCATTGCATGCAATCCGAGATATGCATTGGATATGTGGATATCGTTTCGTTGTCCATTGAATGATTAGATCAGGAATGTTCAAAATTCCGGCCCGGGGCCAGTTACAGACCCTGATCACATTTTTACTGGCCCGTGGCCTCTGTCATGAAGTTAGTACTATGTGGACCGACATTAAAGTTGACAACATTATAAAAACAACATAAAAAATAAAAAAACCAGTTAAAAAATCATTTTTGTAGTATTTTTACCGAAATCCAAAACAACAGTCTGCCTGATTTGCCAGGATACTGTCAGACTGCCAGACAAAACATGCTACGACAAAAACCTAACGCGAAACGATCGCTGTTAAAAAGTGAAACAACTGGAAGCTGTTTAAACGGCACAGCAGCGCTTTTTTACCCTGCAGGTGAAATGAAAATGCTATAAAGGCGAGCTACAAGGTCGCAACACTGATCGCCTAGCACTGACAACATTTCACAGAGAGGAATTTATTCAATACTGTTTCATGAAAATTGTTGAGGAACATTGTCCTGCGAAAAAGCGGTAATTTTCCAATATTTGGCTGGCTCGGAACTTTGTGGTACAGAGACTTGAAAACGTTTCATTGGATATCAAGAGATGATTGCAACCAAACTGAGTTTTACTTTTTTTCATTAGCCTGTGATGAAGGCACGGATGCATTCAATACAGTTAAGTTACTGAAAAAGAAAGCAAGAAAGACAGACAGACAGACATACAGACACAGACACAAAGACAGACACTAAGACAGACAGAAGGAAGAGACCTTAAAAAGAGCAGAAAAAAGATACAAAAAGAAAGCTATACGAAAAAAAGAACTGAGGTTCTGGAGGTTGATTTTATTACAGACTGTTCAAAGAATGCCAGGCCGAATAATAGGCCTTTACGCATTTTCAGTTTACCAAATCTGGCCCGCTTTCTGAAAGGTTTGGGCACCCCTGGATTAAATGCTGCAACTCTGAATTTGTCTCACTTCTGTTTACCTGGCATGTTTTGTTTTCTCCACTATCCTTAAAAAGTTGACTTTGAGGCTACACAGTTTTGCTTTTCTGACACTTCAACAGTGAATCAACTAAGTCTACTTTCACACTGCATCTCGTCATGCTCTTTTTTTTTTTTTTTTTTTTAAATCTGGTCTTGAAGTCAAAGTGCCTGCTACGATCAAAATGGGGCTGCTGTCGCCCCACAACGTGAACCTCATTTTAGCATAACGCTGCTTTCCTGTCTACCGGTAAAAGGTCACTCACGCTCTCAGTCCTCTGTGGCTGGTGTTCATCATCATACAAGTCATCACGCATTCTCTGCAGACAGAATTCGTCCAATGTCACATGCATTATTCTGCCGGGCTGGCAGGAAAACGAGCTCGCCGGAGATGGCGACAACTTCGACAGGGTCATCACACGCTGGGCGGCCACCTATTGCACATCGCATGCAGGAACATGGCTTCAACTCAAGTCCATCGGAAAGATGCCAACCGACAGCTACCGTGCAGTGCAACGCACATTTTCCTGACATTTCTGTTCTCATCTGAAGGTGTTTACAATGGGATCAAGCAAAACAAAATGACAAAAAATATTTTATATATCACCAGTGTTTGGAGCATTACTGAAAATTAGGCATTCATTACAGTTACTAGTTATTTCATTTAAAAAGTAATTCAGTTACCCCCAGATTATTACCACCAAAAAGTGGTGCGGTGCTCGGAAAGTAACTCCCGATACAAAGTACCATATAAAGCCAAACGATATAACTTTCAAAATAGTAACCCGTTTATGGCCATACCATTCTGTGAAAGCCTGATCTTGGGAAGCTTAGCACGGCCAGGCCTCGTTTATACTTAGATGGGAGACGCCTGGGAAGACCAGGTGCTGTTAATTGACACATGCTTTGTTGCAAGAGCACTGACTGTACCTTTTAGTACAATCAGTGAAAATGATTTTCCCTAAGGTGACCAAATGAATTGCGCTATTATTATTATAAAAAAATAGAAGAAAACATTTACACTACACCAACCTGTGAAATCAGTGAACCCTTCATATTTCTTGACTAGTCCAAACTTTGCAATTTAACAATTACCCAGCACTCCAAACCGATTTTGTCTCTGGGCTTCAAACTACTTGAATATCTCCTTCTCTATTTTCCAGTTTTATTTTGTTCGCCCTGCATTGTGTATCGCAAAAATATGTTTAGAAATAGAAAGACCAAAATGTATTATATTCACACCTTTTTGAATCAACTCAAATAAAATCAGAAAAAAAATTACCACTCAAAGTCCCTTATAAAAACATTCAGTGTACAAAGGCAATACAATTCCCTCCTTTTTTCCCACTCAACAACCCCAACACCAAATACACACACACAAATGTTAAAATACAATAAAGCTGAAATAAATAGCTAGAGGGTAGAAATAATGATTATGGTAAGGCACAGACCAACCGTGTGAGGAATATCCACACTGATAGTGATGGCACCAGATGGCCTCAGGACTATCAGCCATTAAACCACACCCTACCAGTGTGGTACCCCCAAAGAGGAAATGATAAAATATAAAAATAACAATAATAAAAGAACAGCAGACCAGAAAGATAAATATGTGAAATGAAAAGTAAAGTATTTTACAGTAAAAGGTTGGAAATTAAACAAATCAAACTAAATAAAAACTTTCAATTAAGGTCTTATTAAAAAAAGTGGGTCTTGAGCCTCAGCATAAAAATATCGAGGGTCCCCATAGTTAACACATTTAATACCAAACTTGAAATTCCTTTTTCTCCTATTTTGGTGGAAATAAATGCGCTCTGCCTAAAAAAGATACCTTGCCATCTATAATTATAATATATAGATAGGTGAGTTGGTTCCGGTGTAAACTGCATATATTCAACCGTTAAATTAAACTAGTTAACACGTGCATAATGCTAAAAAACGACGGTAACCAAAATATTTAAGTTCACAATCGTTTACTGATCCGGCACCCGTGAGATCTCGCCCCAGAGTCAAACTGAGTTTGTCATACCTGATGTAAATATTCCATCCTGTCATCCTTTTTGGGTCTGATATTGTGGCATCAGCAAAGAATCATGAAAATATATAATATATAATTGCTTGTATTGCAAAATGGGTGCTTTAGTGGCCTTGATGTATGAATGAGGAAATTCAAAGACTTTTATGAATAAAATGAAGTGTAACTTATCACACTTAACCTTAATGAAAGTGTAGGTGAAGGGTAGGAATTCAATAGTAATGTGTAACTTTGATTTTCAATGTATGACTGAAACGTTTATTTTATAATACGATCACCATATTTTCCGGACTATAAATCTCTCAGCAGTGTAAGTCGGACCAGTAGGAGAAAACATGTATAAGTTGTATAAGAGTATAAGTTTCTTTTTGGGAGGAAATGCATTTGACAAAATCCAACACCAAAAACAAACATCTTGAAAGGCAATTCAAAATAAAAATAAATTATAGAACACAAAATACACATGCGCATATCTATGTCAATAATTACGCAACATTAAAAGTTATTCTGATAATTCTAGCATAAACAACATGCAGGTTAAAATTATCACCTCAGGCCTAGAGTGTCTTTTTGCTCTAGGCAGTGTGAAAGTAACATGTGAAGCAATATACTATCTATCTATCTATCTAGCTACCTTGGTCACATGCCCGACAGCAAGACAAACACATACACATAAACAAATCAAATAAAAAGGTCTAAAGTAGCATGGCCAACCCAAATGCCAAAACACCCAAACAAGTTAAGCACCTCAGCACCCAAGTTGGTCGATCTTTCATCCCCCCAGATGAAAAGCCTGTGGTGAGGGGCCTCTCCCTCTGGGAGGAGTGAGAATACTCCCACCGTGGTCCGCTGCGTGTCGTAAGAGGCGACAAAAGTCGAGGGAGCGAGGGGACTGGGGATCATATCCTCTCTATCTCTACTCCCTAAGAGACAGCAAGTCAAAGAAAGGGGGCGGGAGACCGAAAGGTCTCGCAAAAACTAGTTATAGTGAAGCGATATACAGTTCCGGTAATAAAAATGTAAAACACAATGGTATAACAATGTGTTAATAAATTCACATACATGTCCCACCAGAATATAAGCCGCACACCCCGCCAAACTATGAAAAGAATGTGATTTATAGTCCAGAAAATACATATGACATTAGTCTTCTTTGTGTTTACCTCAAAAGGAAAAGTGGAAAATGTGCTAATTTTGTCCACTTTTTCTTTGTTTTATGACATATTTGGAGGTGATTGAACTTGATATGAGGGCCGACGTTAAATCATACTTAATTTTACACAGAATATCATACTCTTACACATGCACAACTACACTCTTAATATACAACCACAGACGTACCTATAAACAAACAGCACTATACTCTCTCATACACACAAATATACTAACATATAATATCATACTCTCAAGGACAAACTACTATCTCCCACATACTGCCATATTCTTACACTGAATATTACGCTTTTACAAACATATTACTATACTATCACACACACACTACTATATTTAGCTAGGCACTATGCCACAAAAGAAAAGGTCCCAGAAAAATGCAATTTGGTATGCTTTTCCACCTTTTCTTAACATACATATTAGCAGGTGATCGAAGTTGAGGTTCCAGTCATAGTCGGGTTGCAACTTGTGCTGTAGAATCACACAATTTGTCACTTCATCAAAGGATGTGGCCTCCAAAGGAATGATGCATAATGGATAATGCCAATGACGGGCCCTTGGCAGGAGGATAGTCATTAGGGCCACTCGCATAAAAGATTAAAAAGGGACTGCTAACTCACAATTGCGTCGGACGCCCACCCCCTCCCACCACCTTATACCTTCTTATAACGGTCCCAGCCTGGCCATCTGAAATATTGAGTTTCACTTGCTGGAAAATATGTCAGCAGTAATATTACGATGTTGAGTTTAGTAGCAATTAAAGATGTTTCTTTTTTTTTATTTTTTTTGTATTTAATATTATTATTCTTTGTTGCCCCCTATCATTATCATTTATTTTTATTTATTTTTATTTCAGAGGTTTGAATATTTTGGGGGGCTGCTTCTTTATGAATATGGAAAAGTTTTTACTGTATACTTTTTCTTTGCAAAGGGGAGAAAAACAAAACTATTTCTGATTGTCTTTTATGTTAAATGACTTTGTCTATTGATCAAAAACAAGATTAATAAAGCTTATGTAAGAAAATATGGAGGAATAATACATTTTAAGAGTTAGATGGCTTCAGTGCCCAAGTTTACACCGGCAGGTGCCATTCACTGTAAATACTCTCGTACTCCTCAAAGGTTTTTGATGAGAGTAGTGTTCAAAGTTGACTAATAAGATTTAAAGGCATGCAATGTAAAAGGACCATCATTGATCCATTAACTGACAGGTAACTGATTTATAAAATGAATCAAATAAATGTTTGGATACCGCTTAGAAAGTTTGAAAAAGCTCCAGAATTATGTACAGTTTCTTTCGGTCCTATTTCTAACATTTCACACTGAAATGAATTGGTGACAAATTATTAGTGTATTTTTAAAAAACTATTACTTAGAGAAGTCTTTCTCAACTACGCCCAAAAACGGGTCGCGGACCAGTTTTGAGTGGGTCGCTGGCATTTTCCATTTTTAAATATTGTTAGGAAGAAGAAAATCAGAGTGTGACTTAACAGTAGATGGCAGCAATGCCCTGCTCGATCTCTTCTACCTGTTCAGGCCATCTTGGCGCTTTAGAGGGACCACATCTCATTTTATTCTGATTTTGTTTGTTTTATTTCCTTTTTCTGCCATTAATAGTTGGTTTAAAGACGTTTTTCCTCAGATTCTGGCACACAAACACACAACATGACGACATTTTAACACCGAACTAGCAGAATCGCAAGCTCAGTTTCTTCAATGAGTATTATTTTGCCTCCAGCTTCCACTCTGACATCACACATGACGTAGGGTATGAAAGGATCTATTCCTGTGCGGCAATAACACACGTCAGATTGAATTAATCATTGTATCCCAGGGGTCTACTGTGCATTGATTTTAACTGATTCATCAGGCAATTGACCAAATAAATACAAAAAATGACAATATCAGAACGATAATCTGCACAGGCCTGATTGGATTAATTGATTATTTGGATTAACAGTCTTCACTTTATGGATAAAACGCAACGTTTTTTCACAGACTATGTGCCAGCACTTGACTTGATCTGAGGAACTTTTGGTTTTAATTGACTTACCTCATAATAAATGTTCCCTCTAAACTGCGTGTGTGCGCAATCGCGCACTGTCCGCACATTCTCAGCGCACAAGAAAATCTATCCAGCGCAGTTTTTCGGAACCGGTTTCTTCGGCTTGGCTCACTAAAAGGAAACGGCTCTTTCGGGTCCCAAACCGCTCTCTATAAAATGAAATGAAATGATCTGCATTTATATAGCGCTTTTCAAGTCAATGACTTCCCAAAGCGCTTTACATTGTGCTTCACATTTCCCAATAGCGGCCGTGATCTGTGCAGCCATGTAAGGCGCTAACCTGCTTATTGGGGGTATTGGGGGTTCAGTGTCTTACCCAAGGACACTTCGACATGTAACACAGACAAGCCGGGATTCGAACTGGGATCCCTTAATCCTAAAACGATCGCTCTACCTCCTGAGCTACTGCCGCCCTCTTTAGGTTGTTTTTGCTTCTTTCATCCCTATATGACCAAATATTATGTAAAAATATGCACAAAATGACTTGAAGGAAGGGGGAATAGAACAAAAAAGAAAAAAAAATACCAAAATGAAAAAGGAGTGAAAAGCTGAGAAAAAAATAAACAAAAGGAAGAAAAAAAAGAAGGAACATTTCAGAAAAAAAGCCAGAAAAAAAGAAAAGAAAGAAACAAAGGAAAAGTAAATAGAGAACAAAAAGGAAAAAGTAACAGCTAGGAAAAAATAAACACAATGAGATTTTTTTAAAGGAATTGAAAAAAATAGAAAAAAACGGGGGAAAAAGATGAAAACGTTTGAGCTGCATTCAAATAATTTCCAATTATACCAAGTCAATCTTGTTGCCAACATTTTACTTCCACTAAAAAATGTGATTAAATACAGTTGTGTATCGTGCAACCGATTAATTTTTTGGATTGCCGGAAACTCAGCAATATATAACTTGATGTCAAGTTTTGGACATGTTTGATAATGACTTAGTTGCCACACTTGGGATTGCTGTTGCTCACTGTTGCTTCAAGCGTTGCTCACCGACTTTGTGTGAACGCTCAGACACGTGAAAAATTAGAGGGAACATTGCTCATGAATAACTAACAACACTCTTTTTGTAGTAGAACCCATTCTACCGGATTAGCAAAGAATCCCACCTAGCCATGCTCTTGTACATAGCATTTAAAAATGTGTGCTGTCAAAAATTATAAAAATAAAAGAGTCTTTTATGTAAAGGTATCAATGTGTACAAAAGCAAAGTGGAACCGCAAGATTTTTCTCCCTTTTATCAATCTTGGCAAACAATAAAGGAGTGTTTCAAACAAGCATAATGAAATAGCACAGATGGTGGCTTACATTGTGTAGCTGCCAAATTAGCTGGAAAAAAAAGGAATGAGTGGAGGGGAAAATATCTAAGTGGCTAGAGAAGCTTCAAGCCTTTCATCGTGTCTGTTGTTTTTTTTTATTATATAAATTATATTAGCAGCCATACACAACAATTAAATAGAGTCTGCACCTGTATGGCCTTAATGCAACACTAGAGAAAAATAGGCAAGGAGTGTGCTAATACAGTGTTTTTCAAACAGTGTGCCAGGGCACACTCGTGTGCCGTGAGACCTAGTCTGCCGCAAGAAAATGCCCAATCTTATCTTTTTATGAATTGTTGCTTTCCTTTTGTGATCAGCCAGGTAACTAGCATGCATTCATACTAATAGGTAGCATCAGATTACATTTTTCCTTTTAATGTTGTATACTAATTATCGGTCCATGAGGTAGTACAGTATATTTTGTTTGATGAAACTGTTTAAGTTTGCACCGCAAGAAATAATAAAATATATCAATTAAAGTAATAATTTTTCACATAATTCTGATGATTCAGTTCATTTTAACTATTATTCAAAAATGTTTTAGAACATATTGAAAAAAAAATCCACTGACAGATAGTTTTGCTCATTTTAAGTGCATGTACATTTTCTAGAAAAGCAAGAAAAGTATCCACAATAAAAAAAATAAAAACTCGTTGAAAATATAATAAAATCTAAAATTACAGCAAAAACATGTTGTAACATGAATTACCCATATTACCTCCTGTGCCAACCACAAATGATAAGAAAAACGTTATACTGTTAATTCAGAGATGATTATTTTAGCTTTAAAAACAAACATGAATGTGGTGCCGGGAATTATTTTTTAAACACTTCCGATGGACGTGTGCCTTATGATTTTCAATTTTTAAAAAAAGTGTGCCTTGGCGTCAAACAGGTTGGAAACACTGTGCTAATAAAAATGCAGCACAAAAAAAGACAATTGAAACTATAAAATAGTTTAAAAATCTGCTACCATTATGATCGATCACATTCACAACTTGATGTATGTTTCTCGATAGGTTTATACTTCAATAGACTCCCAAACTGGAGAAAAACATATGAATTTTGAACTTGCGAAGGAGATAAGAGGATCTTACCTGAACCCTCACGATGCAAAAATTGTAGTCTGTTCTAAAGGTCCTCCTCTAAACTCACTCCCTTTATGAAATTACCTTAGGTGACAAAAAGGAGATCCATCCTAAAAGGTCTGAAAACCAAATAAAAGCAACATTATCGAGCAATAGCAACAATGGTGTAAACAGTGCATAATCGTCAAGATAACGAAAAATCCTGGCGTCATATGCAATCTCCTATGCAGGTGTCAAATATTAACCATTGGGTTGTATTTTTGTATTTAAAAAAAAAAAAAAAAAAAAAAAAAAAAAAATCTACAGAAGGCATAAAAAAGTATTAATGTCCACATGGTCGCTAAGGTACCCCTGAACATTTTGAGGGGGTAGAAGTAAGTTTGGACATTCCATGGTCAAAATTCCTTGAGTGTAGATAGTTATTTTAACCCCAAGGGTTTGAGGGAAAAATAGCAAGCAGGATAAATGTATCAGTCTTTATTTTTGGCCTCTAAACGTTTCTCGATCATTAAAAGTTTGTGTGCGACAGAAAGCAAATAGGTGTGCAACGTACAAACAAGTCGAAATTCCTCCAGGGGTCAAAATTATGAAAATTTGTATTCTTAAAAGCTTTAAAAGAAACACAGCTTGTGACGGTTAAACATGCTGAACAAATTAAATTATAACAGAAGGTGCATGTTAAGAGGGGTGAGTAGATTTTTTTTATAGACACTGTATTACATGAATCACCAATCACAACCTTGAAGCTCAAAATGTAGCTCAAGTGAATCTCGTTTCCACATATCATCCTTGAGAGGTTTCTACAGCTGAATTGGAAAACACTTTTATTAAATTCAGTTGAATAGACACAATTTAAAAAAAGGCGCACAGCTGTTTATATAAAGTGTTACAGTAGACAGTGCACTTCAGAGAAAAAATAAAATGAATTGTCAGTAGTCCTCTAGGGAACGACCCTGAAAAATCTCAGCCTCTTCAGAGGTAGGAGGGGACGTGATGGGAAAGATGTATATCCCCCCCAAAATGGAAGAAGTTAGGAAACACGAGTACTCTTCCCTATTGCTGGCTTATTGGTAGAGAAGGGCCTCCGTCAAGCCGACCTAAAACCCGGTGGTTACTCTGTCAGAACCCCAGCGTTCCTCACTGAGAAGGGGAGAACCTATTAAGGACAACCAACTCTACAACAATCCACTAATCAGGCGTGTATGGTAAAGTGGCGAAACTTAAGGATGTCTTTATAAAAATGTACTAGGCAGCCAACATGGACAAATGATCTGCTCTAATGAGACAAAAACTGTGTCTGGAACCATCACGTTACTGACCTCCAGAGAGAAATTAACTAATTACACGAACCTCAAGTTCATCCGTGCAGTCTTACTAAACCGTTGACGCCTGTATCTTGCCCATATGAGACAGTTTGTATCCATCCAGCTTTCAGTTTTGGACTGAGCTCTTATTTTCCATTTTCTCATTTCCTCACCTATGTGGAGCACTTTTTTGGATCCTCTACTAAACAAAACAGACTAGACTGGGGGTTGCCTGAGATAGGTTGAGATCAGGCTGGGGCCGGTGAGGTTGGCTCTCTCCAGCGTGGCTCTATCCAGGGTGGCTCTGTCCAACGTAGCTGAACTGGGCCTTAGGTTCTCAGGCTGGCTCTCCGGCGGGCGCAGCTGTCAGTGGTGGCATTGGGGTACCCAGTGGCTACTGGTGCCTTGAGAGTTGTTTGGGTTTGGCAATGGGAGAGGATGCTGCACTGTTTAGGCCCTATACCCTTTTTGATATGGGATTATTGCATGTTCGGCTCTTCCACCACACTAGCACCTACCATGATTCGGGAAAATAACTCTTCTAAAATGATTCAGATGATCGATACTATAGTTTGTGGCTAACAACTTGCCTGTGCTAACATCATTCTCATTCCTCTCTGAGTTTTAAAAGATAGGCACTGACCTTGGTAAAACTTCTGGTGAAAGAAAATGATCTCGCAAATCAGGGAAAGACCACATGCTTGCCTGGTCCACACCAATTATTATTTGCTTTGTTTTTCAGAATGCTAAGATGTTGAAGATGGACTCAGGTATTACACGGCTATATATACTATTTACCTCTGTGGGTTACCTGACTAATATAATCAGCTAGGAGTTGAAGATGCAGGAATGGTCTTATGAAGAGTTATACTCAAGAGCACAATTACATCCATGCACAAACACACGCACACACATGCACAAAAGAATTAGACAAGAAAAAAAAAAAGAAAAAAAGGCAGCTACCTGTCCGACCTTAAGAATGCACTGAATGACTCTTCTGTTCCTTATTTTCTTGTGAAAACAGAGCAAATTATTGTCTGAGACCAGTTGACTCATTGTGAGGTCTGTAACACCCGCATTTATTTTTTTGGCCATTAATATCTTTCTCTGATCGATCCCAGACTTCTTAAAATTCGTGATTGATTATCCGAACCATAAAAAAAAAATTTGATTTTTTTTTCGGAACTGTTTTCTTTATCGTTTATACTTCCCTCATTTCATGTGCGGCTTGCTTTTATTCTTAATTACCTTTTCCCCCAATAAACCCCTGTCACTTAACTTGTTCATAATCATGTGTTACTTATAATACTGCAAAAGATCTTGAAAATTTGGGTGCGAGAAGAATCTTTTCTTGGCGAGCTTGACAAAACACGATATGCCGCTCACTTTCCTGCCGAGTGCAGCCGGTAGGAAGAAAAACGACGCATCCACTCCAAAGGTTGTCATAATCCCGTAGAGATGGGATGTGGGGAAGCATATGGCCGGCATCATTGTAATTGCTGCCGCTGCGGCACGCTTATCTGCCTGTGAAAAGGCGCTTGCTTAATAAAGTCGTTCAGAGGAATCGAAACAAATTGTTGGTTTCTTGAAATCTTCCTGGCTGGAGAAAATCACTTGTCCAACTATTTTTATTCCTCCCACACAAGGAACACACTTTGGTTTATTTAAATGCACTTAGTTGGATTGGAATTCCTTTGTGTTTGTCCTCACTCTCTCAATGTCACGGGATAAAAGACTATCATGACGTCACTCAAAATAGATCACTGTCACAGCTCAGTGTTTTAAGGCCTGTTTTTTGTCAATCATAATTTTTGTCGATTGGTTATGAAGGATGATGGACCCATGTGGGGGAGGCAAGAAACTAAGAGCAAAATAAAGGTTGTATTGAATCAAGTCTATGCCAGACAAACAAATTAATCAAATCGTTTAAAATTGATGATTACATGCATTGGCAAATAATTGGTTCATTGATTGGTTGTGTTGCGCGATTAATGCGTCACTCAGCACGTCACAGAGCCAATGAAGTCACACGCCACTGTGTCAGCGAGCAAAACAGAGCGAGGTTGAGTGTTGACCAAGGCACTATTTTCAAAGGCTCCGGTCAATTCAACTCATGAAACATGTCAGACAAGGAAAAAAAAGTTCTACTGAAGTCCGCCAAAGTGTAGGAGCAGGTCACACTTTTCAAAACAAACAAGCGAGTTACTTGCAATGCAAGCTTTGCAAAAGTATTATGGCACCGGAGCACCACAATGGTGAGAAAGCTATCAAATTCCAAAACATGGAGTAATCGACGAGGATAAAAGGAGGTCAGTAGAAGGGTAAGTTTCTACATTATTTTTTTTAAAGGATTTTTTTCTTCCAAGGGGAAGCGTGACTGAAAATAATTGAGAAGTTTTATACTAATATGCCACCTTCTAGTTAATTCGATAAATGAGGGGCTAAAATGCAATGATGAGAAAAGCTGTAAAATCAACTTTAAAAACTATTTTTGTCAGACGATGTTTTTCTCCAAATTGTCTGACTTTTGACTTCAATCCCCTGGTTGACTTGTCCTATATTCTTCCAACACGGCGCTCTAACATCAGCTGAAGCTCATTTCATCGCAAAGGGCTCTTCAGGGACGATCTCCTGCTCTCAAAATCAAACAACTTGGGTCCTGGCCACGTTCGTGTCAGAGGGATGTATCAAAACAGCAAGTAATCCGCAGATTATAGCACTAAACCCTCAAAAGAGGATGGATGGTGGCGGAGAGACGGGAGGCTACTCAGTGCCTGGCGCCGAGCTCACACGCTGTGAAATGTGGAAGATATAAAGCCCGGAGGCAACACCTCGGCCAAAAACGCCGTGACCAGAATAAATGGGGCACAGCTATTTAAAATGACTTGGACGGAGATAATGCCCCCTGGGCTCAAACTAAACTATAGAAAATAAAATCAAAACCAGGGAAAAAAAAACCCTGACTGGCGAGATTAATCAGTAAGTTTTACTATACAAAATCATACATGGACTTTCCCCCTCATATCTTTCAGATCTGATTTCCCTCTATGTCCCGGCCCGAAGCCTTCGTTCCGAGAGCGCCGGTCTCCTGGTGACCCCAAGAGCCAAGAAGTGTTCCGCTGGTTCGAGAGCGTTCACCATCCGGGCACCGGTGTTGTGGAATGCTCTTCCCCCTGAGATCCGATCTGCAACCTCAGTGGAAATGTTTAAATCTAAGCTTAAAATTCACTTCTACTCTATAGCATACGAATAACCTAAACTTCTTATATGTAATAACTTGTGAAGCCCTTTGAGACTATTTGTGATTAAGGGCTATACAAATAAAAATGACTTGACTTGACTTGACTTAATGCTTCCCCACTTCACAGCAATGATATGAAACTCAAAGGGTACGCTATGGAATTGGTTTAGAGGTAAGGCTTCCGGAAAAAAAATAAAGTTGGACCGGAAAGGTATATTTCACAACCATTGCTGGGCAGTTACCTTTTAACTTTGACTCCAATACATTACTTTTTTAAATACAGTAATCCCTCGCTCTTCGCAGGGGTTGTCTTCCAAAAAGGACCTACATCAGTCAAAACACGCAAAGTAGGAACATTTATTTATTCATCAAATAGTCTATTATACATTAAAACTGAAGAGGACACCCTATTTAACAGCTGCTCAAGTATTTTTTAGTATTTCTGCAGTAGTATTTTTTGGGGATTTCCAGAAGACTATTTTTGTGGTATTTCTGTCGTATTTTGGTTGTATTACTGTAGTAGAATGTTTGGGTCAATTATTCGAATAATGATTAACAAAGAGATAAGTTTAATATTTCTATTAAGCTTATACCACCTTTTGGGCCACCACATCAGTTTTCAGATGTGTATATTTATTTATATAAATAATTCAAATACCCATCCATTATTTGCGCCACTTATCCTCAGGAGGGTTGTGGGGTTGCTGGAGCCCATCCCAGTTATCTTCAGGCAGTGGGCAGGACACACCCCAAACTGGTTGCCAGCCAGTCGCAGGGTGCACAGACACAAGTCAAGTCAAGTGGTGTCTCAAAGGGCTGCACAGACCACATACTATTACAAAGTACAGATTATTATTACACAGACAACTATTAATTTGCCCACACAAACCTAGAAACAATTTGGAGTCACCAATTAACCTGCCATACATGTAGGAGGAAACCAGAGGTACCCACGCAGGTACGGGGAGAACATAAAAACTCTGCACAGGAAGACTCGTGGCTGGATTTGAACTCATGACTCCAGAATTGAGCTGCAGACATGCTAACCACTCATCCGCCGTGCCGTCCAAATATTCATATATGTACACAAAAATATATGAAACGTAAAGTTATTTGCCTCACAAAGAGTGTTTTATATGTCACAAAAGCAAAGGACGTAATGTTATCACCACAAAGTTTGTTTTTCAACAAAAATGAAAGCGACGTGTTATGCAATGCGAATTATACGATGTGATTCTCAAAATGTCGGAATAGTATTTTTTTCCATTTCTTTAGTATATATTATCAGTATCGACACGCCACTGCCCGTCTGATGTCCTGTAAAAAAAAAACATAATATGGGTGCTATATCTGAGTCAGATCAGGAGGCTGCTGCTACTGGGAACCATGGAAAACAGTAGTACTGTAACATCTGTTTTTGTGGCGGAGCAAACTCATACCCATAAAAACACGCCTGGAAAAGGGTAGGCGCCACCAGGCTGTACTTGCCGAAAATACACCACAGGAAGTCGTGCCCCTACAACCCCAGGACCCGTGAACCATGAGCTTTTTATTTTTATACATAAACAAATGTTTATATATATATATACAGTATATATAACAGAAGCTCTATGTAGGAAAGGGCAAAGCCGACTTTACTTCCTCAGAAGGCTGGCCTCCTTCAACATCTGCAAAAAGCTCCTGAAAATATTCTATGAGAGTAGTGGCAAGCGCCCTCTTCTATGCGGCAGCGTGTTGAGGAGGCAGCGTCAAGAAGAAGGATGCCTCTCGTCTCAATAAACTGGCTAGGAAAGCGAGCTCTGTTGTGGGCAAAGAGCTGGACAGCCTAACAACAGTAGCTGAGAGACAGGCACTGAAAAAGCTGAGGTCAATCATGGACAATCCATCGCATCCGCTTCACAGCATTATCTCAGGACAGAAGAGCAGTTTCAGTGACAGACTGCTGTCACTGTCTTGTACTACGGACAGACTGAAGAGATCTTTTCTTCCTCATGCCATGAGGCTCTTTAACTCCACCCGGCAGAGTAAAGGCCCACATTAAACCACACCACCTACATTGGATATTACAGAATCTTACTGCATTATGTATTCTGTGTAGCACTATTTAGTTACTCTATATAACATGCTAAAGTGGGCATTTGCACGTCACACTGGGTATTTGTATATTGTATTCTTTTGGCTTTATTATTGTATTGTTCTCAGCTCAGGGATGCTGCTGGAAATGTGAATTTCCCTTAGGGGATGAATAAAGTATCTATCTATCTATCTATCTATCTATCTATCTATCTATCATGTCATCTCATTAGCTGCACCGCTTATCCTCATAGGGTCGCGGGGGTGCTGGAGCCCATCCCAGCAATCATCGGGCAGTGGGCAGGGGACACCCTGAACTGGTTGCCAGCCAATCGCAGGGCACATGGGGACAGACAACTCACTCGCTCATTCACACCTAGGGTCAATTTGGACCGGCCAATTCACCTGAAATGCATGTTTTTGGAATGTGGGTGGAAACCGGAGTGCCCGGAGGAAACCCACGCAAGCACGGGGAGAACATACAAACTCCGCACAGGAAGTCTGGAGCTGGATTTGAACCCACGCAGGAGGTTCCCATGAACTGTGCCACTCATGCGCTAACCACTGCGCCGCCGTGCTGCAACCTGCGCCTTACATGGCTGCACAGATCACGGCCGCTATTGGGAAATGTGAAGCCCAATGTAAAGCGCTTTGGGAAGTCATTGACTTGAAAAGCGCTATATAAATGCAGATCATTTCATTTCATTAAAATAATAATCTTGCTGTTATTTTATATTGCACTACACAATTAGAAATTATTTCAGGTCACCACCCCTGCTTCAGATAATATTGTGTCGCCATCAAGTGGACATTATTGGGAGAACCCAAATGTAGCATAAAACTGCTTTATGCTTGTTGAGATGTACCACTTTATTGGCTATAGAAAAGCATTTTCCTCTGCCTTTTGGTGCTTTTGTGGGTCCAGAGCGTTTTGTTGAGCATGAAGGCCAATGATGACCAACAGATATACCTTTACTTTGACTACAGAGCTGGGCAAACATTTGGTGTTGCGGGCCACATCAGGTTCCAAAATGTGTCCAGGGATTCACTACTGGAGACCTACACATGATTTTTCTCAAATTGAATTTGAAACGTTGGGGACTATGTTGACAAAGCTGGTACCAAGAAAACCCTGATACTTTTTATTGGCAGTACGGTATTTATTAGCCGCATGTCTCCCTTGGACCGTTATTTGCCCACTCCTACTTGACTACTTTACTTTTGTTAAATAAAGAACAAAATATGAGTTACTGTGACTTTTTGCAAACGTCCGTTACTTTAGAAATAATAGCTGGCTATTGTGCTGCGTACTACTTCCTAATTTTTGGGTGCAGTAAGAAAATACCCATCAATAATTAGTTATGAATAGGTATGTGCAAGTACTGATACAATGTACTTTTGCAAAAAACAACTTTTTTAAGGAATAGGTGCTCGCAATAAAAGCCTTTGCTAGCATTGGGTGCCATATATTGGCCGTTTAACATCAGGAACATGAAATCAAAGGAGTGGTGAATTACCATACATATCAAAAAGAAAGATTATGTGTCACAATTGCATAGCGCCCAATTGGCCCTGCGGTGTTGCGCCAGCCTCTGTCACGGTTGCCATGGCGCCCAATTGGCCCGGCCGTGGGCGCCAGCTGAAGCTCGTTGATAGTTTGGCTCCCTGTCAGTGTTTAAACGCTGTCCTGTCAGTCGCCTTCTGTCAGTTCGTCTGCGAATCTCCGTTTTTACACAGAAAGCCTTTTTTTCCACTGTCCTGTGTTTTTGCTCTTGTCTTTCTCCTGCTACGATCTGTTTGATATTGACTGTTTCCGTTCCCCAAACTGCCATCGCTCGCCACGGAAGTCCCACTTCAGTGGCTGAGCAACCTACTCCCCGCGACCAACGATCTCCGGATCGAGTGTGCGCTCTTTTCTCTTTTCCCTAATAAAACTGTGAGTAACGTTACGCTAGTGGGTCCTGTTTCCTGTTCTGGCCGTGACATTATGTCAGAATTTAGAATATATAAAAATATCTGTGAATTTTGGCAGAGGTAAAGGAATTTTATACTAATGGATAAATTAACAAATTAAACTTATACTTATGTACAATCAAAATAGATGACTACTCAAGGTTTAGGTATATGAATGAAATGGGGTATCGAACATCCCTATTTATGCAACAGCCTGGGTTTTAGGGCCCTTTAAATGTATTATTTGTCTCTCCTAAAAATCTACTACTCTCTACTTTTCAGAAATGAAATATTTGAATCTGCCTCTCCAGACAACACTCTAAAGTTCAATCTGATTACTCCCTCTTTCCCCTAACTTTTACCCCTTACTCTAGTTGAGTCTTAGTGAAATATGTTCATAATAGGGGTAAAAGATTCAGAATGTTTCAGCAAAACCTTAAATGGAAGAGTAGAGAACGTATCGCTCTTCATGTGTTTAAATTGTGTTGTGTTATGGACAGCGTTGGGCATGTTACTTTAAAAAAGTAATTAGTTATAGTTAAGGCAAAAGGAAGTGTTTCCACAGTGAAAACTTTGTTTCTATAAAAATTAACATTGGTATGATAGTTCACGTATTTCTGCCTAGGAGTCAAAATCAATGTTTTGTTTTGCTTTTACTGGATTAAAGTTTTTTGTATCATTCGGAGGCACAAAATATTACACAATGTCCCTTAACTCCTTAACATTCCGCTGGCCCGCTGACGGGCCTCTACTCTTTTGATAGACAAATACGTGTCACCCTGGAGGGCTACGAATTCTCCAGTCACTAAAATATGCCATGCCACATATCATTGGAAAGCTAAAACTCTTGGGATTCAAGTTATGATGACCATTAGAAAGTATACTAATCAGAAAAACATCACGATCAGTCTAAAACAAGCAACCCAAAAAGCCAAGGTAACTCACCAGTACGTCCCCTGGCCGTCTTCCAATTCATTGAATGTCCGCAAAATGGCTTGTTACATCAAGGACAATCCATAAATCAAACTGTGTAAAATATTTTTCTCCAAAACATGCAATAATGCCGACATATAAATTACAAAACGCCTAAAACTAAACACGCTTTTGCTTTGTGCGACGTTGCTTCTTGAAATTTGTTTCGCTCCAAGACTCCCAGAGTCGTAAGATTATTCCCAAAATGGTAGTTAACCCTACTTATTTGGTCCACAGCCAGCAATGGCTTATACAGGCCTGTTTGATAAAACGGACATTGGCTCCAATAGGTCAAGGTATCATATTTCATAGCTCACATATTTGTGGGCCTTAAAAAGCAAAGACCAGTTTTTTTCCTTTTTTCCTTTCTTTTTGTTTTAATTTTTCTTCTTTTTCGAGAATTCCAATTTTTTATCGATTATTTTCTTTCTTTTTTTCGTTTAGTCTTCTTATTTCTCCTCCTTTTGCTTATTTTTTATTTACACTCCTTTTCTGGAGTTTTCCTTTGGTTCTTGCTTTTCTATTTTTGTCTACATGTTTTTCTTCTTTAAAAACAGTAATAAGGTGGGGTACTTTGAGTCTCCATAGTTTTTATTCTGACCTGTTATTTTAAGCACACGTTTTCGGTTTCACAACACCATACAGCAAAATCTAGTGGTAAAAAAAATATATACTATGTCCCTTTAACTTTTATATTAAGGGGCCTCCGCTCACCTGCTCACTGGAAGTGGAGGCCTCAAACAATCATCCTGAGGGCCACAAGTTCGAGACCCCTACTTTAAAGTTAGACCGATGCACATTTAATTTCATCCAGACCCCATATCAGCTGCCACTGCAACTCAATGAAGGCAAAGAAGAATCATAATCAAAAATCCTCAGTGAGCTGCCTATGCCGAAAGAAGTCTTGCAGTGCTAAGAAAAATGAGATGTGTCATCAAAGCTAACCACTAACCTTAGCCTTTGTAGCAGAGTGTTCAGCCAGCGAGGGGTCCCCAGCGGGCGAAATACCATTGAAATTATACTTTGATTTGCGGGCACTCAGGCGCAAATGTGAAGGAGAATTACACGCTGACTGCAAAATAGGTTCACGCGAATGAGACAACAGGAAGACAAAAATTGTTGGAAACATAGAAATATTGAGTTTACAGTAACAGTACCTGAATGGAAATATTGCTTTTAGGATCGAAAAAATAAAAAAATGTTTGTTTATTTTTAGGAGGATAAAAATAACACTGTTTCTTAGAAAATGATATTTTGAGATAAACAACATGTGAGACACAATTGTAAAGTGAACAAAAAATTTTAAAATTTCAATACTATAGTAGTAACAGTTGTCAGAATATTGGCTCCCTGGTATCAAAACTCAGCCAACTGACTCCAGAAGTTCCCAGAGGACTTCTAAATGATCAAATGTTGACCTAAATGACTAATTCTGCCCATGTACACATCTCCCAGAGCACTGTGCAAGCAATGATATCAAAATACAAAATGCAAATCAACCAAGACCTGGCCGTCACCCTTGAACATTCGGCTCAATTAAAGAGAAAATAATCAGAGAAACAACCAAGAGACCCATGATCACATTGTATGACCTGCAACTTTACACAGCTGAGGTAGGACAATCTGTGCATAAGACAAATATTTGTTGTACAATGCAAAAATCTTCCCTTAATACAAGAGTGTCAGGAAGAAAGCAATAGCATAAAAAAGGCCCAGTTTGGCGTTTGCAAGAAGCCATTGGGAGACAAAAATAAGATGTGAAACAAGGTGCACTGGTGAGATGAGACCAAAATGTAAACTTTTTGGGCTGAATGCAAAGCGTTACGTTTGGTGTAGGAGAAACATCACTCTAATAACACTATCCCCCACTGTCAAACAATGTGGTGGCAGCATCAAGTTATGGGTTGCTTTTCTTCAGCAGGGACTGAAAATAACATGAGCTTTGGTGGCAGGCTTGAGGTGTTACTGAATACATGTAAGGGCGTTATGTAATCAGGACACAAAAGAAATGTAATTGTATTCTATTACAGTGACATTAAAAAAGACCTAATCAAAATATAGGTACATTTAGTCAAAATAATATTTTTTGCAGGATAACAATTTCATTTGAAAGCATTTTTATGTTGCACATTCCAGGGGAAAATATTGAAGCCCAGTGTTTGTTAGTTAGAATTGTTTCTATTCTCAGATGACAGATGACAAGAAGTCCCAGAGTACTTTGTATTTGTTGTATTTTTATCGTTTATTTTTCTTTTCAGTCATGTGGCAACAAACATAACATTATAAAATGAACACATCACCTGAAAAAAATGTCAGGTTGAAGCCAAAGGCTTATAAGAGTCCCGTCCTCAAGATAACTTTGGATGCTTCTTTAATCTATTATATAAACAAATGATCATATCTTACATCGTTGTAACAATCATTTGATAATCCATTAAAAATGATCTCATTAATGAATCACGATATACCGTATACAGTATTTTACAGTTTCTGAGAAGCTTCTCTTTCCACCTCATTCTCCTCCTCACTTTCTAACAATATAATGTGTAAAACCTGAGACAATTACGTATTTTTTTGTGAAAATTTAAAGTTTAAAGAAGTATTTGACGTGCACCAAGAGTGAGCCACAAGAGCTCGACCAGACCAGTTGAGAGCGCACGTAAGGCCCCCACTTCCATCGCTCTTTTGCAGCTCAGATGATGTCAGTCTGATCAAAGGTGTTCTCCAGTGTCATCTGTTTGGTGAGGCTTGACCAAGATGGCATATCTCGGCGTTGCTCACAATGACCAATGCCATCGTGCCAATGCTAACATTGAGCAATGTTGCTCCGATGAGCATGCTGTATTCACAGTTTAAGGTCAAGCTGGACATCAATATTATGTGTCTTCCATGGTATCAGACTCCAATCCCACCACAAATTTCATTTTTTCCAGATGAGGAAACCTTATAGAAACATGCCAAAAAAAGACGTGAGCGTGTGATTGCAGCAAAAGGAGGTTATACGAAGTGTTAACGTAAAGGTGCCATATATTTTTGCAACGCCTACTTTTCAATGTTTTATTTGTCTGCACAATTTAAAATGTTGAATAATTTCAGAATATTTCTGTGATTGCAGCAACATAAGTCTTGAAAAGTTTTGCGGGTAAACTACCCGGGCCTGTGGTTTTAGAACTTTGCACGGACCTTATGGCTTCCTGTATCTCGGTGATTGATATCGAGCCACCCCAGATAGTCGGAGGTATTTATGTCCACTTGAGGTTACAACAAACTGTATAGCTCATTTGGTTCTTGCCAATTATTTGACTGCATCTTAGGAGAGTAAAGTAATATGTAGTAATCGGAGAACATTTCATAAATCTCCTTTGGGTCTGTGAGGATAAACCCGGTTGGGGATGATAATCTAGAAATAAGCCCAGAAGCAGAGGCTGCCCGGGCCTGGTATCTCAATAATTTTCCCGATTTGTCGCCTTGTTCATAAAAACTTTGCTTCATTTTTAATATCTGGATTTCAGTTTTGTCAATTAATAATAAATCATATTGGGACTGTATTTCTAATTTCTTTTTGTAAAGTTTGGACGAGGGACTGATGGCATATATTGTCTAAACTGCTTATTTGTTCTGAGATGTCTTCTAATTTAGCACGTTCCTCTTTTTTAAAGAGGTACGAATGAGATGACCATTACTAATTTCAGAGCGGTCATTCATTTAAAAAAAATAACTGTATTTGTTCCCTGAGAACATCCTGCGCATGATCGGAAATAACTATAGGGTGGTATTTGAAGGCAGTAGTCATGTGTAACAGTTTCTTATCTATCAAAAATAAATCTATAGGGAAAACCTATGGTGCACCTGGGAAAATAATGAAAATGCCTTGTCAAAGGGAAAGCAGTTCTCGAAGGATCAGCCAGTCCCAGCTGGTCTGTATGGAATTTCAGGGTAGTCGATAATGTTTTGGGTCTGGTTGAAGATCTGTCCAGGGTAAGATCCTGCACTCATTTAAAATCAATATCACCAATAATGACCATGTGGTCCGTTAGATTGGGTAGGGAGGAGTAGCAATTAGTGATAAAGTTATCATCATACCATGTGAGGGCGTATACTGAGGCCAAGATTACAGGAATGTTAAAAAAATTGCCTGAAACAATGACAAAACTGCCATTTATATCTCTTATTGTATGACAATAGCAGCCCACCTCACCAAGAGTGAAAAAAATTACCCATCCATGCCCGTTTCATGCGCAAAATTTCTGAGTTCCGAAAGTGTATTTCTTTTAAAAACCACAAATCTCCATTGAGGTATTGTAGGTGGAACATTTCCTCGGCGTTCCACGAGACAAGACGTAGGAAAAGTTAAATATTTAATTGGAATTGTCTTTATTTACTGGCAGCTCTTTTTTCGCGTTTTTTGTATTTCTGTCAAAAATGAACTTTCCCTCATGCGGCTCCAATTAATTATCCCCAATCTCAGTTTTCTGTGAGTGGGGAACGACACAAGGCACTTTCGTTAAGAGGCACGCCCAAAACATGAAATGCACAATTATAGCAGCGATCCGTTATTCACAACAGGCTATTGCTTTGAGTGGGGGCCGAGAGCACAAATTTGTTTTATGTCTGGCGTCTCTTTTTTTCATTTTTTTTTTTTTTCCAAAAATGCACCGCACCATTGCAGCTGCGATCCATTATCACCAATCGATTATTGCTGGGAGAAGAAGCTCTAAGAGCAAATTTGTTTCATGAGTGGTGGTTTTGTTTCTGTTCTTTTTGCCTAAAATGAACAGCACCCGTGCGGGCGTGATCCTATATCCCTAATCAACTATTGCGGCGAGCAGAGTCGGGCGAGGGAATGTTAAAAAAGTGTGAGTGTCGTGGACTTAAACCATTACCTATAATAAACAGTTTAGAGTATCCGTGTAAACAAATTAAACAGCAGGCTTTTGAGGAGGTCAAGTATGTAAGCTGACATTAATGCAGTTTGAGTTTGATTTCTTTGCAAATTTCAAACAAATCAGTGCATGGGTAAAACACAGCAACAACATTTTCTCTCTCTGTTGAGACTTAACGCAGCCATCTTAGGGCCTGAGCAACAAAACATAATATCTTCAGGTATCATTCAAAATATATACTGACATAAATCACTAACAAAATCAGCTACTTTGTTACTGAAGAATTGTTTATGACAACACTCTGCTCTTACCTGTCTAATGTGACTTCTGTGTTGGAATTTGTAGTGCAGTGTTGAATTGCTCGAAATACCGGAGAGAAACTTTTCCTCTCATTTTATGGTTACGTAGTTGAAATGTAACATTCATTTTACACAATTTTACAGCTTCGGAAAACGTTAGTTTGTGTCATGTTTGTCCTCCTACAGAAACCATATCAAAAGAAAAATATATGTCTTTCCTCCTTCTTTTTCAATTTAGGAACATTTTTGTAAAAGTGCCAGGGAGCCACTCAGCAACGCTAAAGAGCAGCGCGTTGCCAACACAGGACATAGCCGAACAGACAGTTTGTTTGCCTCTCATCCACCAATTATTTTTTTTTATATCTACCTGCCAGTTTGCACGTAAGTACACCCCACCTCCCATATGTGCCACATTGATTTTATTTTACAACCTGTCGCGTATCGTCGCGGTGACACAAGCACTCTTGTCATCGCAAATGTCAAGCGATGGGCTTGTCTTGTAAAGGTCAGCGTTTTTATGGGACGTTCAACGTTTTTGAAAAAGGATTACGCTTCCGTCGGCAAAGCGCCACAAATCTGCCGACGGCGGCGTTGCGGTGACCGTGTGCATCTGTTGAGCGTAAATGTTTTCATCAACGTAAAATTTATAAACCGTGAGGGTGGGGAGAGCGTGAAGAAGCCAGGGTGTGCAAAGTCTCCCATTGTGTCGCTTTTATTGTTGAATTTGTTATAATTTTGATATGTTTATCCTATTTTTAAATCATTCACTGCCAAATCTTTGCTATTTTCAGTCATTTTAAAGGCCTGTGGAAAATTAAGTTCTGTAGCTATATAGGCATAAGACATACCGAAAGGAAGATTTAATCCCTGTCTTTGAGTGTAAGAAGTATGTACTAGCGTTTATCATTGTTTGTCAACAACAGTTCAATATTGAACATGCATTCCTTGAAAACACTCATTTCCAAGAAAACAAGGAAAAACTGTTTTTTTTGTGGAAGGATAAATTATAAGTAAAAAATTATGATACCTCTAATATCTAACCAATGGTTTCTATCAACAACACAAGGGGCACTTTGCTTGCAAAAGAAAGAAAGAAAGAAAGAAAGAAAGAAAGAAAGAAAGAAAGAAAGAAAGAAAGAAAGAAAGAAAGAAAGAAAGAAAGAAAGAAAGAAAGAGAGAAAGAAAGAAAGAAAGAAATAGGTGAGAAAGAGCTGATGAAATAAAGGAAACATTTATCTACGATTATTTCAGACACAATATCTTTTGCTGCTCATTTTTAATTCCAGTCAACTCAAGTCACATGTATGTGTATGACCCTCGATCACAAAATGTCTCAAAGGACTGCACATGCAGGCAAGAAAAAACTAAAAAATCTCAACATGAGAAAAATAAGAAACCTTAAGAAGGGAACTCACAAGTGGCAATCTCCCTTCTATGATGACCAGGGTGCAATAGATTTTGCATTGTGTAACAATACAAAAAAAAACATAGTAAACATCAATAAAAAAAACATAGATAAGATATGTCCAGAAAGTGTATGACAGCAATGACGCCTCAAAGCCTGTAAAGCTATACAAAAAGTCTACAAATTTCTACAACTTGGCAGATACAGTGGA
Organism: Urocampus carinirostris; assembly: GCF_059441175.1. Classification (NCBI taxonomy): domain Eukaryota; kingdom Metazoa; phylum Chordata; class Actinopteri; order Syngnathiformes; family Syngnathidae; genus Urocampus; species Urocampus carinirostris. Next base: position 29,076,168 of record NC_142365.1, read on the forward strand.
GAGTCATCTGCACAGCAATGGAAACTAATATTATACTTGCACTTGACATTAAATTGTTCAAAGGTCGGATTGCGTCCTGTCTGACAGGTAGGACCTAAACCACGAGAGTACAGTTCCTGAGATACCAATCAATTTTTCCAGACGTTCAAGTAATAGGTTGTGGTCCCCAGTATAAAAAGCAGCACACTGATCCAGCAGCAGATTCATTGACTAGGCCAGGACTGTTTAAGTTAAGTGATTTACTCTGAATGCTGAGTGGACAGATTCAAAAAGATTATTTTCAGACATTATGTCATTCAGCTGCTGTGCAACAACCTTTTCAAGTAATTTAGCAAAAAAATGGTAGATTTCACAATGGTTTATAATTACTAAGGCTTTACGGGTCAAGTTTAGTTCTTTATGCATGGGGTTAATGTCAGCAGACTTGAAGGCTACTGGAACAATACCCGAGGATAACGATATATTAATAATACTGACCATCCGTGTAAGACTATCAGGGGACAAATCACTAACACTGGAAAACATTTTCGAACAGCCTCCGAAAGAGTTGTGATCCAAAACTTCCAAATATTTAAGGTAGGATGAAGTTGCGGAATGTTCATTTAATATTTTGTTCCGGATTAGTTGAATATTCATATTAAAAAATACCATAAAGTCATGGGCAGAATAGAACTAGTGGGGTTATGTTGCTGTCTAGTCAGTGTCGCTATTGTGTCGAACAAAAAAATTCTGATTATTTTATGTACAGCAATAATATTGAAGAAAAAAGATGCTTTAGCTGAGGCAAGAGCTAATTCACAATTCAGCAGGCTGACACCAGGCTTATCGGAAAACCTCAAGCTTTGTAGCGCGTAACTTTTGTTCAAGTTTCCTGCATTGTTGTTTGAGTGACCTGGTTTCTTCAGTGAATCAAGGCATATGCTTCTTTTGTCAAAATGTATGCCGTAGGGGCACCACAGAGTTGAGGACGTTTACCAAAGCAGTATTAAGGTCATTTGTAGGTCAGTCAACAAGCCCAAATTACAAAGGGAAGGACGTAGTTGCCGCTGCTAATAATCCTATTACAAGCTGATATCATTTGCAGGGCGGACTCCACACCCATGGCTACAGGCTCATCACCTGTGACCTGGCCTGCACTAGTGTACCCTGTCATGGAAGGATAAAACAGTAATCTATATTTCTAGAAAGTGTTAGGACGCTATCCCAGTTAGGGTGAAGGCCGTCCCTCCTCAGCAGGTCAAGTCAGCCCCAGAAAGTGTCAAAGATAGTCATTATTAGGACTCTTTGGTGGCTGTATTTACACAGAAGAAATACATATTTTGTTAAAAACTACATCGTGATAGCAGCTGCAAGATACTCACGAGGCTCCTTGTTGGTTGAAAAAAGGAAAGAGGGAGCCCAAACGGTGGGCGTGGTTTATTATACGTCAGTGAATACACACATGAGCACGACTTCACAATAAAAGAATATAAGATTGATAAACGTACAAGAGATATAATTAGACTGATTATTGAAACGTTCTATGTGTGTGTGAGAAAGATTTTTTTTTGTATTTAGGAATATAAAAACAAGTTATTTTCATCAGACTGAATTCTGAGAGATTTACATCCAAAACGGCCAAGTTTTCAGAAAGAGGGCCAGTTATCCACAAACCAAAACCCCTGCTGGCTACAGAAAATAGCCAGCCACTGGTTTAGTGAGATTAGTCTGCCTAACATCTCATCACTGTCTCTCACAGCCAAGAGGCCAGAGACAATTACTTGATGCCGACTCATCTTTCTACCGGGATTAAAAGTCCTAGCAATATTTTCTTTGTAGTCTCATATGCGCCATCCTAGTATCATTGGAGCGGACGTAACTCACTATATAGGTTCACGTAGCCCTGTCCTGGTGTCTAGGTTTGCATGTCAGCTTAAGTTAGCCCTAATGTCGGGTGCTTTGGCCCCAGAAATACACATAACTGTGGCTGGAGTGCTAAGCTTTGTGTTACAGGTGAAGGAGTCCTCTATAAGTAAAATGCGGGAGCCAGTAGACCAGGGTAAAATGGGACTAGCCAGGAGGCTGAACTTTTTATGCGTCTCGATTGGCTCACTGCGGTTAGCAAGCCGTCTAGTGCTAACCAGACTAGCAGATTTTCTACGACACACGCTAGCTGTGGTGTCTGCGGCAACTAACTTTTTTTTAAACTGCTCTAGGTCGCTGGCATGTCCTTTTGGAAGGGCTACCGGCCTACGGTAAGCGGGAACAACCTTTACAACAACCCATCCTTACTTGTGAGCAATCGAAAGCCGAGCAGCACCTCGGCAGCCAGGGAGCAAAGTGTTTGCTCCTATTTTTTTGTTTTACACACCTGCAAAGGAGATTGCGTGCCAGTTTGGAATGTTGTTCTTCACTGTAGTTGTTTTGACTATTATGCATTGTTTACAGCATTATTACTATTGGCCATATTATATTGCTGTTCTTTGATATAATCACGCCCTTTAGGGTAGATCTGCTATTTGTAACCTAGAATATTTCATACAAAAAAAAGGCTCGAGTAGGGCTTTCGGGACCGATTTAGAATTGGTATTGTGACATTTTATGAGCAGTTCTTTCCTCTTTACCCTCCAAGTTCAAAATCAATTGATGTCTTCTGTCCTTATTTTTGATAGGTAATTTTGTTTTTGCTATTGGACACCTGCAAAGGAGATTCCATTAGAAGCCGATTTGGTATTCTAACTACTACTGAGTACTGTTGTTCTTTGCTTTGACTATTACATTAATATGAGAGCCAATCAAGGTTCTGTTCTTTGATTATCACACCCTTTAAGAGAGACTTTAAGACTTTAAGACTTCTTTTGTATCCTAGAGAATGTAATAAAAAGAAAGGGACCGGGGGAGGGCCTGTATAACGAGTTGGACTTTCTTATCTGAAGGCTTCTTTCTCTGTCTTCCTTGCAAGTTCAAAATCCATTGATGTTTTCTCCCCTTATTTTCAGTGTTTCCTAAAGTTTAAACCTATTAGAGTGTCCACTAAACTATGAAGTTAACATTTGGTCCATTCTATTTAAGTTTTATATCCTCATCTAAGAAAAATGTATTAAAAAAAAAATAGAAATATATTATTTATATATATATATATTATTTATATATATATATATATATATATATATATATATATATATATATATATATACTGGACTGTCTCAGAAAATTAGAATATTGTGATAAAGTTCTTTATTTTCTGTAATGCAATTAAAAAAACAAAAATGTCATACATTCTGGATTCATTACACATCAACTGAACTATTTCAAGCCTTTTATTATTTTAATATTGCTGAATTTGGCTTACAGCTTAAGAAAACTCAAAAATCCTATCTCAAAATATTAGAATATCATGAAAAAGTATACAAGTAGGCTATTCAACTAATCACCTGAATCATCTAATTAACTCGAAACACCTTGCGAGGGTTTCCTGAGCCTTAAAAACACTCAGCTTGGTTCAGTAAACTAAATCACTGCTGATCTGACTGCTGTCCAGAGGACCATCATTGATACCCTCCATCAGGAGGGTAAGACACAAAAAGAAATTTCTCAAAGAGCAAAAGAGCAGGCTGTTCACAGAGTGCAGTTTCAAAGCATATCCACAAAAAGTCTGTTGGAAGGGAAAAATGTGGCCGGAAACGCTGCACAACCAAGAGAGATGACCGCAGCCTTAACAAAATTGTGAAGAAGAGCCTCTTCCAGAATTTGAGGGAGCTTCAAAGACAGTGGGCTGAAGCTGGAGTCCAGGTATCAAAAGCCACAGTTCACAGACGTGTCCGGGAAATGGGCTACAATAGCCGTATTCCCATGGTCAAGCCACTTCTGAACTCAAGACAACGGAAGAAGCGTCTGACTTGGGCTATGGAGAAGAAGCACTGGACAGTTGCAGAGTGGTCCAAAGTCCTCTTTTCAGACGAAAGCAAGTTTTGCATTTCATTTGGAAGTCAAGGCGCCAGAGTCTGGAGAAAGGCTGGAGAAGAGCAAAATCTAAGTTGCTTGAAATCCAGTGTGAAGTTCCCCCAGTCAGCAATGGTTTGGGGAGCCATGTCAGCTGCTGGTGTTGGTCCACTGTATTTCATCAAGTCCAGAGTAAATGCAACTGTGTACTAAGAGATTTTAGAGCACTACATGCTTCCATCTGCTGAAAAGCTCTACGGAGATGAGTATTTCATTTACCAGCATGATCTGGCACCTGCCGACAGTGCCAAAACCACCAGTAACTGGTGCACTGACCATGGCATCACTGTCCTTAATTGGCCTGCTAATTCCCCTGACCTGAACCCCATCGAGAATTTGTGGGGTATAGTTAAGAAGAAGATGAAAGACACCAGACCTACAAATGCAAATGAGCTGAAGGCCGCTATCGAAGCATCCTGGGCATCAATAACACCTCAGCAATGCCACGGGCTGATTGCCTCCATGCCACGCCGGATTGATGCAGTAATCCGTGCAAAAGGATTCCCAACCAAGTACTGAGTGCATCAATGGACATTTTCAAATGTTTGATTTAGTTTTGCTGTTATAAAATTATTTTTTTTACTTGGTCTGAGGAAGTATTCTAATATTTTGAGATAGGATTTTTGAGTTTTTTTCAGCTGTAAGCCAAATTCAGCAATATTCAAATAATAAAAGGCTTGAAATAGTTCAGTTGATGTGTAATGAATCCAGAATGTATGACATTTTTGTTTTTTTAATTGCATTACAGAAAATAAAGAACTTTATCACAATATTCTAATTTTCTGAGACAGTCCAGTATATATTTATATATGCATACCTGTCAACCTGTACGGTTTTGCCGTACAAAGTACGTTACGGTAAAACGCAAATTTGTCAATCGCATGCGTCTGCTGCTTGGGGATTTCCCATCATGCATCATTCCGAAAAAAAATAATATGGTGTACGATTATTTTGTATTTTGTACCGGAAAATACGACAGTTTGTAACGGCATCGAGCCGTGGAGGTTGACAGGTATGATATATATACATATATATGTGTATAAAATTCTGACTTTGAAGTTGAGTTTTTTTGGGACACAACTATTGTCCGTTTCGTGCATTCCAAAATTCCCTTGTGCTGCTCAAGATTAACAATAGCTCACCCATGAAAAATGGAAGTGCGTCGCAGGCCCCGCAAAGGATGTGGGCCGAAAGGTAAAAAATATGAGCGTTCACAATGAAATTTTAATTAATTGCTAGTGTGGCAGATGGTGACCTCTTTCTTTATTGTGATACTGACAAGAGGACAAACACAAAACAGGAGTATAGTGCCCATAATGGTGTGTGCGGGTGCAGTGGCGTAATCCCACTATTGCACTATTCTTCATAATGTTAACTAAGTATATGAATAATCAATTGTTGTCTGCACACTTTCTTGTGTATTTTTGTAAAAAATATCCTAAAAAGTTTTACACATAAGGTTTACATATGGGATCACAATTTCTGAATTGCAATAGGAGTCTGTGGTGCAAAAATACATATATTCTTTGTTGCCATTTGCTTGTTCAACTTTACCAATAGATCATGTCAATTACTATTGACATTAGTAAACTGTTCCGTACTTTAAATTAGATTTAAAAATCTCATCTTGCACCACCTAGTACTTCCCTGTGCATGTCACATTTGCTTTTTGTGTGTCCATGTGTTTCTATTACAACCCTATTCCAAGTACACGACTGATTGAATTTTTTGGGATCTGAGGGTACAGTCTCAAAGCTGATACCATGAAGAAAAAAGAAAACGTATGATAATGATATAATATATATATTATTATATTTTTAAGTTTTACTGTAAGGTAAACTGCTGATGTACTTCTACAAAGCCACAGTGGATCGCATTCAGGCATACGCCATCACTGTGTGGTATGCTAGGAGAGTAATCAACAAAGCCTAGAATGTCATAGGCTGCTCTCTGCCCAGCCTAACTTGTGATAACGTAGCACAGCCATTACCATTGCAAGAGACTCCTTCCCCCTTGCCACAACCACTTTGCCCACGTGACCTATGGTAGGCGCTACAGATTCCCAAAACAAGGACAAAAAGGCTCAGAGGCAGCCTCTTCCCAGGGGTCTTTGCCCCCTTAAACAGGCAAACAAATCTGTAAAAAAATATCTTGGAATTTGTTTTTATTCTTTTTATTTTTTAGGCTCCTGTTTAATGTTATTGCCCCAAACTGTGAAAATATATACCTTGTGACTTATTTGTCTGTTTTTGTTGCTGCAAAATGTTATTGCACTTATTTTTATTGCACTCGTGTTATGATGCACTATTCTTTTTTTATTCACAAACACTGCACAATTCTTATAACTAAAGCCCTTCTTTAAGCACTACGTTGTAATTTGTTTTTTTTTTTATCCTGATAGTCTTTTGTCTTTCTTTCCTCTCGTTAAAGTCTTTACTACATGTTTTGCCGAGAGTGCCATTTTTAATCTTGTTGCATACAATGTTTACTACGTTAGGAATGACAATAATGACAATTTGTCATGATGACTGATTAATATCACCTGTGCCCGCTCGTTTGGCGCAAGCCGCTGCGGACTACCTGATTGGTTCCCCGTCCTTTTTAAGCTCAGTCCTTTCACTCGCCTGTTGGCATTCTGTCATCGAACCTCTGTTTCTACAAGGCAAGCACTTTGACTCTGGCTCCCGACGGTCCCACATTTTGCACCCGTTTTTCCACCCATCCTATCCTGATTTCCCCGTTTGTCTCCGGCTACTACTTGTTTTCTGACCCTGACCACGTTTGCTCTCCCGTCCCGGCTTACGCCCCATTTTTGATCCCAATCACGTTTTTGCTCTCCTGTCCCGGCTATCGACCTGTTTTTTCCGTCCAGCTCCGGAAGATCCACTTCCGCATTCGGAACACGTTCCGGTCCTGTAAGCGGCTTGCTTCCCCTTGTCCAGCGAGCACCGTATCGCTGGCGCTGCCTTTCCTCTATATCTCAATAATTTTGTGAGAAATGTTACTCGATTGGGTCTACCCTATGTTCTGGACGTGACACAATTCAATTCTATAGGGTGCACAAAAATCGAATACAGTACTTATATATGCACCTTGAGGTGGGAAAAATACGGTAATAAATGATTAGAGAAAAAAGAGCAAGAGATTTTTCAATCAAGAATCTGGGTGCTTCAATTAGCGACCAACGAGAATGTCCCATTCTCCTTCTCACTTCATCACTGTCACTCGAACAGTAAGAGCAGTTCTCGATAAGCGAGTACTAAAACAGGCCATTACTGCAAAAGCTAATTAGCTGACAGCAAAGAGTAAAGAGGAGGAAGAGGAGGTGCGATTGTTCTGTCACACTAAAGAAAATAACAATTAGAAAATGTTACCGCATGAATAACACTCTTGGGGTTGCTGTCAAGATTCAGGTTAATTGGACTGCAACAAAGCATTCTCGTTCAGGTTTTGTGTTTTCATGACAGCTTTGGCATTGTGGAGATAAACATGTACAGTAGGTCAGATTTTTGCCTACATATTGTATTGCAGGTTTCAGGTGAATAAAAACTGCATTTTTTTGGTTCCAACTTAGACCAGTGTTTGCAATCGAGGCACATCAGTATAGAAAAACCATCTCTCACCAGTGTAACCGTGTTTTGTTTGTCTCACATTGCCTAAATTGAAAAGTTTTGATGTTTTTGAAAAACTTTTTTGGTCACCGTAGATGTCAGGACCAGAACGGAAACTGGACCCAATTGCGCAACGTTTCTCGCAAGTTTTTTGAGATAGAGAGAGGAAGGGCAGCAAGTTGTTCTCGCACTCACATTGTAATCCGAAAACGGAAGTGGATCTTCTGTAGCGAGCGATGGCGGTGTTTAGGGACGGAAAAACTGGTCGGTAGCCGGGACAGGGAGAGCAAAAGCGTGGTGGGGGTCGGAAACGGGTCGTAAGCCAGGACAGAAAAGTAAACGTAGTCGGGATCAAAAATAGGTCGTAAGCCGGGATGGGAGAGCAGATGTGGTCGGGATCAAAACAGGTCGTAGCCAAACAAAAATGGGACAGGCGGGAGTCAGCGTCGAAAAAGGCTTGCCTTGTATGAATAGAGGTTCGCAGACGGACTGACAACGGGGGATTGACAGGAATAGGTTTAAATAGGGACAGGGAGCCAAGAACCGGCAGCGGTTGGCGCCAAATGAGCGGGCAAAGGTGAAACACATCAGTAATCATGACAGTAGATTGTTATTCATTTTGGATAGTGATCACAGTGTAATGTGAGATTTCATTTTTAACCTGGGTTTCAATTTTTTAATCACATTTTTTTCTTGCTATCATTTGTCTTATGTTGATTATCTTAAGTGTTATTTTTGTTTTTCTGTTCATGTCTAACTTGTTTCTCTGAAAAAAAACTTGTTCTGCAGACACAGTTGTAAATGGGTGTCTTAATCGTGGCACAATGCGTTACTTTTCAGTACTACTCAGTTCCCCGCATGTTTTTATTAAATGTAGGAAATGGGCATGAATGAGTTAATTTTCATAGCTTTTATAGCAAAGTTGATATTCTTCCTTAAATTTTTGCATGCAGCGTTTAATCATGTCCAGAATTTACAGTGGATAGTAAGCTGATGCCACTTATTGATATGGATCATTAATCTGCAGATTTCTAGAAGAAAGAAAACACACAACAATAGTGTTCATTTTTGCTCATATGAAATTGGACAATTTTCTACGGCACAGTAGACAAAGTCTCGCGGCACACTAGTTAAATAATGCTAACGTAGAACATTTAATAAGCATCAGTGTTTTAGGGGGGGTTAATCAAATATTGTCGACAAAACACATAAAATGACAGCTTATTTTTCTTTGCTGACCTCAAAATATCGGAATTGTGTAATGGTAATTTAAAGGCATCACAAAACGTAAGCGGTTACACCAACTCTTTTTGCCACAGGAGGCGGTAATCGGAGTATCGCAACAAAAATGTGAAAAGAAATCCCTCCGTCTACTGTAGAAAGAACTTTTTTCAGCCATAAATTGTAAAATAAAAGTCAATCCAAAAATTTGATAAAACAAGCTTAACTTTAACTTTGATGGCGAACTTCTTGATGTAAGTGAAAAACAGGGAGAATCCGTATGGCAGAGTAATTAAACTCTTAAGAAAAGAGATACATTTTGTGCACAGATACAAATACATTTGGGTGGGTAATATGTGGCTATATTCACAAATAATGTTGCAATTTTACAAGTTTACTATTGATTTTTTTATATGTGTCGCTGCTTTAGCCGCAGTAAATGTTTTAGAGCCTTAAAGTTGTAATTGAGGGTTGCATTGATTCAAATGTAACAATACTGAAGGGCTAAGTGTAAAATACACAAGCCCCCACTGCATCATAATATATACAGACAATTTATTTATTTTATGATTAAAATTATCTCATAATAAATACTTTCTAAACTCTCAATTGATACATAATAAACAAGTCTTCACATATGATGGAAGTTTTGCTGTCCCGCCATTTGGTAGTCTACTTGCATTATTGAAAGGCCACAAAACAAAACGTGTTTGGAATGCATTACTGGAGCCAGCTGAGGAAGCTCAGCGCTTGTTGCTGTTGCTATTTATTTCCCCACGAGGCGCATACGCATTAATAAAACTACAAACGCGGAGGGCATGGACTCCCTGCAAATTTTCCATCACTCGGGCCCGAATTCCACAGACGGACGCTCGCGGAAAAGAAAGAGAGCAGACTTGGTTGCGTCACCGCAAAGTCGGAATAAGAGAACAGAATTCCCCCCTGGTCAGCACCGCATCTGTCAGAGAGCCCCTTGGCAGCGGGCAGCTTTTTAAAACATGTTTAACACCGTGAAGCTGTAATTAACTTTCTGATTTCCCCATCTGTAGATGGTGTCCAATTTAAGGCACGGGGTTCAGAACTGAACCATCTCAGAATTTACTTGTCAAGCATAAGGATATTTTTTGTTTACAAATTCTATTTAGTAAGGGGCGGGCGGATCCATCCATGTATTGTATCATTATTATCGATACTGAGCAATTACTTGAATCGGATTGATATTAATTTTTAGAGCTCGTGGCCAAATTCAAGCAATTTTTTAGGACTTCCATAGCCAATTTTCAAATTTCTCCACTACCATTAAAAGAAGAAATATGGTTTGAATCATGAATTTTGCAGAGCTACAAATATATTTGCGATTTACATACGCCACTTTTAATTTTGCATGTGCAGTAATCAAGACATATGATTTTCAGATCTTGAGTAATTTGTTTTTGACAAAAATCCCTCCCCATATAAGTGTTGAGTAAAAATTGAATATGTAGCTCACAAGGAAGTTAATCCCATAACAATTTACCACTAGGAAATGCTACTTTAATTTTTTGCATGGCTCATAAGAAATGTCCATAATTTGTTCGTAATCCTTGCACTAATCCACAGTTCATAGTGCCCTCTGTAGGTGGAGCATGCACCTGTCCTCTTGGGCTTAACCTGTAGGCGGCAATGTTGCTTCGTAGGACAATACCGTTAATTACGAGGCAAGAAGAAATGCAGTGGGAAAGCAAAGCCCCAAATAGCAGTGTTGATGTCTTTTTAGAGCAGACTTTTTGAGAGACATGGCAACAATTTAAAGCATTTACACTTCACTTCACCAAAATTTGCTGTCTCAATCAGATGCCTAGATTATAATTCATGTGTAAATTACTTCTCGGCTTGATAACTGTATTCTATTGCTTTTTGGTCTCCTGATGTCTTGCATCAAAAGTTAGCAGCTGGTTCAATATGCGGCAGCGAGACTTTTCATTAAGACCATTAAGTTTGACCACATCACTCCTATATAACCTAACTTGCACCAGCTCCAAGTCCGTTTGAGATGTCCAACATACAAATGTTTTGCATGGACTTGCCCCTTCTAATTTCTCTGATTTGATTCCCTCTATGTTCCTGCACAGAGCCTCGGCTCGGAAAATGCCGTTCTCCTTGTGACTCCAAAAGCCAAGGAGAAGTCTGCAGGCTCGAGAGCATTCTCCATCCGGGCCCTGGTGCTGTGGAATGCTCTCCCTCTGGAGATAATATTTGCAACCTAAATCTAGACTTAAGACCCACTTGTATTCAATAACTTAGGATTGATGCCGACCTCATAGTTTTCTTTTTCTGACTGCCTGGCTGGTAGTGACACAGCGGAGAAGGATGAGTCAGCGGACCAGCGTCTAGACCCGAAGCATGTCCATGTCTGCTTCGGCCAGCTGGTAGAGATGGGAAGCTGTCCTATGGTAGGAACTACAAGTATAGAAAGAAAGTAAAAGCCTGAAAAAACAAGAGTGCTTCTAAGAAATGCACGTACTTGGATGAGGCATAAATGGAGCTTGACTTGATGAATTAAGCCAGGAGATGGCTTCCGCTAGTAGAACATTTCTAAATCCCGGACAGCACTTTTAATGAAGTGAAAATGTTTGCATAGTCATTAAAAAATATGATTTGATTTTAGTTTTATTGACACCATGGGGTCTGTATGTAAATTTTGTACGTCAATGTTACTTGGTTCTGGCAGCAGAAAGCTGCACCCTTAGGCAAGTACTGAACCCCCCAAGAAGCCAGACACCTCTGCTCAGCATGTCTACAACCTGTCTTGCTTAAAAAGACGGTCAGTTGCGTCATCGTCACTTTCGGGTAATACTGAGAATTTGAAAGTGTGTCTACAGTGTGTATGTGTTGAGAGCAAGGTTCCCGGCATGCCTAAGTAAATGTGACATCACACAGCTTACCTTGAAAATAAACTGCAAGCAATCTGACCGGCTGCTGCGCTGTGATCTGCGTCTGAACTAAAATGTCTGACCAAAATTAACTTCCAATAGCTTGAGCTCAACTTTTCTTTGATGTTAAAAGTTTTTTCGCATTTTTATTTTGTGTATTTTCTCCTTTCTGGCTCATTTTTTTTAACAGTAGATCCAATCACAGGAAGCAGAAAAAGGTAATGTCCTCAAGAACAGAAGGCCTTTAATAACGATATAATCAAGAAAGTAACAAACAAATTGTCAAAAACAACAATAAACTGCCAGAACCAAAAACAAAAAACAAACCTGACAAATCAGGATGACATTAGAAAAAGGTGAAGTCGGAAAATGAAAATCACCTGACACTGGGTGCTGTCCAAAAGTTCCATATGAAGGGTCAGGTTAACTAGGGACAGAGTGTGGGGTGATTGGACACACCAGTCCCAATTATAAATCGATTAGTTGCCCTCTGGTAGACGGAGGTCGCCAGACCCTAACACCATCAGTCTAATTTCCATCCATACATCTTCTGCTTACCCGAGTTTCTGTCATCAAGGGAACAGAATGCTTTGACCAGGAGTCCGGAATGTATGTCTTACACAACATTGTCTCTTTTTTCTTGAAAACATCTGGCTTAGAAATAAAATTCACTTTATTTATTGCATTTTCTGCAAAGAGTGCAACACCACCTGTGGCAGGAGTACTGTAGCGCATTCTACCTTCACCTCTGGTAAGAAATGTCATTTCAATATTTTTTTGTCTCTTCGCCTGTGAGATGCATCAGAAGACACATGTGAGTGTGATGTCTGCCTTCTACCATTCCATCCCTTCAATATGTTTTCAAGAGTATAGTTTACACAAGTTAAGAACAAAATGACAAATGATCATCGATCAGTGTCACTTGCAGCATAGCCAAGTGCTTCTTTTTCAGCATATGTGTGTGTGTGTGTGTACTGGGCATGGCGTAGTAATAGTGTTTTTGCTAATGACAAAATGTAATGTGATGTTCACGAATGGGAAGTGGCACTCCTGAAGAGTTTTGAATGATTATAAATTCATTCAAAAAAATAATTAAAAAATGAACCGGCCAGAAACTCTGGGCGCTCAGCACCCACAAAACTCTGAACCTAAATCGCCCCTGCATTATGTTAACATATGTTCTTTTAAATAGGTTATTTTGATCAATCTTTTTTATGCATCCCTAGATCTTACTGTTTATTTCAATGAACTTCATTTATGAAAAATAGATTGCAAAAGACTATTTTTGGGGGGTCTGGCAAATAATCTGGTGCGCTTCATAGTGTGGTAACTGTTTTTTTGTTTTTAGGTTTGCATGTTCTGTGCATGTTGATTTTTAACTCATAGAACTCATTTTTTGTAGAGTTGTCAACTTGGATTAACTTTTGACTACGATTAAGTTCATATGTTCAGTTGAGAACTCCACTTATATGTGATAGAAAAGAAAAAGTGACTTCAGCATAAATAACCAAGGTGTGAATGTGTGTGTTGTCTTAAAGTTTTAGCACTTAAGAACTCACCGTGATTCGGCGCTCAAAAACCCTGGCCCAAGGGTTCCCTAAGGGTTGTGTTACGCTGGTTTACTAGCATGTATTTCCCCCCCTTTTTATTAGCGTGTATGAGTGCATGTGTAGACAGATTTGATCGGTTGGGTACATAAAACCACACCACTAAGGGCCAATGCGCGGTGAGACACACGAACTCACGCTCACTCCAGGGCACGTCAAAAAAACACATGCTCGAATGTTTATTTAATCTAATGTACCGCCAATTTATACTCCGCGAGGCGAGAGATACTCGTTAGAAAGAGGCTTTGGTGCGTTTTGAATTCGGCGGCGGCAAATGCACATGATGATGGCTGAAGAAGTTAAGGTCAGCGACGTAATGTTTGTGCCTGGTGAGGCACAGTCGGAGTTACAAATAAATTAACCTACATCTTATTCATATTTTAATTAGTTGAGCAAGAACGCAACATATAAACTGTAGCATAGAAAAACGTATCTTACCTTAACTTATAAATGAAGTATATGCACTGCTCCTTTTAAATAAAAGCATCAATCAATCGGTAGTCATCTATTATCAAAAAGTCCATGGAACAAGAAAAAAAAATTACTCAACTTACTGTTAGGTTTGGGTGGGTTACTTTAAATATGTAATCCGATCTAGTTTTTAGTTATCTGTTAAAATTTTTTGTCATTAATGTAATCCGGATATTGTAATATAGAAGTAATGTAGCGAAATATTTTATGGGTTACTCCAATACTAAATATGCCTGGAAAAGATGGAAACGATAAATAAAATAATTAAATCACTGAATTGTGTTTAACACAAATGAACAATGTAACCTTGAAAAAGTATTGAAAGAAACAGAGGTTGGGTAGTTGCTTGCAGTCCTACAAAAAAGCGCTTACATTTTTAACCAATCAAAAATAAAATTTTGTCTTACACATGACAGACAAGACAGGCTCTGTTTAATTTACATTCAGGGAACATTTAGAACCCAATATTGTTTTAAACACACCAACTGTTCACTTTCTAAATTTTCAACAAACTGTTTTACTTGTTTGAAGTGGGAGTGCCAAACCTCTTGAAAGTATTCTGATTTACTAGGCTAAGTTAATTATTCTCACAACATAACAATGCAGTGTTTAAATAATTAACTGCAACATACGAAAAAAAGCATCCCTAGCAGGCAACTTTGCTGCCCAGTGCCCAACACGTTAACAGCCTCACGAACAAAAGGGAAAAAGAAAAGTGCTTCTACCTGCAACACACTCTAACAAAGATGCTTTGGTGCAGTGTCTCAAATAATGTCTGCCCGGATGCCCGGGGCATGCATCTTTTACGTCGGGCATACAACTTATACATTGTCTCTGCCCGGGTGGCTGACAACTTGAAGAAAGAAAAGAAAAAATATATATTTTTTTTTCTTATTTTTTTCAAATTAAACGTTTGCTTTACTCCGATTTCGAAATCTTCCTTCGATTTGGAAATTTCTGAATTTTTGTTCGTTTGGCAATTTGCATACTTGGCAGCTATGTATCGAATAACTTTGTGCTTGCGGACTTTCTCAATCATTATTATGTCGTGCATTTGCATATCATTTTCCAAAGTAGATGCACAAAGAACACAAGGAAAATGGATAAGTGGTTAGGAATCAATGCAAAACCTCAGCCCCAGAAGAACGATTCAAAGCAACATTTATGACGCTACAAAATGTAAACGAACATAAAAAGCATCGTGGAAAGAGGAGTTGACGTGGCTTGTAGCAGACGACGCAACGCAAACATTGCATGAATGAAGATGAGTAATGAGCCTTAATACTTTGCAACAATGTTTTTATTTTCTCGATTAGTCGTCTTATTGTGTTTCAAGTTGTGAAAAATGGGGCAGGCAACTTTATGAATGGGCAGGCAACTTTTCAGAGTTGACTGCCCCTAGTGTCCGCTAACTTTTTGTCATGAGTTTCAGACACTGATTGGTGGATAAGTGCAGGTCTGTACAATATAAGCAACAGATATGGTGCGTCGTGTGTAAAACTAATTCCTCCCTGTCTCTCAAGTCAGTAATTGAAATTATGAAAGGAAATGTCTATCAGCGCATTATGTTTACAAAATATAATTTTAAATAAAATTGCAATCCTGCAAAATAATGATTATTTAAACTTAACGTATCTGTAATTTGATTACATCTTTTTTTTCTGGAACAGAATACAATTATATTTTATTTGTATCCCGATGGCGTTATGCTGTTAGACGTATTCTGTTACTACCCAACCCCTGCTTGGGTCAAGCTTGGTAGTTTCTATTCTTTTGGGCTGAGGTGTGTGTCAAATTAGAATCCTTTGTCTCACTATCTCTCTGTGCCAAATAGAAAAAAATAATGTTTCCTCTGCATCTGCAGCAGCTCAGCACATTCATGTGTTACATACTGTCTTGCATTAAAATTATATAGTAAATGCCAAAAATATCAACTTAAATGAGAAGAAACTTTAACACTGAATAAATAAAACCATTCATTATATTTTTAATTCATATTTCGTCAATGACAGGTGCCTCCCCTGACTGCATATCATTGGTTCCATCAAAGGGACAATGTATAATATTCAGTACCACTTATAGGTACAAAGAACTTTTACTCAGTAAAATAAACACATTTGAATAATGGGCAGAAATGCATTTACTATCATACTAATGTGAATTTTTATAAATGTTTATGCGCCGAGAAATGTGTATTTATTTTACATAGCGCAATTCATGCCAAGTAGTCGCACCCATGTTTATCTGGCATCTTGCTGCTACGCTGTACTAATTTCTACTGTTTTTGTTCATATTAGACACTACAGTACCATCAAGTAGTCAAATATTACAAAATGTATGTTTAAAGTAACGATTCTAACAATCAGCTACATTAAAGAATGTCTAAACCCAACATCAACATAGTTCTGGCCTCTAAATCGGTAGTGTCCAAACATGTTGAAGTAAGGGTCGCATATAGACAATGTGAAAATCACAAGAGTTATTTTCATACTTTTCACATGCATTTTACATGTAAAAAATGAACAACAAACAGAGAGGCCAATTACTTTGTTTATTATGATTAACTGTCCTCCCCCAAAAAAATTGAGGAAAGAGTTTTCTGTAAATAGACATTAAAAAAAAGTTTACAGTTTCGTCACATTGAGAACCATACCAATAGAAAATTAATTATTCAATAGCGTTATTTGAAAAGGGCAGCACGGCGACGCAGTGGTTAGCGCGTGCGCGCCACAGTTCTGCAGACTCTGGACTAGTGGTGTCAAAGTCCAGATCATCAAAGCCCTGCACAAACCAGAGCAGGGGTCTCCAATGTGGTGTTTCGTGGTACCAGGACAGCTGAAGTGGCTGTGCTGGGTCATTGTTATTTTCTAGAAAAATATATTCTTTAGTAGTACTGAGACTATTTAACCCTACTATTCAACCCTACTTCCAATAATTAAGCCAGTATTAACATAGTACCAACATAGTAATAACATGATAAGTTGTTATTTTAGAAATACATATCATCAGACTTGGTGCCTGTTGCGCTATTTCATAACAAAAGTAGCTCTCAGTTTGAAAAAGGTTGCAGACCCCTGATTTTGAGGTTTCCCTCTCTAAACACAGCTGATTCGAAAAATCAAGAATGCCATTAGGTTTCAGCAGAGTTTGCTGACAAATCAGAAGTCCAACAAAGCTGAATCAAATAATCAATACTGCCATATGGTGTTTTTTCCCAACGTTCTGATGAATCAGATGTGTTTGAGAAGGCAGACTTCTAAAACAGATCGTGAACGTAGGCCCTCAAGAGCCATTCCCCCTTATCCCCGTTTTTTGGACTTTGGATTTTGGGCTGGATCTAGTTCAATCAATTTTAGACAGGATTTATGATGCATCTCAATCTTGCCTGTGCTCAGCCCATTCAACATGAATGCAAATTATGTCCAAAAATAGTTGCTGTGTTTACCTTGTCTTATTTGTTCAAAACTAACCCCTAAAAAGAAGTCACTGCCACATCTTTAAGAAGATTTTTTTTTTACTTTGACTTTTCAACCAAATATAAAAGGCATGTGGACAGAACCTTGGCATTTTTTAAAGTCTTTCAACAAGTTTTTGCTGAGAAGGGAAAGTCTTGTCTGACTTCCACATTAACATCACACATCACATCTGGTTTGATTACCAAGATCTGTAGAATGTTAACAAAACAGACCTACTCAAATTTTGGAAGTAAAGGTTTTGCCAAGTTTTTCCCCAGTGTTTTAGGATCTATTAACAGTATTGTCAGTGAAGTGCCAGAAGGCTTTGGGGGAAAATTGCAATGTGACTGGCTGCAGCAGACATACTAGAGTGGGAAGATCCTTTACACCACAGGTGTCAAACAGGCGGCCCGGGGGTCAGATCAGGCCCGCTAAGGGATTGAATCCGGCCCGCAAGACGACACTCAGAGAAGCGCAAGAGAAAAACAAGCGGCAGGTTGAAATATGTCAACTTGATGTTGCCAAAGAAAGGTGCCTTGAACAAAGACACTGCACCTCTCTCTCCCTCTCTCTCTCTCTCTCTCTCTCTCTCTCTCTCTTTCTTTCTTTTCCACCCCTTTTCTCCCACTCTGTCTCCGTCTCTTTCACTCTCTGTGTCTCTCTTTTTCTTTTCCTTTGTTGCCCTTTGTCTCTTTCTATCTCTTTGTCTTTTAACCTCTTGCTCTAACTTCCTTTTTTCCTTTTCTCTCTTTTCTCTTTCTCTCTTCATACCCTTTGCGCTTTCATTTCTCTTTTTTCTCCTTCTGTCTTTCTATTTCTTTTTGGATGTCTTTCTTCTCTCCCTTTCTTTTCCTCCTCTTTCACGACTTTTTATCTTTTGTTTCTCACGCTCTTGTCCTCTCTCTCTTTTTCTTTCTTTCTTCCACCGTCTCTCTTTTTCCCTCCCTCTTTCTCTTATTTCTTTATCTCTCTTTTTCTTTCTCTTTAATCTACTAGTCCGGCCCCCGACAGAATGTTTGTTCTATTATGTAGCCCCTGAGTTGAAATGAGTTTGACACCCCTGCTTTACACCAACAGACACAGCAACCAGAGGATGAATGTGCTGTATCTGTATCTGTAAGTCAGGGGGTTTATCATGGTTTAGTGATCTGTGAATAGTGAATGCACTTCTATAGAGCTTGCTGGTAAGCTGCAATAGTGTTGAACGAGGGATATATGAAAAGCAGGCTATATTTCTCAAAAACAAGGACATTGACCCTAAATGACTGTACTTTGCGAAGGATGTTCTGGGTCCTAAATAAACTATGCTTGTACTTAGCTCTAAATGAACTAAGATCTAATTTTCTTCTAAATTTTGTGTTTTTCATTTTATACCCAAAATGTACATAGAAGTGGACTCCAACCGACTCTGTCAGTTCACATCAATTAAGTCAAGACCCTTGGCACTCCAAGTACTTATTTCATGATGAACTCCTCTCCAATGTTTAAACTTTGTTCTAGACCAGGCCTTGCTATTGAAGTACGAGGTTATTCACTTTGTCTTTGAAATGTCCTTCATTTCCTGATAATTTTAATGTATTCTGTTTTTTCTGTCCATATGGGCCCCTCCCGCAGCTCCAAGCATCGTCGCAGCTTCTCGTGTCGAGAGAGTTGGCCACTGCCAAGCGATAAAGGCCAATGGTTTGCGGCGGGATTGAAGTGCATATCAGTTGAGGGATGCATGGAGCAGATAGAAAGTAGATGGAGTGGAGCTCAGAGGAAGATGGCAATTTTCTGCATGAATCAGCGAGACTTATCGTCAGGGTGGGGGGTACCCACGGGGTATAATGTAAAACTTAACTTGCAGACAGAATATGATCGCCCTTCATAAGGATTATTTGCGTCCTTTGTTTGTGTCTACGGTGTTTGAAGATGATTCTCTAAAAAAATAATATGTGCTAAAAGCAGTTAGTACACGTGAACTAGTAAACTGCAAAACACGTTTTTAAAGTGAAACTAATTTCATGGTATAAGAGTTTCAAAGCTGTCGAGTAAGGTGTCCCTGTAGCAGATGTTTTGACCAATGTCGTGCAGTCAGGGGGGGGCA
This sequence comes from Urocampus carinirostris, assembly GCF_059441175.1. Lineage (NCBI taxonomy): Eukaryota > Metazoa > Chordata > Actinopteri > Syngnathiformes > Syngnathidae > Urocampus > Urocampus carinirostris. The sequence goes on from NC_142365.1 coordinate 29,095,512, forward strand.
GGTGAAGCACAGCCTCACCTGTCATCATGGAAATATAAAATTACAAATATATTAAATGGTTATATATATTCAGTGTGAACGTTCTTTTAATAATTGCGTCACCCAGAGTGACTCAGTCAAAAATTTAGGTGTCACATTTGACCCCCATCTGTGCTTTGAAACACACGTTAAGAATATTAATATTTATATCAATAATAATATTACCGTTTGTTACCTCCCGTCTCGACTACTCTAATGCACTACTCTCCGGTCCCTCGAAGTCCAAAATCAAGAGCCTGCAGATGGTACAAAACGCTGCCGCAAGGCTTTTAACTAAGACAAGAAAGTTTGATCACAATACCCCGATTTTAGCTAATCTGCATTGGCTTCGTGTTGGCTTAAGATGTGATGTAAAGGTTTTGTTGGTATTATCCAAAATCATACATGGACTTGCTCCCTTGAATCTTTCCAATTTAATTTCTCCCTTTGATTCGGTCTGAAACCTTAGCTCTGAAAATGCTGGTCTACTAGTGATCCCAAGAGCCAAGAAGAGAACTGCAGGTTCGAGATCGTTCTCCACTCGGGGCCTGGTGCTGTGGAATGCTCTTCCCCCTGATATTCGATCTGCAACCTCAGTGGAACTGTTCAAATCTAGGCTTAAAACACTTCTATTCCAGAGCTTATGAATGATCTATATTTCATGTTGACAATATCTGTTTTATTTTTTATTGCAACATCCATTGAATCCTGGTCATCCTGGAAGGGGGATTACCTCATGTGCGGTCCCATCTTAAGGTTTCTTCATTTTCCTCATGTTGAGGTTTTTGAGTTTTTCCTTGTCCTTATGTAGGTTTTAGATCAGGGTATGATGTAATTATAGTCTGTGGTTTGCAATAATCTGTGGTCTGTGCAGCCCTGTGAGAGTCCTTCTGATTAAGGGCTACACAAATAAACATGACTTGACATTTAACAGTTGGGTAAATGCAGCTACAGCTGAACCAACTCATCACATATATAAACACAAACTATGGGGGGCTATGAATTAAATATGTTTGCCTCAGTTGCCATATGGCTTTGAAACAGATTAATAAATACAAAATAAGAGCTTTAGCAGTGAACAGGCAATAACATCAGATCAAACAACTAGACTGGGCCTATTGAGGCTGACAAAATACCGCATAGTATTGTATTTAACATGAAACCAGAATGGATGTCAGCTCTTTTACACCTAAGCATTGTATTTATGCAGATATGATAACGTTCGATAGAAATCAGCTAGTGTCAGAACCAGAACAGATACAGGAACCAATCGCATGACGTTCTCACACAAGCTGTTTATTTTAGGGGAAAAGGGGAGTCATGCACGTTAGGAAGCTGGTCTGGCGTGGAAGGACAGGACGCCAGAGACCGACGAGATCGATAACGAATCAGGGTAACGAAAATAAACAGGAGAAACTAGACGGGAACCAAAACTGGAGAAACTAACCAACAGGACAAGAATAGACTGAAAACAAAACTGGAACCCGAAATTAAACGGTACAAAAATAAACGGAAACAAAACTGGAACCCGAAATTAAACAGTACAAAAATAAACTGCAGATTTCAGAGGAAAACAGGACAGAACTCACGTCTTGTGGGGCAGAAGTTCGTTGACGGGCTGACACTGAAGCAAGAGAGCGCTGAGCTTTATATACACAGAAAGTCAATCTCTAAACGAGCCACAGCTGGCACAACACGGGCGGGGCCAACTGGGCACCATGGCAACCGTGACACACACTGGCAGAGCCAATTGGGCACCACAGAAACCGTGACACACACGGGTGCGGCCAAGTAGGCGCCATGGCAACCATGACAGCTAGAGACTTTTTTGACATACTCACTTTGTTGTACTCAAAAATGTACAAGTCAGTTTAAAGATACCTTCCTGTACTAAAGACCAAGAACATAAAAAAGTTTTCTCTCTCGTTCAACTCCTGAAATTTAGAGGACCTGTCATTTTGATGAATAAAATAAAATTAAAAAAAAAAAATGTCGAGGACAATTTGCTAATCGTTTATTCAACTCCAAGAAAGAGCAGTCATTCTGCGCTGCTTTTTCCTCTAATTATCGTCTCACTGTTTAAGGTGTAACCCTTCTGTGAAATATATGTCACTTAAAAAAAGTATATGTCCCCTCTTGAAGTAGGTCACAACTAATTGCGTCTTCGGGGGAAACATCTGCGATCGAAATCCGACACAAAAGGTAATAGTACTTTTTTTATTTGTCATTTTAATCCGTCTGTCATCTATCTATCTATCTATCTATTTATCTATCTATCTCTTTCTCTCTTTATATATATATATATATATATATATATATATATATATATATATTTAGCTATCCATCCATTCATTTTCTGCACCACTAATCCTCAGTAGGGTCAGGGGTGTGCTGGAGCCCATCCCATCTGTGGGCAGGGGACATCCTGAACTGGTTGCCATCCAGTCCTATCAATCTATATTTATTTATTTGATTACGTTTTCATTTAGGGTTAGGGTTAATTACCTCACTAACAGACAAAAATACTGTACTGTATAGCAATGTCAAAAAGTAGTTTTTGTTGTTTTTTCCTAGACTATAAGGCTTACCCAAAACCCTCAAGTTTGCACTGTGCCTTCGTGGCTGGCTTACTACAGTTTGTGAATTTTTGAAGCTATTTTTAAAAAGTCTACGACTTACTATCAATTTGATTTACTTGCCTTGCATTTTACATCCATTCTTAGTGATTACAGCAGGTGGGGAAAACATTGAAAATCTAATCATGTAACATTTACTACATATGTTCTCAGTCATGTTTAAATTTCATGGGACATCAATGATAGCTGGCTTCTCCATGAGAAAATAGATAATAGACAATGATTTAGTTTATTTTGTGTTGAAAGTAAAGTTTTATAAACATATCATAAAAAATGCACTAATTTTTTAAATCAAATTGGATGTTTGCAAACATATTGCAAACTCTGGTTTCCTTACACATTCCAAAAACATGCATGTCAGGTTAATTGGCCAGTCCAAATTGTCCCTAGGTGTGAATGAGCGAGTGAATTTTATGTCCCTGTGTGCCCTACGACTGGCTGGCAACCAGTTCAGGGTGTCCCCTGCCCCTGCCCCTGCCTCATTTCCCTCCAAGAGCGCAGTGAAGTGCTCCGGGAGGATACTTTTGTTTGACTCTTTACCCCATCTCTTTTTGCTTTGAGTGGAGATTTCACTGTGTAAAAGAAATACAATTTTCTCGACCTATGTTTTTTTTTACAATTAACATTGGCATGATAGCCCATGTACTTTTGCATGGTATTCAAATCAATGTTTTATTTTTTACTGGATGAAAGTTTTTTGTACCACAAGGAGGCACTGAATATTTCAAACTGTCCCTTTAATGCACCACGTAGAGGCTGAATTTAAACAAAACACTCCTAGTGTAGTGAAGGTGCAAATGCATTTTATTCTGGAAAAATAAAAATTAAAAAGTTCCCTGAAGTCAAATGGGTCTGTGCCCTCCTCGACAGAGCCTCACGACTCCTAAGGGAGCCAGCCCCACTATTGAAAAACCACTGAGTTAATCCAATGCCAAAACAAATTCTATCTTTGTAAAATGTTAATACAATCGTTCATTAATCAGGGCAATGTCTTTTCACCCCCAATTATCTTTTAATGAGTTTGAATCGATAACCAATAACTGTTTGCGGAATCAGTTTGTCACACTTTCAATTAGCATTAGCATAAACTTGCATGCTGTAAGCCCAGCAGGACTGTCGTATCCACCAACATAATAAATTGTTGACACTAATCACAAATGACGTCTCAAATATTGATGAGCTCCGAGCACTGTAATTTGGATCCAGTGCTGTAACCGCGATGAATAATGCATTTCATCAATTTACTTTTCTTTTTTTGTGCCTAGTTCGAACAAACCTCTTTTGTTATGGTTTGATGCTGTGAAGCAATGCTGAAGTGATGGCTAATTAGTGCTGTCTGTAAATATAACAGGCAGCTTTTCATACTGTTGCAAAACTAAATAGATGATATAAGTCAAAAAGTTAGGACCATAAAACTACGTGTGGTGGGCCGTCAGAACCTGCAAGACCTTCTCTGCTGGGCTTAAAAAGATCTGAATCATGTGATGTTGATTAGACTTTATCCATGAACACTTATTAAATATTTCATAATTGTCAGATTTCTTTCATTGCTTTTCCACTAGTTTTGCTTCTTCCGCATGTGTGCTTTCATATTTACGAATTAAACCAATCACATTTTAGCTATCACTTATTGCCAGCATCGCAAATCTACCCAGAGGCCTTCAAAATCAGTTCTTCGGGCCAAGAACCATAAAATGAGTGACTGTTGATTTAGCAAATCAAATTACAAGTCAGCTGTTTCACAAGCTATGATTGGCTAGGGGGCTCACTTTCTTTCTTTTTCTTTTTTCCTCTCCTTTCCTTCTTTCTTTCTCTCTTTTTTGTCCCTCTCTCTAAGCACATTCTTTTGTTCTGTCCTTCTTTCTTCCTTTATCTCTCACACTCTCTCTCTCTCTCACTCTCTCTTTTTTTCTCTCTGTCTTTCACATTCTTTTTCTCTCACTCTTTCTCACTTGCTTACTTACTTTTGCTTATTATTTGCCCCTCTTTCTATCTTTTTTTCTACCTTTTTCTCCTCTCTCTCTTTTTAATTCTTTCTCTTTGATCTACTAGTCTGGGGTCTTTGAGAATGTTTCATCGACCATGTTGCCCCTGAGCTTAAATGAGTTTGACACCCCTGGCCTAGAGGATTCCAAAATAGTACCAATGAGTCCAGTATCATGGTAGCTCGGATTTAACATTTTTCATAGGCCAATGAATTACAAATAAAACCTTGCATAATGTGCCTATCACTTTTTCTGTGACCCCATGCATTAAAAAGTGTGTTAGTGTCGCTTTTTTTGGATAGCACTTCCTTGGTGAGTCATTTATTCAGTAAACTATTAGACAGTTAGTTGAGCAATTAGCTTGGATTAATTTTTTGATTATGTTTCTCGTGTAACTTATCCGCCATCCTTTAATCCATTCATATTTATTTCGTTTTATACTTTTTTTTCCCATTAAAATTAATCGTAGCAGAGTCACGGCACATCATTTTAAGCGATCCCACTGTTGCATTAAGCAAGAAAAGTGATCCTTTTAAAAATGTAATTTCAGCTACGTGAAAAAATCAACACTTGAATTATACAGCTATCCCACTCGCCTTAAATAAATGATTTTGAATGATGAATCTGTGGGGGTGTCGGCACTTAAACCCTCTGCACTCTTGAGCTAATGCTGCAGTAAAGTAACCTGAAAAAGATACACAAATTATACTTGAGGTGTTGTAATTCAGTATTATTTCAATGATAGTGTCTGAAGGTGACCTCATTGCGTGCAGGTTATTGTCTCATATATCAAACAAAGCAATGTGGTCTACCATTTTTTGTGGCCGATTGAGAAACTGACTACCCTCCACCAGCCGGTAATTACGTTGTGGAAAACAGGAAAACAGTTAAGTCACATTTATTTGTGTAGCCCTAACTCTCTCAGTGCCAGACGTTTTGTTAGAATCTGAAACACCTCCCATAAAGAGGGCCCAAACGAAGGTTTGAACTGGGCACAGGTGTTTGCAATCACAACACCAATGACCCCAATTATCCTGTACACTTCAGTTGGGGCATAAAACACAATTAAAAGACAGCTTGAACCCATGTCTTTTATTCGAAAAAAAGTATGCTTATAGCTTTTTCCATTGTGTAGTAAAAAACAGTTGAAAATTCTCATTTCCAAGAAAACCTCAGAGATAAATGGCTTTTTATGAAATAATGCATTTCAAGCAGAACTTTCACTTTAGTGCATCTTTTATTTATAGTATATAAACCCATCCATTATCCGCACCGTTTATGCTCAGTAGGGACGCGGGGGTGCTGGAGCCCATCCCAGCCATCTTCGGGCAGTAGGCAGGGGACACCCTCAAGTGGTTGCCAGCCAGTCGCAGGACACACAGAGACAGACAACTCACTCACTCATTCACGCCAAGGGACAATTGGACCGGCCAATTAACCTGAAATACATGTTTTTGGAATGTGGGGGTAACCAGAATGCCTGGTAGCACGGGTAGAACATGCAAACTCCACACAGGAAGGTTTGATCTCATGATCTCAGAACTGTGCAGCGGATGCACAGTTATTAAGTAATGAGGTCTTCTTCATGTACTGTCACGGACCATGAACGGAGACGGGACCCGATTGCGTTCATTTTACTCAGTTTTATTTAGAAGGAGGAAAGGACTTGCACCCACTATCCGGGGATCGTCAGTCACAGGTAGAAGATTGCAGGAACGCGGAAGTGGCACTTCCGTGTCAAGTGAAGGTAGTCGTTGACAGCGAGAACAAACAGGTTGATGGCCGGGGCGGAGGAGCAAAATCATAAACGGGTCCAGAAAAGAGGTCGGCATCGGGAATCAGACAGAACAACAGGGCAGGGCAGAGTCAGGAGTCACAAAAGTTTGCCTAGCGTGTAGTGTAGGTTCACAAATGATCCGACAAGTGTTGTCAGGAAAGCGGGGGTTTAAAAAAGAGGAAGCAGCCAATCAGCGTCCGCGGCCGTTGGAGCCAGCGGAGCAGACTCAGGTGCCCCACATTAGTAATCATGACATGTACAGCCCAAACGCCAACCCAAGAATAGTTTATTTGAGCATATCAAAGAAATGCCCAAACCTACACACACACATCATGAATGAGCTGACTAAAGGCCCGGTCACATAGCCTTTCACAGGCGTATTGAGGCTGGATCACGGCTAGAAATTTCTGTTTCTGTTGGACGCTTTTGAGATCGCGATACAGACGAGATACAGCCGTGCTTTACACGCGGTAAGAAATTCACACGCGGTTGGCCGCACGAAAAAGTTTTGCGCTGCTCAAAACTTTAGACCACGGGTAACCGCGGGCGGCACAGCGATGCAGCCGCGGTTACCAGCGATAAGGACGCGGAACAGTCGCCGGAAGGACGCGGAACAGTCACCTTCCAATTTTGCACATTTTCCACCGCAGGCAACCACGGGCAAAAAAAAATCACAAAATTTTACCCGCGATACAGACGCAAATAGCAGTGTGACCGGGCCTTAAGGGCTGCATTCAAGACTACAAGACAGGAGATGGGGGAGAGAGTAACAAAGTTCCAAATTAAGTACAGCTTCTTTAATAAAATACTTATTTCTAATTTTGACAAACACACGCACAATTTTATCAAAAGAATGAAATTGTGTAATATATATATATATATATATATATATATATATATATATTACACAATTATGTAATATGTTTTGTATGTATATATATTTAGCTATTTAGCTATCCATCCTTTCATTTTCTGCACCACTAATCCTCAGTAGGGTCAGGGGTGTGCTGGAGCCCATCCTATCTGTCCTTAGGCAGTGGGCAGGGGACATCCTGAACTGGTTGCCATCCAGTCCTATCCATCTATATTTATTTATTTGATTACGTTTTCATTTAGGGTTAGGGTTAATTACCTCACTAACAGACAAACATACTGTACTGTATAGCAATGTCAAAAAGTTGTTTTTGTTGTTTTTTCCCAGACTATAAGGCTTACCCAAAACCCTCAAGTTTGCACTGTGCCTTCGTGGCTGACTTACTACATTTTGTGAATTTTTGAAGCTATTTTTAAAAAGTCTACAACTTGCTATCAATTTGATTTACTTGACTTGCATTTTACATCCATTTTTAGTGATTACAGCAGGTGGGGAAAACATTGAAAATCTAATCATGTAACATTTACTACATATGTTCTCAGTCATGTTTAAATTTCATGGGACATCAATGTTAGCTGGCTTCTCCATGAGAAAATAGATAATAGACAATGATTTAGTTTATTTTGTGTTGAAAGTAAAGTTTTATAAACATATCATAAAAAATGCACACATTTTCCACCGCGGGCAACCACAGGCAAAAAAAAATCACAAAATTTTACCCGCGATACAGACGCAAATAGCTGTGTGACCGGGCCTTAAGGCTGCATTCAAGACTACAAGACAGGAGATTGGGGAGAGAGTAACAAAGTTCCAAATTAAGTACAGCTTCTTTAATAAAATACTTATTTCTAATTTTGACAAACACACACACAATTTTATCAAAAGAATGAAATTGTGTAATATATATATATCATATATATTTTATTATTGTTATTTTTTTAGACCTTCGGCAGTGAAGAAATTTAAATACTTTTGCTATGTATGATTGGCGGCTATTGGCTGTGTCCAAAATGGTGGCTCTGCTAGTAAAGGTATGTTCCACTGGCGTAAGCTGCTTCATTATTTGACATTAACTGCTTAAGTGACGCTAGAAACCAAAGCATTAATCCACCAAAAAATGGGTCAGCCCCTTATTTCAGGTCTGGACAGGACCATTTACCGACCCAGCCATGTTGGGAATAATCAATAAATGCACAGCGACCAAAGGGTCGATGAGAGTACTAGTCAACGCACATTGAATACAATACAGAAGCCCCATGTGGACTCTGAAAAGCTGCCGTTTTTTCACCTTTTAACAAGGCGATATGTATATATATATATATATATATATATATATATATATATATATATATATATATATATATATATATATACACACACACACACCATCGTATGCAAAAGTTTGGGCACCCCTGATCATTTTCAAGATTTTTCTTTATAAATCAATGGTTGTTCGGATCAGCAATTTCAGTTAAATATATCAACTAGCAGGCAAACAAAGTGATAACTGAGAAGTGAAATTAAGTTTATAGGATTTACAGAAAATGTGCCATAGTTGCTGAAACAAAAGTAGGCAGGTGCATAAATTTGGGCACCCCATCAGAAAAATTATCATCAATGTTAAGTAGATCCTCCTTTTGCAGAAATAACAGCCTCTAAACGCTTCCTAGAGCTCCCTATGAGGGTCTGGATTCTGGTTGAAGGTATTTTTGACCATTGTTCTTTACAAAACATCTCCACTTCAGTCAGGTTTGATGGGTACCGAGCAAAGACAGCCCGCTTTAAATCACACCAAAGATTTTCAATAATATTCAGGTTCGGGGACTGAGATGGCCATTCCAAAACATTGTACTTGTTCCTCTGCATGAATGCCTTTGTAGAATTTGAGCAGTGTTTGGGGTTGTTGCCTTGTTGAAGTATCCAGCCCTGGCGCAACTTCAGCTTTCTTTTTGATCAGGGGTATCAATGTCAAATGACTGCACATCATTGCCCTTAGTAGTTTGTGTGTAGCAATGCCATGGCACCAATTTCATAATACTATTGTCACGAGGCGTGGTGGCGTGGAAGGTGACCGGACCAGAACGGAGGCAGGAGGCATGAAGGGAGAACTCAAATGCGTTGACGATCCATAAGTTTTATTTAATAAAATAAAAGTCGCCCAATACTCCGGGGCAAAACTGAACAATACAGAGTTCCTCCGGCACGAACTCAACAGGACATGGCATAACAGACTAAAACATGACAAGGCATAACAGACTAAAACAGGACAAGCATAACAGACAGGGATTGTGTATAAGAGTAATGAACCAGCAACCGCAGAGCCCACAATGCAGCCTTAAATAGCAGACCCACAATTAGTGGAACTGCTTCAGCTGTTGCCCAGAGGGCGGGGCAGACTGGTCACCAAGGCGACCGTGACAGAGCCCCCCTCTTAAGGGACAGCTCCCGAGGTCCCAAACAGAAAAAATTACAACCTCACGCCCCGGAATGTTGACGCTCGCGATTGGGGCAACCCCGCTCCCTCCTCCGAACACGCAGGAACGGGGAGAGGCAGGCGCCATCTGCGTCGGGCGGATCGGAATCGGCGCTCGGCAGGGAGGGGGTCTGGTGGGCAAACTGGACAGGGGATAACAGACAGGCAGAACCGACGAGAACAGGACAGGCAAAATCAGAACAGGTAAACAGGACAGGCAAAATCAGAACAGGTAAACAGGACAGGCCTCTACAGAAGAGTCGCACTCAGGACAGGCCTCTACAGAAGAGTCGCACTCAGGACAGGCCGATGCAGAAGAGTCGCACCCAGGTCAGGCCGATGCAGAAGAGTCGCACCCAGGTCAGGCCGATGCAGAAGAGTCGTACTCAGGTCAGGCCGATGCAGAAGAGTCGCACTCAGGTCAGGCCGATGCAGAAGAGTCGCACTCAGGGGGTTCAGGTTCAGAAGAGTCAGACTCTGGGGGTTCAGGTTCAGAAGAGTCAGACTCTGGGGGTTCAGGTTCAGAAGAGTTAGACTCTGGGGGTTCAGGTTCAGAAGAGTCAGACTCTGGGGGTTCAGGTTCAGAAGAGTCAGACTCAGGGGGTTCAGGTTCAGAAGAGTCAGACTCTGGGGGTTCGGGTTCAGAAGAGTCAGACTCAGGGGGTTCGGGTTCAGAAGAGTCAGACTCAGGGGGTTCGGGTTCAGAAGAGTCAGACTCAGGGGGTTCGGGTTCAGAAGAGTCAGACTCAGGGGGTTCGGGTTCAGAAGAGTCAGACTCAGGGGGTTCGGGTTCAGAAGAGTCAGACTCAGGGGGTTCGGGTTCAGAGTGGCGATTCAGACAGGACAGGCGGAATCAGAACAGGCAAGACATGAGAGGGTCAAAATCAAAACAGACAAGACATGAGAGAGTCAAAATCAGAACAGACAAGACATAAGAGAGTCAAAATCAGAACAGACAAGACATAAGAGAGTCAAAATCAGAACAGACAAGACATGAGAGAGTCAAAATCAGAACAGACAAGACATGAGAGAGTCAAAATCAGAACCGGCAAAACAGGAGGAGCGGAGTCGGGCAGGCAGGCAGCGGAGTCGGAGTCGACCCGACGGGCAGCGGAGTCGGAGTCGGCCCGACGGGCAGCAGAGTCGGAGTCGGGCTGGCACGCAGGGGAGACGGAATAGCAGGCAATCGGCACGGGAGTCGGGCAGGCAGGCATGAGAGTCGAACAGGCAGGCGTCAATTCTTCCCGGGACCCAATTTTAGGCACAGCAAGGGCCACGACGGGCGGGGCCGTGGTTCGAACGGGCAGGGAAGGCCAACTCAGTAGGTGCCTGCCGAACTGCGCTCTCCAGCTCTCCCCAAGTCGCGCTGGGATCGTTCGCTGAGTTCTATTTGTTGGCTGGTTCATTCTGTCACGAGGCGTGGTGGCGTGGAAGGTGACCGGGCCAGAACGGAGGCAGGAGGCATGAAGGGAGAACTCAAATGCGTTGACGATCCATAAGTTTTATTTAATAAAATAAAAGTCGCCCAATACTCCGGGGCAAAACTGAACAATACAGAGTTCCTCCGGCACGAACTCAACAGGACATGGCATAACAGACTAAAACATGACAAGGCATAACAGACTAAAACAGGACAAGCATAACACACCGGGATTGTGTATAAGAGTAATGAACCAGCAACCGCAGAGCCCACAATGCAGCCTTAAATAGCAGACCCACAATTAGTGGAACTGCTTCAGCTGTTGCCCAGAGGGCGGGGCAGACTGGTCACCAAGGCGACCGTGACAACTATTGTTGTTCATTCTCTTGCATTGAATCTCAGTGTAGACATAGTCCAAAAATTTAAAACAATATGCGCTTATGTTGAGAAAACTAATAACTGAGAGTCCCGCATTCAGTTGGGATAACGCTGTTGCTGTTTTATGCGTGTTTGTTTTTAGCTTTGGATTTACAGCCGTTGTCATCACCGTGAAATGTATTTTTACCATCTCCGAAGGTGTGTCAACAGTATACATCAGCGTGAAAACTTTTACTGGTAATAAAGAGGACAGATTCTTAAAGTTGCTCATGCATTTTGAGTTTGCCGCTCGGTATGGACCGTAAAAAATGAATAAATAGATCGTTAAAAGTGTTACGTTGGCTGCGGGTGGAGAAATTTTATTCTGTTGTGTTTACACGATGATGTAGGTGTCTGCGCTTGGTCATTAAAGTTTAAACGGGGCCATTTTGACGAGAGCTTCCATATTGGATGATTTACTGGATGCTTTTCTTGTTGGTGGGAAATTGGCTTTGAGTAGGGTGAAGGCAGGTTAGCTTCAAAAGATAATCCCATTCCAACTTAATTTGTTATGCGTTGACATGAAAGTTGTATGATTGTGGTTGCCTTCGCTCAAATCATGATTCACACATTTCAAAAAGTGTACATAAAAGAAAAAAATATTTACATTTATATAAATTAGCGACACCTCTTTTCTGAATTGCCATATCTTATGTTCATGGTCAAACTGCTAATTTAGTTTGTTTTTATGTCATTCTACGGAAATTTACCAAATGTTGCATTAAACCATTGCTTCTCAATTGTTTTCCGTCAGGTGAAAATATATAAACTTTCTTACCAATTTTGATTAAAAAAAAGAGAATCATAGGTCGATAACCTTGTATTTCTTTTATACAGTGGAATCCCCAGTTAAGTCGGCACCATGTTTGTCTGGGATCATGCCGCCATGCTGAGCCGTGTATTACTGGCCCTTACCAGATTTCATCATCGCATCTAGTGGTCAAATATTATATACTGGAGCTTTAGTATTTATGCATATCTTTTTCATAGTACATTCGTTTTACACTGGAAAAAGGAACAAGTAATATTGTGCCAATGAAGAAGGGTCTTTGGGTTCTCCAGGTTTAAGTTATCTGGAATCTCACAGGTTAAAAAAACACATTCACAAATGTAAAAATCAATTCATTTATTCATTCATTCATTGGTAGGCTGCCCAACACAAAGCAACTTTCGTGACAAATTGGGATTGCCGCAAGCTTGAGACTCATCACCCGGTGGCTGGTCATCCGTGGAGAGGGGGTCTGGTGTTATGGCCGAATCACTCAGTGACCAAGGGTGACACTTCTGTCCATGCGTCCATAACAATTTAGCCATCCAACATTAAACCACTAATACAATACAACACACACACACATACACACACAACCTGAGATAAAATGTATCAAGTATTTTAAATAGATTGGATTTATATTATATTTATATTTGGTTTAGAAGAGATTTAGATTAGATTTAAATATGAACATTTTTTTAATGGTAGGGCACATTGTTTGAGGTGTCCTATATATATATATATATATATATATATATATATATATATATATATACACACACACTGTAAATTCCGGACTATAGAGCGGACCTGATCATAAGCCGCACCCACCACATTTTAAGAGGAAAACCGATTTTGTACTTACACAAGCCCCACCCGTATATAAGCCGCATGCGCCCACATTAAAAGATGTAACACAAACACAAAATTAACCCAAACACGACTTGAAAGTAAATGACCTTCATTAAATTACACAGTCCAAAAATCACAGCAGGCAAAATGAACGGAAAATGATACCGGTACTTAAGGTTTGATGCAGACCTGCAGAGTCCGGGTCCCGTTGAAAGTAATCCAAGGAAAAAAGTGTATATTTCAAAAGGTAAGGGTGGGAAAAATATATATCCACTATTGTCCGCCGCGTCCACAAACAGGTCTGTCTGTTCCTCACCTTTACTGGTTCCCACTTCCCGTCACCCCGCGTTTGTTCCGGCCCTCCTTTTTCATTAGCCCGTGCAAAACATATCAGAATAAGTGTCTAAAATAAATACAAATGAATACATTACAAAAATATACAGTTGCAAATACATATTTTACATGGGTTACACATATTTACAAAGAAAGACGGTACACCAAGAGAGCTTTCAAAGCTTTAATAATAATAATATAACTTTCATCCCAAACGGTGCCTGTGAAAGGGCAGTTAATGGTAGCAACACGCTAGCAACACGCTCGCAACACAGCAAACGGGTCTGGTAAAAAAACATACCGTACTTGTAAAAATCACCTTAAACCGTCCTAATCTTCCTCCTTAGAATTGAAGCCATCAAAGTTGTCTTGCTCAGTGTCGGAAAGAAACTTTGTCATATAGACGTCGTCCCACGCTCCCTTATTCCAAAACACGCTAGCAACACGCTCGCAACACAGTAAACGGGTCTGGGAAAAAACATACCGTATTTGTAAAAATCATGGTAAACCGTCCTCATCTTCCACCTTAGAACTGAAGCCATCAAAGACGTCTTCCTCCGTGTCGGAAAGAAACTTTGTCATATAGACATCGTCCCACAGTCCTTTATTCCAAAACACGCTAGCAACACGCTCGCAACACAGTAAACGGGTCTGGTAAAAAAACATACCGTACTTGTAAAAATCACGGTAGACCGTCCTCATCTTCCTCCTTAGAACTGAAGCCATCAAAGTTGTCTTCCTTAATGTCGGAAAGAAACGTTGTCATATAGACGTCGTCCCACGCTCCCGCAGCCTCACTCGCGCTGTCACTGTCGCTGAAACTCTCATCCACTCCTGATTCTGTGCCCTCCTCTCCGTCACGCAGCAGACCAGCTTTTCGGAACCTGTTGGTGATGGTGGATTTTTTTATGTTGCCCCACGCTGTTAGGATCCACTGGCAGACTTGCGAAAAAGTTGCCTTTCGCATGCGGACAGTTTTAGTGAAGTTGCAGTCTTCCTCTGCGCATATATTCCACCGGTCTAAATCTTACCTTTTGTACTCGAGCGCCGCTGGTGGCTGTTAGAAAAATTACATAAATTGGCCGCATCACTGAATAAGCCACAGGGTTGAAAGTTTGGTGAAAAAGTAGCGGGTTATAGTCCGGAATTTACGGTATATATATATATATATATATATATATATATATATATATATATATATTATAATAACTCATAGTCAACTGAGTTCTAAGAGACCATGTGCTTTATTTTCCTCTGCGCCCACCAGCTTCTGTCTTACTTTTATAAGAGATGTTTGGGATGGAACACATGTGGTTCCTGGAATGAGGGTTGAGGGCAATGCTTGAGAGTGACGTTGTGCTTGTCCTTGTTTTATTTATTTTTATAATTTGTGGATTAAATACAGAAAATATAAAATAAGCATAGCATGAAAATGGTTAAAAGTAATAGGCCTTCCTCATGTGTAGCTCAAACGCCAACCCAACAATAGTTTATTTGAGCACATCAAAGAAATGCCCAAACTTGCACACACATCAATAATGAGCTGAGTAAGGCTGCATTCAAGACTACAAGACAGGAGGGTAACAAAGTTCCAAATTAAGTACAGCTCTTTTCATAAAATACATATCACACAGTATACATGAAATAGATGATCGTAACAGCACAGTCAGATGCACCCTCATCAAAAAATAAGGAATATATTATCATGAGTCTGGTTATATTATAACACTTGCTATGGCCATTATTGTATTTGCTTTTGTTGCCTCACCTTGTCCTCTTCATCACAAAGTAAGTTGTCAGCCTGATAGTGTTTGCTTGTGTGTTTTTCCCTCACAAGAAGTTAGGCATGTGTTGTCACTCGACAAACATACAATGGTTTAACAATTGAGTTAGTTCCTTGGACTGCAAGACCTTCATTAAGAATTATGTATATAATGACTGTGTCGACAGCGTGAGCTACTGAAACTTTGCTCTCCATTTTTTTGATGTTCCTGCCTGCACTTAGTTCCTGATCACTTGATGCCCTTCCTTGACAGACAAAGAACTTTGTGTTCCTTTGCCAGCCATGATATTAGTTTTGACTGTGTGAGAAGCGTTTTGTTTTAAATGATGGTCACAGAATTTGTATGATTGCTCGGACCTGTCGAAGCTCAGAGGGAACATTGCTGTCCACCCACCAGGTTCTTACAAAGTTCCAAGGGAAACACTGTAATCGGTAACAAAAAAAGTAGCTCTCACCTTCAAAAAGGTTGGCGACTCCTGGTGTAAGATTATGCACCCGTGAAAATGCCATTTTGTTGTGAAACTGTTATGTTTTGTGGGTGGACCCAAGTGCCGGGAAGCAGGAACTGAGGCAGGGGTTCTCAATCAAAGGATGGTATTTATAAACAAAAAAGCAATGAGTCACAACTAACAATTCCAAACAACATCAAACCTGACAATTCCCATACCAGAAACAAAGACTAAAGTGGAAATGGAAATAATAGTTATAGGGAGGTGTGTGGAGATTGGGCTCAGGTGTGTTTTGCTCCACACCCGGTTGGCATCCTCTGGGGGAAGGTGGTGTACCAGGCCCTGTCACGAACGAATCACAATTAAATGTCCTGAGTGTTTTTTCTGTTGCTGACTTTTGCATTCAAATTCCAACCTCAAGAGAGGGATTGCTTACCGAGTCCTTGTTCCCGGCATCAATTAAAGCGAAAACGCCGAGCCCGTCAATGTGATGCCATGCTCAATGCCCGACGATCATTAATAGAATTGCCACCCGGTCGCCCTAACCCGAGCGCTGCTACAAGCAACCCTTTTTGATCAAGCGCTTCAGATCACCACCAGCACAAATGTTTGCTTGCAGATGATCCCTGCGTCCTTGCTTTGAACCTGGACCTTCGTCAATCAATCTCGCACTCCAGAGTTGCCCGGGCAGTCGCCACTAGCAAGAATGTGCGATTCTTCGCGTGTTGATGAGGTAAATGAAGGCATGACGAGACGGCTTTTATTCAGTGACTGATGCTCCGTCAAAGGTTCAAGAGCTTGTTAAAAGCATGATAGTTTCACGGTCCATTTGAGATTCTGAAATGATCTCACATTTAATCAAAATGTGCCATAACAAATCACTTTCTAGGCCACATTTGATTGGGTACTCTGCAGAATTGCTTGAGTGAGATTGCAAGCTGTCCTGTCCTTGTGAGTGTTACATTCAATTTTCGCTTGTTTTATACTTACCCCCAATAAGGAATGTTAAAAAATGTTGAACTACCGATCACCATATTGTAGAGCAGGGGTGTCAAACTAAATTTCATCCAGGACCACATCAGCTGTCCTCTAAGGGAATGGTATCTAATCTCTCCAAACAACATTATTCATCCCAATTTGTGTTTGTTTATGTGACTCCAAAACCGTTGAACCAATTTTTGTGATGCTTCATACAGGTGCATTTTTGTCCTGCGCAATTGTCTTCACCTAGGTTTTGTGTCAAAGCACCCCCCTATAACAACAAAATGGATAAACATCTTCTTTCGTGTGGTGTGCTCTCTTGGGGTTTCTATCATCTTCTGGTTGCCAAATTGGGTACTGCAGCTCCCAATCACCATCCTTTCCAAGCAGCCGAACCAAATTTTCTATCGGCCCGGCAATGCTGTGCCATCTGTAAAGTATTTAGGACTGCTGTTTATTTTAAAATAGCTCACAATACATTACATTCACATTGAATAAATAATGCTACGCATACATGTACTTACATATACATAGATTCATTGGCACTGATACGGAATCCCTTTCCTGCAGTGGTTCTCAGCTGTCACTTCACTACTATCATAGTTGACAGGCATTGTGGAAAATTAAGTTTTTGGTAAGAGCACTCTTGCTTGATTTATTTTTTGACTCTTAGAAATTAAAGACTCTCGCTATAAGGTTTTAAAGGTGAACCCATATCAGAGGAAGCAGGAACTTAGGCAGTGGTGTCCAAAATAAGGATGGTATTTATTAACAAAACCTGGAACAAAGTAACAAACAAACAAAGTATAAAAAACTAACAAAGGGGCACAAAACAAATGACATGTCCGAACAAAATTATACTTGACAAATCAAAAACAAAGAAAACCGGAAATAAAAAATGCAAGGAAGAAAGTAACAAACAATTAAGTGAGCACTAAAGTACTTAAAAAATGAAGAAACAGAAACAAAACAAAAAACAACCTACCAGTGGAAATGAAAATGACCGGACGACTTGTGCGGTCAAAAATGCAATTTAGATAATTAAGGTAAGGTGTGTGGCGATTGGACACACTTGTACCCAGTTCCAACCTGTTTGGTGCCCTCTGGTGGAAGGAGGCATACCAGACCAGTGGACATTGCTACCTAGACTCAATGTGGCTGACCTATTAATTTGACTAATATTAATAATCATGTTTATCAATTAATTTGTGTGTTTTTGACAGAATCCTGAATTTACAGTATTTTCTCGCAGCAACAATCAACATTTTAGTGAAATGAATTGTAAATGATACAATGACAACTTTTGTCTAGCTGAGCCTATTAGCCATGCACTGATGCGTCATTATCCTCACTCGATATCGAATCTTGGTTTCAGAGGCCTCGGGCTGCTATCCCTTGTTTACATGACCATTAACAAAATCGTGGTAGTCTCTCAACGCTCAAGACGATATACTTCAAACGGTTCGCTGGTTTTAGACTTTTTAGGGCAACATCAGTGAGGATCACTGCTTCGTTTTCTAGGCTTGATAAAATAGAACGTGATTTAGATCGCAGCAATGTTAGAAATTTGATAAAAGCCATGGAAATTGCAGGGATTTTACAATTATAATCTTGATAAATGTATATTTTTACTTGAAGGAATGATGTGGTAATTATTTAACCCTACTTATTTTCTTTACACACCCGGTATCCCTCTGGGTCAAAATGACCCGTTGTCACAAAACCCCCAATTTAAGCAGAATAATTTAAATGTAAACACTAAATTTAGTATTTCTTTAAAAAAACAACTTGTCCTTGACCAGAATGTGTGTGATAGTTATCCCTCTTTACTTGTATTTCTATTGCTGAAAAAAATATTTTCAAAAAATGTGTGAAAATTGGTGCAGCACGGCAAAGGTCCAGGGTTCATTTCCAGCTACAGTGGCTTCTCAGTGCAGAATTTGCATGTTCTCCCCGTGCCTGTGTGGCTTTCCTCCGGGAACTCAGGTTTCCTCTACATTCCAAAAACATGCATGTCAGGTTAATTGGCCGGTCATAATCGCCCCTAAGTGTGAATGGGTGAGCAAGTTTGCTGTCTATTTCTGTGTGCCCAGCGACTGGCTGGCAACAAGTTCAAGGTGTCCACGGCTCACTGCTTGAAGATCCCTGGGATGGGCCCCAGCAGCCCCACGACCAGTGAGGATAAGCGGCGTAGAAAATGAATGAATGGATGGATGGATAGCTGGCTGGATGGATGGATGGATGGATCATTTATCCTCATGTATTGCTGAGCTATTGAAATCAAGACTGTTTGTTGATACAAAAAAATCAAATTAAACTCAAAACGCTGCCCTAAGGGATAACTGCCATCTTTGTGTTGGAGCCATCTAAAATCATCTGCTGGGCTTCGTTACCAGTGTTGGGTGTGATACTGAAAAACAGTAATTGATCACGGTAGTTATTAGTTACTTAATTTCAAAAAATATATATGTTACACCACCACCACCCCTCACCCCGTCAATGGTCTTGCAATAAAGTGTTATTTTGCAAGCAAAGTGTCATTGTTTATATACTGGAGGTATCACAAATGCAAAAAAAAAAGCACTGAAGTTAAAGTTCTGCTTGAAATGCATCCTTTCACAAAAAGCCTAGTAGCATACTTTTTAAAAAATGAAATATAACGTCTGGAATTATTTTATGATCCGTCCTTTCTCTGATATGTCTGTACAGCTATATCACAGAATTTTCTGTAAGCCTTCAAAAATGAGTCAAAATGTCAAAGATTGGCCATTTGAGAGAAACGTCTGGCATTGAATGAGTTTATAGAGCTTTACAGTACTCGAGAAAAAGTAATTGTGTTCCAGAAACGCGTTTCCTTGCATCATGTTAGTCCCAACACTATTCATTTCTGTCAGCACATGACAACGAAAACATCAATTGTCTGTTCACAACCCGCTGAAGTCCATTACCACCAATCGGATCATCAGAGCGAGTGCCCCATGACTAACGCAACGGCTATCCCCGGACCTCATCAGGACTCATTGCCATTCTTCACTGCCTGAACAGTTTGTGACAATCTTGAGTCCGGAGATGTCCCCGAGGCGCTTTCCTCTGCCCTCAATAGCTTCAGTAATCCACCCAAAAAGTCCGAAAGCTGATCTGATTGTTCTTGGCTGTCAGATGTGGCAGCAAGTGGACAGATGCAAAACAAACTCGTTGGGTGGACCTTGAAGGAATTTGTTCGTGTCAGATTCACTAACAACCGATTTGAAGCCATCATGCACTGTGAGCAACGAGGCCACTCAATGACTTTACTCGGTCAATCATGCTAGAAAACAAGATATAAACAAAGATCTTGTTAACTAAGTGTAACAACATCCCAATAGAAGGAACAACATTTATTCATTCATTTAACATTTTTGGTTTATAAAAACAAATTGACAAAACTTCGAATTCGACTATTTTTGGTTTTGGCAGTTTTCATAGTTGGCTTTCCCCTCTAACTTATATAAAAAGCAAGGCCTTTCTGTTTTGGTAGAGGGCCCTGATCTTCACGAAATCCAATCTAAGACTTTTGAATCCAAATTTCAAATGCACTTCAGAAAAATAATTCTAAAAGCACAATTCTGATTCACAAGAAGCATTTTCTCCATATTCATTAGCTAAGGAAGTAGAGCCTTCATCATGAGACTAAAGAGGTCAGAGGTTTGATTCCCGGCTCCCCCAAATTAATTGTACAAGTATCTTTGGGGAAACATCCATCCATTATATGCACTGCTTATCCTCAGTGAGGTTGCAGGGGGAACTGGAGCCCATCCAAGCAATCTTCTTGCAGTGGGCAGGGGAAACCCGCAACTGGTTAGGGTCAATTTGGACTGGCCAATTAACCTAACATGCATGTCTTTGGAATGTAAGAGGAAACCGTAGCTCCCGGAAGAAACCCACGCAAGCACGGGTAGAATACGCAAACTCCACACAGGAAGTCTGGTAGCTGGATTTGAACTCATGAACTCAGAACTGTCCCACGGATGTGCTAACCACTCAGCTGCCGTGTAGCCCACTTGGAGAAACATTAATGCCTCTCATAAGGCAGGTAGTCACCTTGCATGGCTGACTCCGCTATCGGTATGTGAGAGTGTGTGTGTGAATGGGTACAATTGTGAAGTAGGACATCAGTGACTGGTCAAAGCGCGATATAAACGTTTTCCATTTACCATTTACCGGTCAGGCCTTCAATAACAAAAAATCTAAAGTACAAATATCAGAACCACCGTGATGTTGTGGTCTTTCGGAACAATTATTTTGCATGTAATGAACAGTTCCACCAGCTTCAAACTTATCTCTAATTCAGGCAAAGCTTGTTTTCATGGTTCTTTGTTAAACTCCCTTCTAAATCCTCCTTGAACATCTAATGCTTTTTTATACTTCCAGTACCATTTTAAAATACATTTCCTGTCTTCAAAGTCATATCTGGCTGTCATTACTCTGTTCAATGGGTTTAGTACTTAAAGTTATCAGCTGCTTAAATGTGTACTGTATTTTCTGAACCCTAAGTCGCAGTTTTTTTCAAAGTTTGGCCAGAGCTGCGACTTGTACTCCAGTAACAAATATATGTGAAATTATGAATGCATCTTTACCGGGTATATAATTTCACACATTATTTTCATACAAAACCACAAGGGGGCACTCTAGGCCTGTGTTGATAATTTCAAGCTTGCATTGTTGTGCCGTAAAATGTCCTCCCACGCGAAATACCCCCCAGCATATGTCACTCGAGCAAACATCGCTAAAATGGCTTTGTATCTCATCTCATCTTTTAGTGGAAATGTAATGGAACCGTAAAGAACAGATAGTTTCCGCCTTGTATAGATATCACAAGGTGCAAATATTCTGTTTTTCTGTTCCATCACGGTTACACAAAAATGAGATACAAGGTCGTTTTAGTGACATTTGTGCTAGCGACGTGTGCGCTCTCCTGTAGAGAGGGCATGTTTTTCGGCACGACACCGGTAATTTATAAAAATAACTGACGAAAATGGCACTGAAAAGCAAATCATTTTCTGCAGATTATAAACTACAAATAGTGAAATATGCAGCCGAATGGTAGAAATCGGAGTTGACGAAGACTCTGACGTTACTGGTCTCACGTAAGCGGTCAGAAATTTTTACCTTTATAGTGACACCAAGGATTTCATTGGATTTAGTAATTTGAATGAAAATGATACTTTGGTATGCATGTTGTATATGCTAGAGTTATCCGTAGGACTCCTTATGTTACTGAAATTAAGAGGCATGTAATGTTTACATAACGTACAAATGTATTCAGCCAGTTGTTCTCCTTAGTTTTAAATTCTGTTTCAAGATGACGTTTGTTTTTCAGTTTGGGTTTTATCAAAAAACATACCCCAAAAATGTGACTCAGAACCTTAATGCGACTTATATTTGTGTTTTCCTTCTTAATTAAGCATTTTTTTGGCTAGACAGACTTATACTCCGGGGTGATTCATAGTCCATAAAATACAACATACATTTTTTCGGAACAACCTATATTCCAAAGTCCAGAACCTTTTTTCTTCCACACATGAAAAAAATAAAATAAAAATAAGCTCCTGTTCACCCCAGAAGCAAATGATAACAAGAAGTTAACAAATCATAAGAATAGATGCATTGTATATGCAGAGGTATTTGACAGCAGCATAAAGGTTGGCATTTTAGCACACCGGCAAATTGGTCTTCTGGTGTTTGGAGGTCACGTTGCCCGGCCAGACAAATGAGCAGTCGGGTAACAATCAGGAGGTCAAATGTGGCGGAGCACGGATCCGTTATTGAGATCGCTCCGCCGAGGACATTACATGATTAAGGCCAGCTTGATGCGGCGCAGGGTCAGGAATGAGTGGCACAAGGATCTTGCTGCGAATGTCTGATTCTATTTCCAAATGCAGGCTCCACCATCCAAAAATGCATATTAAGAAGGAAAAAACATATATAATTTGCACCGGAAAACAAATCAGTTACCCGCATTCACCCCCCAGTTTACTCACATCAAAAAGTAGCTCGTTTTGACAACTTTCTACTGATCCAGTTTTAAATACCGTACATACCTGCATGGAAGCCGACATTTTAAAACTGCTTTCAAACAGCCACATAATAAAATAAATAGAAGAAAACATGTACACCATGTATGTAGAAGCATATTTCTCATCTTGTGTAATCATGAGTTTGCAATCAAACACTTAGCCGAGACACTCCATTTCCATTTTGTCTTCAAACTACTCGAAGATTTCTTCTCCATTTCTGGGTACTGTCCAAGATGTTTTAATTTTTTTAACCCAGGTATGGTGTACTGCAAAAATAATTTACAAATTAGCAGACCAAAATTCAGCACAAGTTTATCTAAAATTCTGTGCTCACGTTTGCCCCATAGATTTTGTTATTCATATGTAAGCCACATTACCCACGATTCGCTACTGGTGACTCACAACCAAATTGCGCATATAAGCTGACTCTCTGATTTCAGTATTTTCTTTGGTTATAAATTCGACTTAGATGTAACGATATACAGCAGGTATAATATATACACGAGGAGAAATTTGGCATTCTCTGACTCCCCCCGTAAATATCCATTTGTATTTTTTAGTTATATATAAACACCCTTCAGAGAGTAGCTCTACTCGACCAAGGAGTATTTGTGACAACATCAGTGATGCAAAAATACTTACCAATTAGAGACGACCACTAATCATTTGCTTTATAAAAAAGCAAAATAACGTAGTTACATTTAGTGCCTCCTATCGTTCAATAAAAAAAAACTAATATAGTAGTATTATCATACCAATGGTCATTCTTCTGAAAAAAAACAAACACAAAAAAACATGTCGACAAATTTGTATTTATTTTACATAATGGAATCCATACCTAGAAGTTGCCATGTTTGTCTGGTACAGGGGTGTCCAACGTGGTGCGCGCAGGCACCAGGTTGGCTCCTAAGGACGGTTAATAGATCTGACAGAGAGTGATAGTTATGATATCCATGTAACGCGGAGCAAATAGGGCGGCCGAAACAACAGCAAGAGACTGTTTAGTTGCTAATCATGATAGCACAACAGTATCATTTCTTCCTTATCATGCGATCCTATTTCAGAAGACAGTAGAAAAGGGTCTCGTTTATTATTTACAGTTATATTCATGGGATCCAGGTGTCAAAAGATGATAATAGCCTTGTAAGAGTGAATGGAAAATGTTGGCCAACTATGAGGAAGTCAGAAGCACCTTACCAACTACACATAAAAATAGATTCGGATTTGTGAGAGATAATGGTATACAGAGGACATTAAGTTCACGAAACAAGTGGTGCTATCCTCACCTGTTCTGAGTGTCTAGTGAGGAACATATGCACACTACAGCTACAGAAACCCAATACACCGGAACACGAACTGCACATCCTATCTATCCCACAATTTACAACTTTTACTTTAATTACGAAACGCCGCCTTTGCTTGTATTTGTTTTTGTCTAACAAGGTATGCTAATGAGGGTGCATTGATATACTCAAAGAAAGTGCAAGTAAAGCGGGTGCAGTAACTTACAAACTTCTCTCACTGACAACTAACTGACCCAACTGCAGCGTAAAAATAAAACTCTTACTGTAGAACAAATACATTCGCCTCCCATCGATCCGATACAAAAAGCTGTCGTCTGCCTCGCGTTCTGATTGTCTGAAAACAGCGCTGGCCAGTGGGCCTGTTCTGTAAATAGCTCACTAGTGCTGGGTCATTGTGAATTTTTTTTTGTAAAATGATTTTTTTTTAATTGGTTGACTAAGTCTACCTAACCCTATTTTACATTATTAACCTGGTAATGACCTAGTAATGACATGATAAATTGCTATTTTAGATATTCAAACAAATGAATTCCAGGGCTTCATGGACAAAAAAAATCAATTCAAGTATTGATAATTATTTTTAAGCAATTGATTAAGACAGTAGTGTTAAACACATTTATTTTATCTTTCTATCGATTTACTTTATAGAAAATAAACCAAATTATTCCAATGTATAGATTTTATAATGCGAATGAGTAAAAAATGTGTAGTAATTTTAGCTATTTATCTGGCTACCTTTTTAGCTTTGTAGCTAGCTATCCTCCTACCGTTTTCACTATTTAGAAAGCTATTTAGCTAGCTTTTTACTTTCTTGCATGCTATCTATTTAGCAATTTATCTTTTTTTGCTAGTTATTGAGCTAAATTTTGGACTTCATTCTAGCTAGCGATCTAGCTTTTAGTATATTTCTATATGGTTATTTAGATAGATTTTTACTCCTTTAGCTAGCTAACTAGCTCCCTTTAAGTGTTTTATCTATATGCTTTCCTAGCTAACTATCAAGCTACTTTTCAGCTATTTAGCAAGCCATCTAGCTAAGTTGCCTTTTTAGAAATTCACATCAAACTGGGTGCCCTTTGCGCTAATAAGTAACAAGGAGTACCTCTCAGCTTGAACAAGGTTGGAGACCCCTGGTCTGGCATCTTGCTAATACGCTGTGCTCTGTGGCACTAGTTTTTGATCACAATTGACAATACAATGCCATCTAGTGGTCAAATATTACACACTGGAGCTTTCACAAACAAATGAAGTGGCGACTCATCAAATTCTACGTGGCGCTATCGTTATGATGCAGTAAAATTAAGATTTGTGTAGACGTTGGAAATACACACAAACTCTCATCGCTATCAGGCTTTCACTTTTAAAAACATTTCTCAGAGTAAACAGTCCACCCGTTATGCCAAGATATGCAATGCTCCGTGTTTACGAGCTTGTCAATGCCCTGAATTGGAATGTGAATCAAGTAAAAAAAGAAAAGAAAAAAAAAAGAAAAAGAATCAATCTCAATCCCAGCCTTCTTAAAGTCGGCCATCAGTGTTGCTTTGGCGCTTTTTTATGATGGATAAGGCGTAAAATTGATCAAGATTACCGCCAATGTCACATCTGATCTTTCACTCACGTTAAAAGATAGATTGCTTTAACAACTAATTCTATTTCAAGTCATTACTTAAAGGGAGGTTGCTCCTTAATCAGCAGGTTACATGAAAAACTACCGTTAGGCTCTCTGTTTCTACCCACCATCAACTTAACAGGGCTTTGAAAAAGTATTTGCCCCCACCCTGATTTTTGTGTTTTTCTGCACTTTTATTACTCACAAAGGTTTTTTCATAGGGAGTACGGGAGGGTTCCCGAAGGATCGGCTGATGTCAAGGTCGGGTTTGGGCTGGCTGGATGAGAAAGTTCATTTTAACATGTATCTCTCACCTGCACTAACTAACCTTACTAATGCTTTCATTCTCTAGTCAGCCGTTTAGCCACATTCAGCGCAACCCCAACAATAGTAGCAGATGATGTGATTTTTACCATCAGGGGAATTACCATCTGGGCAGTTCTCCCCTCCTAACTTTCAAGTTGGTTTGGCCCACTACCACTCTTCTTTTTTGCAGCAGTAAATTTAACACAGAACAGAGAGAATGATATAAGTCAAGTACGATTGAGGGCAGAAAAGCGCTAGGTGGACCCTGAAAAATACTAAAAATAAAAATAAATTTGTTTAAAGAAGACGTAGCCAAACGCGCGAAATTAACAGTTTTAACCGTTTTTTTGGACGACATAACCCAGTGGGTAGGCTACTAAAAGGTATGATAACATTTTGTCTTGTTGTCAGTGGGCTATCCATGGTCTCTATGTGCTTCATTGTCAGCATATCTATAACTGGCCCCAGCAAAGATACAATTTATGTCACCTTGTCTCATAATTACGAAATCTGAGGCGTGTTCAGGAGAGTGATCAGACAACTCTAACTGCAGATTAATATACGATCGCAGTTTTTTGCTGGATATGCGAACATCCAGAAATCCAGCGCAAATTTCGACGACCACTCTGGAGTGTTTACTTAGCCTCGGAGTGCTACGTCAACAGAAGCCAGAGGCCTACAAAGCAGCGAGTAAAAGTGGCAAGCGGAAGCGCTGTGACCGGGGAAGGAAACGAGGTTGTCGGGCCGGGCTAACGGCTCGGATGAAGGCTAAACCCTTCAAAACGCCTCTACCATCCATTTTCCTATCCAACGTCCGCTCCCTGGACAACAAACTGGACCATCTACAAGTGGAATTCTCATCGAACCGCGAGTTGACGAACTGTTGTGCTTTGATTCTGACGGAGACATGGCTAAACTCATCTATCCCGAATGACGCGGTTAGCATTGTGGGGCTAACTGCTTTCCGCGCTGATAGAAGCGGCGAGCTCACCGGCAAAAGCAAGGGCGGCGGTCTATGCATTTACACAAACAATAAATGGTGCAGAAATGCGAAGATAATCTCGAATCACTGCTCAAGAGACATTGAACTTTTGACGGTGATCTGCAGACCGTTTTACTTACCGAGGGAGTTCAGCGCGACCATCATTACGGCCGTGTACGTGCCCCCCAGCGCTAATACGAAGGAGGCAATAGACATTCTCTACCGAACTGTGAGTGAACTGCAGCATGCTTATACTGAGTGCATTTTTATTGCGGCGGGGGACTTTAACCAGGCCAATATGAAAACAGTTCTCCCGCATTTCCATCAGCATGTAAACTTTGCTACAAGAGGTAGGAACACATTAGACCTGGCCTACACAAACATCAAAGGTGCATATAAAGCAGCCCCCCGCCCCCACCTAGGCTCATCAGATCACCTTTCTGTTATGCTAATTCCTGCATACAAGCCCCTGCTAACAAGAGAAAGACCAACAGTGAAGCAGGTGAGGGTGTGGTCTGAGGGGGCTATGGAGGCACTACAGGACTGCTTTGAGTGCACTGATTGGGACATGTTTAAATCGGCTGCCACTTACAACAACAAAATAAATATAGATGAGTACGCCATTTCTGTGTCAGCCTACATCAGTAAATGCGCAGAAGACGTCAGCAATAACAAAACTATATGCACCCGTGCCAATCAGAAGCCCTGGATGACTGCTGAAATACGCAATCAACTAAAAGTACGTAACCTTGCCTTTAGATCTGGTGACAAGGAGGCGCTGTTATCAGCGAGGGCTAACCTGAACCGTGCCATCAGACTAGCAAAGCGAACGTACAGTCAAAAGATTCAGGAACGTTTCCTCAGCACAACCAACACCAGGGATATGTGGAAAGGCATCCAGGCCATCACCAGTTACAAGCCAAACACCACCCCAGTGCAGAACACTAGCATGGACTTTCTGAATGACCTCAACAATTTCTTTGGTAGGTTCGAGGCACAAAACAGCACCCCTGCAGTGAAAGCGGCTCCAAATCAGGACGAAAGAGCACTCCACCTGGACTCATCTGACGTGAGGAAGACCCTGAGAAGGGTCAACACAAGGAAGGCTCCAGGCCCGGACAACATTCCGGGGCGGGTACTTAGGGAGTGCGCCGATCAGCTGGCTTGTGTACTAACAGACATTTTCAACACCTCGCTAGACCAAGCCAAAGTACCATCATGCTTCAAATTTGCCAACATCATCCCAGTGCCAAAGAAAACCCAGATCTTATCACTCAACGATTACCGGCCCGTTGCACTGACTCCTATCATAATGAAGTGCTTCGAGAGACTGGTTAAAGAGCACATCACCTCCAGTCTCCCCTCTTCATTCGACCCCTTTCAGTTTGCCTACAGGACAAACCGCTCCACCAGGGATGCCATCTCCTCTGCGCTTCACCTGAGCCTGACACACCTAGAGGAGAAGAACACCCATGTGCGGATGCTGTTCCTGGACTTCAGTTCAGCATTCAACACCATCATCCCACAACATCTGGTAGACAAAATGGGGCTTCTGGGTTTCAACACCCCCCTGCGGAACTGGCTGCTGGACTTCCTCTGTGACAGACCCCAATCTGTGCGGATAGGTCAGAACAGTTCAGATGTCATCTACCTCAGCACGGGCTCCCCCCAAGGCTGCGTCCTAAGCCCCTTGCTGTTCACCTTGATGACACACGACTGCGCCCCTAGGTCCGCCACAAACCACATCGTGAAGTATGCTGACGACACAACGGTGGTGGGCCTCATCAGGGACGACAACGACCTGGCCTACAGAGAGGAAGTGGAGCAGATGGTGGGCTGGTGCAAGGACAACAGCCTGGTCCTGAATGTTGACAAGACTAAAGAGATCATTGTCGACTTTAGGAAAAACCAGCCCAACCATGCCCCACTTTGCATCAACAACAAGGCTGTGGAGGTTGTCAGCAGTATCAAGTTCCTAGGGGTGCACATCACAAACAAACTCACCTGGTCCGTGAACACTGCATCTCTGGTTAAGAGGGCACAGCAGCGCCTGTACTTCCTGCGGAGGATGAGGAGAGCCCACCTGCCCCCACCATCCCTCATCACATTCTACAGGGGCACCATAGAGAGTATCCTGACCAGCTGTATCTCTGTGTGGTGTGGAGGCTGCAGCGCTACCGACTGGGGTAGTGTGAGGAGGGTAACGAGGACAGCGGAGAAAATAATCGGGACTACACTTCCCTCCATTCAGGACATTGGCCAGAAGCGCTGCTTATCCCATGCTAAGAACATTACCGGGGACCCCTCTCACCCCCATCATGGACTATTCACTCTGCTAGCCTCTGGGAAGAGGTACTGCAGTGTGCGGTGCAGGACCACCAGGCTCCGCAATAGTCTAGTCCCCCTGGCCATTAGACTGTTAAATGGTCAATCTAACATATAGTTAACTTAAATCTAAACGGCTGCTAATTTGACTTTTGCACTAGTGGCAGTTTTTTTATAGCTTGCCACTCCTTGCACATTTGATCTCTGCACTATTGTTACTTACAGTGTTATTACTTACAGTGTTATTGTTTACAATATAATGGTACTGTGTACCTGACTTGTTAACCTGACTGCCCATCTTGCACATCTGGTTAGCGTCTCTTCTTGCACTATCGGCACTATGGTAAATAACACAATACAGCTTTATTTATATCTGTACACTGAAGGACACTGAGGGAAACTGTGGGAGTCAGATCCATCGACATTTCGTTCTGTATACACGTGTACCAGAATGACAATAAAGTAGATCTGAATCTGAATCTGAATCTGAATGTAGTCTCTTGATAATCGCTTGCCGCGCACTGCTGAACGTTTTGTAATCGCTCACTGTGATTGCCTTACTGATCCAAAATGGCCGACGACAGTACAATAGATTTCGTTCTACAGCTTGCTTTGAGCGAGTTGGCTGATATGAGCGACAGTTCGCATATTGACACAGTTAAGGTTATCCTAAACGCAGTGGAAGGGTCATACCTGTCTTGCATTGTTCACAAACATTACCAGGCAATGTAAGACGATATATTACATCGCCAACAGCACTCGTCAGGGTGAGATCCTCCATCTTCTGCACTGTCGACGCCATGTTGGAAATCAAAGTAAGCGGTCTTTCTCCCGTGATTACTCGGGCACGCGAGCGCTCAATAATCACTGGCCGTTCAGAAGCTAGCGATAGCTCGCGATAGCAATCACTCACTCTCCTGAACACGCCTCAGGTTCTTATAATTACTAGAAAAGATCTCCTGAAATGAAAGGGAAACACCTTTTATCTTCTGTAATCAACAAAGGGAATGATATCATGGCGCTATCACAATGAATCTGCTATTACTACCTTGTCAGTTTGAGACACTGGGAAATAGATAGATAGATAGATAGATACTTTGTTCATCCCCGAAGGGAAATTCACATTTCCAGCAGCATCCCTGAGCTGAGAACAATCGAGAACAATCGAAAATAACACGGGAGCTGCTACTGATGTTGATAAAGACAGTGGGTATTATTGATATTGTCAGTGTTATAAGAGTTTAGTCACTTATCAACAGATTGCCAGTGCAAAGCATAACAATCTCTAGGTAAGACAATCAAACTTTGATTTCAAATTACTGATACTGTACATAGAAAAACATGTTTTCAGCCACATCAGAATCTTTATATAATTTTCCTTTTAATTAAAATGGTAAAGTGTTTTCTGGTAACTTATTAACATGTACCTGAATATTTCCCCCCCAAAAATGCATCATACAAGCTTTTATCTAAGCTTTTTTGCTAAAGGTAAGATAAAAGGAGATGGACACAGGGGGAAATAACACTCAAAAGCTTTTCTATAGCTAATTGGGCGGGCTTTGGGTAGAAAACTCCTTCGCTGAAAAGATGCCCACTTCGACTCTGGGGGCACAATATGATGCCCGGACGTTCTCCTTTAGAATCTTTGGGTAAACACCTGAATTTATCATACCGTTGACCACAGCTCGTTGTCCTGGTCCAGAGTCAGTCCATGTGTGCACCAGTCCATGTGGCCACCAGAACAAACTGCGGTGCACAGTGACAGCTAGTAGCTTTAGAGGCTCGTTACATTGAAAAGAAATTCCTTAAATAAATCGGAGTCAGGACAAAGCATAAAAATGGTGATCACCAGTGAGGGCTCAGTGGATTGTTATCGGGTCCAGGAAGGAACTAAGGTAGGATCCGGAGAGAATATCGGGGTTGCAGGTCCGGCCTACTACAGCTATGCTACGTAATAACTCTCACAAGCCACTCCTGCCGAGTCTGTTTCTTACCAACGATAAATTACCCATGACACGGATGACCCGGAGCTACAACTTGACAGAAACAGCTACATTTGGGACGGTTGTATTTCAATCATTGCTGAAACCTGACTTAATTTGAGGCTAGCCAGCTGCCCTCTATCTAAATAAGCTTCTCACATTAAAAGGAGAAACCCTCAATTTCGTTGTACTTTTGACAAAAAAGACCATTCAACTTAAATTATTTGTTTTTACTTGTAGATCTATCGTTTTTATTTCATGACAGTTTTAAACGCTCAGTCTGTAAAATATTTTATCGTAAGGTAAACCCTTGCGGGCTTTTATAAAGGGGTGTCACGTCATGTTTCGAGGAGGGTACTGGCCCCAAATCACCTAGATACCTGATGGATAACTATACTGTATTTTTGCATTTCCCTAAAAGTAAACTATTACTACACTTAAACACCACAGGTTGACTTTTTCAGATACATAAAAATGTGAACAAAAACACTGTCAGAATTATGGCAAGCCCCCCACCAAAACAAACATGTGTGCATCATATTTCCAATGCAATTAGAAAGGTGATTAATGAAAGAGGGCGCCTGTAGCCCAGACGCAATCATCGGGCAAGCGGGAGAAAGTATTGCGGGTGGGGGTTCCGTGAAAAATGCTGCAATCAGATTAATCAAGCAAAAGGCACAGACCAATTACTCACAGAGCACTCCAGCAACAGGTGATGCTTATCATTAAATTGGGGGAGATCGCTGAAGCTGGCTTCCTTCATCACGTGGGACCTTGATGAAGCAGCTCGGTGTGAACCGGCGTATTTTGGGAGGGCGTCAGTGAAGCGTGATAAACGAGCAGGCGGGTGACTTTGCCAGGTAACACAACAACATCTGCTCCGACCTACTCAGAATTTGAGCCTGCCGCGCTGGATTAAGTAAGGTTCTCTATCTTCCGACAAAGTCTGAACTTTTAGGCCACATAAGTCAAAATCGAGGCCCGTGGGCATAATGTGTATGGGTGGTCGGATCCATCCAAATATCTATATAAACGATTGTAGGGAGAATCGCTTTTAGTTATATCTATTTGCTTTAGAATTTAATTCTGTGGTTACAGAGTCGACCAGGAGGTGGTACTGATGATCCCCCACCAGAGATACAGACGCTGCCCTACTTACGAACGAGATTAATTCCAGATATCGTTCACATGATACTTTAGTGCTATATTTTGTATGTTTAAGGTTTATATAGGTATGTATAAGTAACCTGTGTTGTTTTTTACTAAAAAAATAAGCATTTCATAAAATAATGTCCTCTATAAAGATAGGTAAAATTGAGTTTAACTATTCGCTCAGGAGGTAGAGCGCTCGTCTTGGGATCAAGAGGCCGCAGGTTCCATTCCCGGCTCCTCCGTGTTATATGTCGAAGTGTTCTTGGGCAATGCACTGAATCCCTAATGCCCCCAATAACCAGGTCGGGGCCTTGCATGGCTGCATGGCCGCTATTGGTGTGTGAGTGTGTGTGTGAATGGGTAAGTGTGATGCACATTGTAAAGCGCTTTGGGAGGTCTTCATTGACTTGAACATTTACCATTTACTTTTGGAAGATGCGCTTCTAAAGGTCCTCCTCCATGGTAAAAAGTGGCCAAAAAAAAGCATTCCGACCATTTTGTCAACCGTGTCAAGCTTACTTATTCCTCTTTCATTCCAAAAGAAACGGCTTGCTTCTTCTTTACACTTTACACCTATCATATTGAATGGATGCACGAGATATTAACCAGGAGATAGTACAGAAATAGACAGTATAGAATATACACACGAACTAGGATTTTTTTTCTTCCAGGTGGATGCTAAGTGACCTCTCACAGCGCCACACGCCAATAGTGGTGGAAAGAAGCACTACAGTAATGTCTTGTACTCTGACAAAGGAGCACACAATGCAAAATCTAGTTAACAGCAATGTCCAGATATGTTTTGACATCCTGAAAAAAATGTTCGTATTTACCGCTTTACGCAAGTCGAATGGTCGTAAGTAGGGGAGCGTCTGTAGTCAAAAACAGCCTCTTCTCTTTAGTATCATGAAGGAAACAGTACTCCAAACATATTGTATTTTAGCTTTAAATTATCGATTTTGTAAGCTTTGATATTGATGATGATTGATAATTTCTAAGGAGCTCCCCCTGTGGGCTGCTGTCCTTGAAGTCAGGCACAAAGAAAAGAGCTACACTTTTACATGCAGCTGATGTCATCAGTCACTGTAGTTGTGTCCTGTGACCGGTCGGAGATCCTGTTCTCCAATTGGTCGATTGATAATAGGAAAAAACTCATTTGGACGTGCTATGAAATATATCTCTGGCATAAAACATGACACACATATGTAAATCATTAATCTTTTGATAACAAATAAACACTTTTGGGGTTTCAGATGTTTTTTTTTTTACTCTGCAGGGGAGTCTGGTCACTTCCTATAGGTGACGGAAATGTTTGGTGTGCCCTGTTCTTGTGTCCACTTAAGGAAAAAGGAAAGGTCTTGTGAAGGAATGGTGGGTCTTTAGAGGTTCTCCCTTGTTTTGGCAGACTTTGTGGATGGAAACAGCTAAGAAGAATGTAGTTGTCTCAGCGTAGTCCCCTACACGATACTGAGCAAGTACTTTTATTGGATCGATACGATTGCCTTGGGATCGATACCATCATTCTATTTAAACTGTCACTATTATAATGTTGTTAGTGGGTCGTGAGATTATACATACATACCCTATCTGAATCCTGTGTTTTTTGAATATTCATCACTCACAAATGTTTTAGATCATCAAACCAATTTTAACATCACACGAAGACGACCCAAGGAAATATAAAATGCAGTTTTGAACTGTTTATTTGATTTAATAAGGCAGGAAATTAACATAGGCCTATCTGGCCCTATGTGACAAAGTAATTGCTTACTCCCAGTGTTAAATCACAAAGTAACTGTGATTAACCACAGTTTTGGGACAGCCGAGTTTAATTTCACAGGACGCACCCAAAATTGATTGACACTACCTGTGTTGAATCGAGAAATAACTTTAATTGAATCTTTTAGACAAAGTTCAGTAAGCAAAAATAATCTCAAGATCATAATTGGCATGTGACGATCCAAAGAATTTCCTGAATAAATTTTTTTAAAAAGGTGATTGAAGTCTATCAGTCTGGAAAAGGTCACAAAGCCATTTGCAAGGCTGTAGTCCTCCAACAAACCACCGTCAGAGTCATTCTCCATGAATGGATAAAACTGGAAACAGTGGCAAATCTTCACAAGAGTGGTTGACCAACTAAAGACTATTCCAAGAGTACAACAATGTCTCATCCAGGAGGTAAGAAAAGAACCTCAAAAAACATCCTTTTTTTCATCTTTCCTTGAATTTGGGTTGGCGTTTGCACTCTACTTGAGGCCGACCTTTTTTCTTTCACCATTTTCATGCTACACTTACAAGTAGAAATCTTGAACCTAGTTGTTTCACTCAAAACAGCTCTGCTAAAGGTAAGATAAAAGGAGATGGGCACAGGGGAAAATAACACTCAAAGGTATTTTTAAACTCAGTTGGGCAGTGTTATTAGATACGTAATAGGGGAATTATTCAACATTAAACTTTTTAAGGACACCTCTCTTTTTTCACTTTACTTTATTTCTATGATTATTATTTTTTGCAGTTCAAACTTGAACTTTCATCAAACAAAATAAGTTATTAAATATATTTTTTTAAATGTACTAATTATCTA
Source organism: Urocampus carinirostris (assembly GCF_059441175.1). Lineage (NCBI taxonomy): Eukaryota > Metazoa > Chordata > Actinopteri > Syngnathiformes > Syngnathidae > Urocampus > Urocampus carinirostris. The sequence continues at coordinate 29,130,579 of NC_142365.1, forward strand.
CTGCCACCAACTAATATGGATCCATCTTATTGTCCGATGATAGTCCAAACCCACCAGGTAGCAAAAATTTACTCATTTATTTATTAAATTCACAAGAACAGGTTTGAGTATTTGTTTAGAATTAAAAGTACAGTACTTTGCAAATGTTTTATCCAAATAATGTCTGTAATGTTAAATTAAAGTCTAAAAAACTATTTTGTGCCGTTTTATTGCACAACTGTCCTTGGGCAAGACACTGAATCCATAATGCCCCGATAAGCAGGTAGTTGCCTTGCATGGCTGACGCTGCTATCGGTATGTGAGAGTGTGTGAATGGGTAAGTGTCAAGTACATTGTGAAGCGCCTTGGGAGGTCTTCATTGACTTGAAAAGCGCTATATAAGTGCATATTACATTTATGTTTATATTTACATTAAGGACACGATCCACTTTATTTTACATGATACTTTGTTGCCATCATGTGGACTTTATGGAAAACTTGATTTGCAATTCAAAAATGACAAATTGGACCCCCCCAAAAAACCTTTTTAGATAAAAAAAATATCTGGAGCCACCAAAAAATTAAAAGCCTCATATAAGCCTATATTTATTGGGAAATGTTAAGAATGTGTCCTGTCTTGTCCTACAGACACCATATATTTTTCAATATCAATTTTTTTTAAAGCACCAGGGAGCCAGTAGATAGATAGATAGATACTTTATTCATCCCCATAGGGAAATTCACACTTCCAGCAGTATCCTTGTGTTGAAAATAAAATAATAATAAAATAAAAGAAATATAATACACAAATACCCAATATAACGTGTTGATATGGAGTATTTAAATAGCGCTACATAAATTTCACACTGTAATAAAAATAGAGTAATATAAAAATGTGGGGGTGAATTTAATGTGGGCTTTTACTCCCCCGGGTGGAGTTAAAGAGCCTCATGGCATGAGGAAGAAATGATCTCCTCAGTCTGTACGTGGAACAAGACTGTGACAGCAGTCTGTCGCTGAAGCTGCTCTTCCGTTTGGAGATGAAGGAGCAGGAGCACCAAAGACCCATATGTGGCTCCAGAGCTGAGTTAAGCGGGTGGAGAAGTTCGACTTGGCAATGGAAAACATCTTATTCTGCCTTTTCGTACAGGCCAAAGGTGCACTTTGTAAAACGGATGGGTTTTAGAGAAACTTGAAAATTAAAAAGGTTTTGGTATAAAAAAGTTAGGTTTGTCAAGCTGTTTTTGAATGTGTAAACCTCAGACCGCGATGTCATTATCGCGCAGGCTGAAAAAGGCGGGGGAAGTGTTTAGCCAATCAGAATGCAGGACACAATGCAAGATGAAAATACACGAAGTTGCAAAACCGCAGTAAATAACCCGCAATATAGCAAGGGATTACTGTATATATTGTTTTTTTGTTTACGGTGTCCAGATAAAATTTATTTCATCATTAGATGTCCTGTTTATGTAATCTAAATAAGAACATAAAAAAAAATACACCTTTAAATAAAATTAATTTTATGTAAGTTATCTGGAGTTCATCATCTATCAAAAACAATAAAGACGATTCCAATTGTAGTTCTTATATTAAGTACTTTACTATGAACTGTTTTTGCTTTTTTTTTTTTCCTTTATTCTAAAATATTACATGGACTCAAAATTTTCCAGCTGTTCATTGAACACCATTTGAAAACCATTGCTTTGTGGAAAAGTTTAAAAGAAATCAGCAAAAAAAAATAGTTTTACCCCACAATCTTAAAGGTGAACGTTGGAACCGTCAATCAAGGTTGGTGCAAACGTCGACTGGTGAACGGCGATAAGCAAAATAACTAAAACAACCAAATGCTGGCATTAAAATGGGTGCGTTATTCGGGATTATTTTCTTATCGCTACTGACCACATGGGGGTTTACATACACATTTTTGAAGCCAGATTGGGGTTGAGCTGATCTGCCGGAATGTTTTCTTAACGCTTTTTTTAATGTAAAAATGTTAATCTAATCCAGTAGTTCTCAAAAAGTGGGGCACCTCTTCACCACTTGGGGGGAGCGAGGCTCTGTCATGGGGTGCACCGGCGCATTTGACTTCAGGGAAGTTTTTTGTTTTTTTTACTTTTTCAGAACAATTGCATCTTCCCTACATTAGATGAGAGTGGTGTGGAGTGTTTTGTTTACATTTAGCCTTCACACAGTGCATTATGCAGATACTTTAGGCATGGAGTATGAAGTGTAGACACAAAGTGTAGCAGGCCCTCACGTGACCCAATTAAAAAAATATTTAACATGGGTGCCAAGACAGGGAAAGAGAGACAGGGTAAAGGGACAAACAAAAGTCTCCTCGCGTAGCACTTGATAGATACCTTATTCATCCCGCAGGGAAATTCACATTTCCAGCAGCATCCCTGCGCTGAGAACAAGACAATAATAAAGCAAAAAGAATACAATATACAAATACCCAATGTGACGTGCTAATACCCACTGTAGCGTGTTATATAGTGCAATAAAATACGGTAATATGCAATGTAGGGGGTGTGGTTTAATGTGGGCCTTTATTCCGCCGGGTGGAGTTAAAGAGCCCCATGGCATGAGGAAGAAAAGATCTCTTCAGTCTGTCCGTGGTACAAGACTGGTGAGCAGTGGGCACCATAGGATGTCTTCTTCCAAAGTGGGGCATGATAGACAATTATTGAAAAGCACTCCTGTGATCCTGGATGGCTCATGCTATGCTTTTCAAAATACATCAAAATATAATTTGCAGACGTCAGTGCTGACAAAGAGCTTTGAATGCTTTCTGCGCTCTTACAATGCAAACTGTAAATCAATATTTCATTAAGAGAACAGCCGAGCTTGTTAACAAAAAAGCTTTGCCGCCTCGTCTGCTCTCGGACGCTTCCGTCGCTCAAGCCTTTTGATTGGTCCCCTGTTTACTGGAGCTGGTTTTATAAGAGAGGTAATCTCTCGGCATTTGACCAAAATGTCAATATAAACTCTGATTGGTTCATCATTGGACAGAATGAAAAGTGGGTTACCAGGCTGTAAACACACTGGAGATAAAGTTGGGACTGACACTTAGTTGGACTCTCAAAACAAATAAAAGTGAAGCCTTGGTGAATGGTTTTGAAACAAGGTAATGCTTTTTACTGGCGATGAAGCTTCGGTTGGAAGCCCGACAGAGTTATGGCGGAGGAGATGTAACACAGGTTCTGTTAAATCTAGGTGGATCATTCTAACCCTAAAGAAACCATGGGTCATAATCAGTGTTGGGAATAACACCGGTAAAATAAATTATTTTGTTCAGGAACGGGGTAGTCTAACTTATTATTTGTCTGCCATTACAATGTTGTTACTGTTACCGGCGGTCAAAAGCGGTGCGTTACTTTCAATAAATTGAGACGAGGAGTGTTAGTGTGGATGGTTGTTTATTTTCATGTCACTCGCAAGTAAACCATAACATACAACTGTAAACAAAACGTGCATGCTCAGTAACAATGTGGCATAACGGAAAATTTCTCATGTTATTAAACACATACCATCATATAGAGAGAGGAATTGTATAGTAACTTTTTATTGTTGACTTTATTTGTTAACAAAATATTTTAAGTGCAGTTGTCTATTTCTACTTGAGCAGTTGTATTAGGTTGTGAAAAATAGATTTATTTTACATTGCAGTGTTAAACGTACTTTATATTGTTGACCTGTTAACTATGGTAGTGTGAAAATACTTGAACTACAGAAGCACATGTCTACTTAAGCGGTTGTCTGACCAGAGAGTGTGATTTATTCTACAGAGTGAAACTCAATTTATATTGTTATACATGTAACCGCGGTGTACGTGTCCCACCAATGATCCACATTCACGCTGGACTGGATGATGAGGTTTTTATTATTACAGTTTCTGCAAATGGATGAGTCACAACATTAGCTTTTTCTGCTGGGTTTGATCTCTTTGATCTCTTTGTAGTTCTCTCTAGTAAGACTAACAACAAAGCATATCAAAGAGCTTTCTTTTCACTTTACAGAAAATACATTTTAGAATATCACAATACATTTTTACATCTTTACATTTTAACAAGATACTTTTAACAAGAGATCGTATAGTGGATTTTTAACGTTTACAATGAATTCAACATGTTTTTCTTTAGTCTGAATTTAAGCTCAATTTACAAGTGAAGGTCTGCTTGGAGAACCTTAAATACGGTATGTCTTTGTAGAAAGGTGGCATTTGTTGTTTGAGGTGTCCTTAAAAAGTTTAAAATTAAACATTTTCTCTTTTAAGTATGCGTTAACAATGCCCAACTGAGTTCAAAGAGTTGCTCTTTTCTGCTTTTATCTTACTATCATTATTGATGCTCCGGCCAAAGAGCGTATCAGGCTGGACTAAAAGAGGCAAGGGAGAGGGTAGGTGTATAGAGATTTCACATGTGCGCTGGTTGTTTGCATTTATTCTAGGTGGAAAATGTTGAGAGTAAGAAAAGTACTGTTATACAGTCTAAATGCCAACCAAAACCCCAGAAACATTGAAAAAAATTATTCAAGTACGTATAAGATAGACACATACATGCACGCAGCACACATGCAACTTGACAGAGGCTGCAATGATGATTTCAGCCAAAAGATTTTGTTAAGGTCACCACCTTCAAGTCTCTTCAGCTGGTACAAAATGCCGCAGCAAGGCCTTTAACTAGGACAAAAAAGTACGATCACATAACACCGATTTTGGCTAACCTGCATTGGCTCCCAGTTAGCCTTCGATGTGATTTCAAGGTTCTCTTGGTATTATACAAAATCATACATGGACTTGCTCCCTCTTATCTTTCAGAACTGATTTGCCCCTATGTCCCGTTCCGAAGCCTACGATCTGAGAGTGCCGGTCTTCTGGTGATCCCAAGAGCAAAGAAGTGTTCTGCTGGTTCGAGAGCGTTCTCCATCCGGGCACCGGTGCTGTGGAATGCTCTTCCCCCTGATATCCGATCTGCAACCTCAGTGGAAATGTTTAAATCTAAGCTTAAAACTCACTTCTACTCCATAGCATATGAATAACCTAGTCTTCTCGTCGGCTGAAAAATAGTCTGTGTAATATAGTGTAATAATCTGTGAAGCCCTTTGAGACTCTTCGTGATTTAGGGCTATACAAATAAAAATGACTTGACTTGACTTGACCTTTGAGTTTAAACTTTTGTAGACACTCAAATAGTGAATAAGACATTACCAGATTTTGAACTTTCAAGGAAAACAGGGGAAAAGGCCTTTAGATAAGGACTTTGTTTACCTCCTTTCATATGTTCACAGCCATCCTAGACATACTAATAACCTGCACGATTTTTCAGTCTCTTTTTTCTTAGTTTGTAAGAATTTCTATTGTCATAAAGTGTCTTTTTTCTTTTTCTGCATGTTCATTTAGTTCCAGGTGGCGAGAAGATAGATTTTTTTTAATAAAGGCTGTATTTTAATTACAGAATATTCTGGGAAGAAATGACCCACGGAAAATTGATGGAAAAATTCACAAATGCAAAGACTAATATGGCTTACCTTCATTCTTATACAAAAAGGGCAATTTGTAAGCTGATTGAAAATCTAAACTTTTCCAAGTACTTTATAGTCCCTGAAAACATAATAAAATTCAATTATTTTCAAGGATTTCAAGCAACCGTATTAACCCTGTTATTTGTCATTTTGCCATTCTTCAGAGTGAAAAAATGGTTTGAATGCAGACCGAAAAGGAAAGGAAATTATCTTCTTTTTCGCAGTTTTATTTTAACGCTTAGTCAATACAAATGGCTCCAGTTTTGAGAGGACCTGAAATGCAAATTTGCAAGGTAGTAGTCAAATGTAACCCAAAATGACTGTTCCTACATGCTGCACATTGTCTCTGTGCCGCTGGCTTACTGCCACGTGCATTGCATTGGAATATTGAAATAAGGCTTGATGAACAGAGAGCCGTGCAGGTACTCAGCAAGACCCGCTCGCTTTTCTAATATCATTGGCATCATTCCGAGCTGAAAGTGCTGCTGGCGAGTGTTGAAAAAGTAGCGTTACTGAACGTTGCCAAAGCAACAGCGACGCTTACAGCTAAAACATATGCGAATAGACAAACAAAGTTCAGAATTTTTACATTATTCTTGGTAGAGAGTGAAGTGGTCATAAACCTGTCATATTTGAACCCATACATTCGTCATGTCATAAATCTATCCTTTAATTTATAAAGATGATGGGTCAAAAATCACCCATAATCCATATAGGAATGTTAGGAATGTTAGGAATCTGGTGACATCATCACGTTGTACCTGAAATACAGAAATGGGTGGTAACGAGTTACATTTACTCTGTTACATTTACTTGACCGTTCAGACAGAAGTTGCATCGCACAAAATTGGGACATTTTGTACTTTTGAGAGTATTTATGTAGAGAGAGTCCACTCTTTCAAATTTCTGGGTGTGCACATATCCGACGACCTCTCCTGGTCTGCAAACACCAGAGCGGTGGTAGGGAAGGCCCAGCAGCGACTGCACTTCCTGAGATTGCTCAGGAAAAATAACCTAAAACAGCAGCTGCAGGTGTCCTTCTACAAAGCCACAGTGGAGAGCATCCTAACATACTGCATCACGGTGTGGTATGCTGGGTGCACAGCAGCAGACAGGAAAAAGCTCCAGAGGATCATCAAAACAGCCCAGAGAATCGTCGGCTGCTCTCTGCCCCGTCTGGAGGACATTGCCTGCTCTCGCTACCTCAGCAGAGCAGAAAACATCATCATGGACTTTTCTCATCCCGGCCACCACCTCTTCGACCTGCTGCCTTCCGGCAAGCGCTACAGGTCACACAAAGCAAAAACAAACAGACTCAGAGACAGTTTCTCCCCCACAGCCATTACCACCCTAAACAGACACCGCACAAAAAAACTGAAAACTGTTGCAAAAAACTACCTCACACGAATGTAAAATGGTACTCACGTACATGCTGTCTGCACTATGTTTGTTTACTGCTCAAAACAGACACAGCACAAAAAACTGAAAACTTGTGCCAACACTACCTCATACGAATATAATGGTACTAATGTCTATGTTCTTGCACATGTCGACTGCACTACGTTTACTGCTCACCTTGCACAATGTCTGACCATTTCCTTTTTTCTGCACTATGTTGTCTATGTTTGCACCAATGCATATGCTGACTATTTTTTGCACTATGATGCCTTTGCACCAAATGCAATATTGCACAACCCTTACGATACCAACGGTATCACGACAACACTGTATGTAACATCCCACATGCCGACATTTCTTGTGTAAATACCATGTAAATTATAACTATAGCCTTATCCCCCTTGTTTTATAACCTTATCTTCTCTGTTCCTTTATCTTCTTGGCTCATACCTCACTGTGAATGTGTAAAACTGGAGTGTCATGCCCAATTTCGTTGTCACAATATGTTAACCCATTTTGTAACAATGACAATAAAGGTATATTCTATTCTATTCTATTCTATTTTTATGTCACTATACTTTTTACGTTTCCGGTTTCTTCCCACATTCCAAAAACATGCCTGTCAGTTTAATAGGTCGGTCCAAATCGTCCCTGGGTGTGAATGAGCAAGCGAGTTGTCTCTCTCTGTCTGCCCTGCAACTGGCTGGCAACCAGTTCAGGGTGTCCCCTTCCCACTGCCCAGAGATAGCTGGGATTGGCTCCAGCACCCCTTCAACCCTACTGAGGATAAGTGGTGCAGATAATGCATATACTTTTTACATTTACTTGAGTAGATTTGTGAAGAAGAAACTGTACTCTTACTCCGCAAAGTTAGGCTACATTAAACCTGTTATCTAAGTGTTTACGCGCATTCCTTTTACGCTAGTTTTATTTTCTTCTCTCCTCTCCCATGTCCCCTGAGAAGCTCTTAATGAGAGCCTGGATTGTGTAATTGTATATTTATAAATACATTGTATGTTTTATTGCACTGTTTTTGTTGCCCAGATAAGGGGCACATTATGCACCTTTGTTGTTGTTTTTTCCAATCTTCAAAAATCGGATTTCTTAACTGGATGTCTTTAATTTTTGCCAAAACAATTAAACATTCCTTAAAAATTTGTATAGTAACAAAGTTAAATGCAGTATCATACAACTGAGTCGTCGCTCCATTCTCCACAGGATATTCTGCAACCAACTTATTCATTTTAAAAGTAGGCTAGTATATATACAGTATATAAAGCGTTTGTTCATCATGAGGCTTACTCAGTTTAAGGCTTTCAATTTTTTTGCGGCTCCTGACATTTTATTTTTTTTTTTCGGTCCAATATGGCTCATTTTAGGTTATTGACCCAGGGCTAACTTGTTGTTAAATGGTAGCTGGTAAATTGTCTGCCTGCAGAGCCTATTAAAACAAGTACTGTGGCCTTAAATGTGCTACTTATGCTCAGTTTATTTCATGGATTTATAGTGTTATTATTAGTATGTTGTTTATTAAGGTACTTGAATTTACTCTGATTACATTAATTTGTTTTTAAAATAAATGTTGAAAAAAGATTATTAGTATAAGAGGAGGCCAATAACAGATATCTGGAGCAGATATTCATTTGCGGTAAAAGCTTGGATGGCAAAAGAAAATTTTAATAATGCAAAAAGGAAACAAAGAATATTCGTTATAAATTCAAGTAAAACTTAAATAAGAATTAAAAAGTTACAAATTGCTGTATTTACTTGCATATACAGAAACCCCCTAAAAATAATTTAAAATAGCCATATCAAAGATAAAAGAAATAAAAAATAGAACAAACATAGAATAAAATGTGGAATCCTTCATATACTTTTAGCTGAGACAGTCCATACCCAGTTTGTCTACGGGTTTCAAACCACTTCAAGATCTCCTCCGCCATTTCTGGCTTCGGTCTGAGATGTTTTCATTCGTTCTCCTGGCATATTATATTGCAAAAATAGTTTTACGGATAAAAAGACCAAAATTTGGCACAATTTTACTGTACATTATGTGATTTCCTTTGCCCCATTGATTGAGTTGGTTTGTTGTTCCCCTGCACACCACGCCCCCTCACCAGGGGCTGCTTACTATTCGCTACTGGTTACACACAACCAAACATGAGCATATAAGCCGACTCCCTGATTTAGGAATTACATTTCATAGTTGTACGTGCCGGCGTGATGAAGGGGCCCATGGTGGAAGAAAAGCCGAAGCTAGCGAAGCGGCTAGCGGCGTTATAAGTCTTCGGTACCATCCGTAATCATGGTAAATGCGAACTCACGACCAAATAAGATCATCGAGTGCTTTTTGAAAACATCGAAGCGCACAGTGAGCGCAGTTGCTGTGTTTTGCGGAAACGTGGCTCACGTTTAGCATTCCGGACGCTAACGTGTAGCCACCCGGAGCCACCTGGAGAAATCCGGCTTCAACGTCGCTAAACAGAGACATGAAAGCCGGGGGGAATCGGAGAGGAGGCGGACTTGCACGAGGTGGTGTATCCCAGGATTTTCACAAAGAAAAGATTTCCATCTGCCGCAGGAATGTCGAACTTTTGGACTGGCGTGACGTCATCCACTCCGCTACAAGCACCCTCGGGCATCATGTTAATCTGTTAATAAACAACGGGGTAGACTGCTGGAAGTGTGAATTTCCCTACGGGGATGAATAAAGTATATATCTATCTATCTATCTATCTATCTAAATTCAGCACCTTAATACTCTGTGTCAACATAACTGTATTCAGTTGTATTTTGTAGGTAAATATAAACACCCTGCAGGAATTACCCACCCTGATCGAGTGATGTATGTCACAACGTAGGTGAAGTAAGAGTAAAAAACAATCAGATTAAACTATAATTAATGATATGCAGTCAAAAAGCAACAAAGTAACATAGTAATGCACCAAGTAATGATGCATGAAGAGTCACGAGTTTATTAATAATGCTTTACAGTTTTCGTTAACAAGAAAAATAATACACATTCCATTGTAACAGGGTTGGTCCCAACACTGTTGACACAAAACTAAACTCAACTAGCACCAAATCATTCCATGAAATGAAAAGTAACTGCAATTTATTTTGAATGTTTTTTGCGTGTGAACATGAATTCCACTTGAACATGTTTGCTAGCCAAAACAGCAGTCTTTCATCCAGGAGTGTAATCACATATGAATGCAAAACACAAAGAAAAGCACAGTTTCTTTTGGATGATCTTTCCTTCTGTTGATTACTGACATTTGTGCCATGTTTGTTACTCCTGCCGTAAAAGGCGAGACGAGGCGCAACATGCTTCCTTGGGATGTTGCCAGGAAGTTTGTCTCCGCTCAATAATTCATATTTGTGTGTGTGCATTTGTGACTTTTTGTGTATGTCTGAGACCCAATGTGTGTTCTTGTGAAAACCGCAGAGCAACCACCATGAATGTTTCACCACCACCACCGGCAACTTCTGTCAAAGGACGTTAAAAAAATTTGGTTGGCTGGTGCCTGTAATACTTAGCAGAGATGGTAAGAGAACCAGTACGGAGTCAAAAATAAGAGGGTTCTCCCAGGAATTTTCCATTCAAATTTGAGACTTTTTAAGACCTTTTCAAGACCACATCCAATGAAATTTAAGACCAAGCTCAGACGCGGGAGGCAAGCGCTAAGTTGTGACAGACCCCAGTGTCGGAGTCTTGATGGATGGCAGGGACTTCAAAGCCCCGCCCCACGTCCAAGCAGCGGGGAAGGTATTGCATACCCAGTGGATGAAGTTTGATTCTCAAGGGCGGCCGAACCACGCTGGAACTGCGGGAGGATTAGCCCCTGACCTGGCCTAAATCAAGCCTGGACTAAAGGTGGGACTAAGGCGGCCGTAAGCAGGTCTGCGATAGGTACTGACTGACCTGGGCGCCGAGGAGACTCACGAGCTGCTGCTGTTGGGACGCGGTGACCAAGCAGTGGAAAAAAACCCGGCCGGTGACAACTCAGCCGCACCGGTGTGCCAGGATGACGGTTAATCCCGACCACTAAAGCCCAAGTGCGCTCCCAGTCCCCTTAGGATAAGTTCACACAGCAGGAAAATCTGATCTTTTTGCATGGACCTGACCCCTATCCATTCTGTTTAAGTCCGTCTGAATGGCACATATCAGCTTTTTTCACACCCGACCCAGGCCCCCTTCATATGTGGTTGTAAATCCAATAAATATCCAATCTTTTGCGATCAAGGCGTTGAGATGCCACCTGGACGTCATTGATAACACGTAACTATTCTGCCTTTAACCAGGCGGGAAAAAGAGAAATGAACAACCATGGAGAACGAAAACACGGAATTTCATTAAATCATACATTCATGGAAGATGAACATTTTTTTATTTTGTAACTCAGTGAACAGCCGACATCGAGGGTTCACACTATGTTTTTCGGGTTTATTCTTAAAGCGGTAGTATTCTCTTGTGGTAGTGAAGAATATTTACATTCCAATCTCACCACAGATTGATGAGCTTTTTGGGAACAGGTCTGCAGGCACCACAGCTGCTCCTAGGGGTCACCTTAGTGCCAGTGGGCCCTACGTTGAAGACCCCTGAACTACAATAATACTTCAAAACTGGATATCATATTTAGTGTTTAAAACAGGGGACTTTATATTTTATTTTGCTTTAATTGTGAATGTTTCAAAACCAATTTGATGCAACTAAACTATTTAAAAACAAGATTTATGTATGTATATTTATTCATAAAATAAAATATTTGATTGGTTTCCAGGATAGGACCCTTGGCCAATTTTTTTAACCCCATGGCTTAAATTGTTGCCTACCCCTGCATTAGCAGATAGTTTTGCCCATTTGAAGAAATGTTGTTGTTTTATTACCAAGGATGGGGTGCGTAGTTTGAGGTGCCCTTAAAAAGAGTGAAATTAGATATTTTCTCTATTAAGTAAGTTTGAACAATGCCCAACTAAGTTTAAAGAGCCTTTATGTACTTGTTTCCCCCCCCCAATCTGTTTTTTTATCTTATTTTTATTATCGGTGTTCTGGCCACAAAGCGCATTATGCTGAAGGGGTTGGGGGGGATGGTGTGCACCGCTTATCCTCAGTAGGGTTGCGGGGGTGCTGGAGCCCATCCCAGCTGTCTTCAGGCAGTTGGCAGGGGACACCCTAAACTGGTTGCCAGCCCGCGCAGTGCACACAGAGACAGACAACTCACTTGCTCATTCATACCTAATGACAATTTTGACCGGCCAATTAACCTAAAATGCATGTTTTTGGAATGTGGGAGTGCCCGGAAGAAACACAGGCAATGGGAGAACATGCAAACTCCACACAGGAAGATTCGATCTCATGACATCAGAACTGTGCAACGGACGTGCTAACCACCCAGCCTTCGTGCAACATTGTGTTGTAAAATGATTTTTGATTTTCTCCGACTTTATTGATCTCCGGCAGATAAATGCACTGTGTCGGTCAAAAAAATTCAGATTTCTGTGTTTTTGAAAATGCAATACATTGTAAGATGTAATGCATTCATGTTTGCAGAAATACTCACTTTTTTTTAATGATTTTTATATTTATCTTGTTTTTCTGAAAGCAATAAGTATATATACTGGACTGTCTCAGAAAATTAGAATATTGTGATAAAGTTCTTTATTTTCTGTAATGCAATTAAAAAAACAAAAATGTCATACATTCTGGATTCATTACACATCAACTGAACTATTCCAAACCTTTTATTATTTGAATATTGCTGATTTTGGCTTACAGCTGAAAAAAACTCAAAAATCCTATCTCGAAATATTAGAATACTTCCTCAGACCAAGTAAAAAAATAATTTTATAATAGCAAAACTAAATCAAACATTTGAAAATGTCCATTGATGCACTCAGTACTTGGTTGGGAATCCTTTTGCACGGATTACTGCATCAATCCGGCGTGGCATGGAGGCAATCAGCCTGTGGCATTGCTGAGGTGTTATTGATGCCCAGGATGCTTCGATAGCGGCCTTCAGCTCATTTGCATTTGTAGGTCTGGTGTCTTTCATCTTCTTCTTAACTATACCCCACAAATTCTCAATGGGGTTCAGGTCAGGGGAATTAGCAGGCCAATCAAGGACAGTGATGTCATGGTCAGTGCACCAGTTACTGGTGGTTTTGGCACTGTGGGCAGGTGCCAGATCATGCTGGAAAATGAAATCCTCATCTCCATAAAGCTTTTCAGCAGATGGAAGCATGTAGTGCTCTAAAATCTCTTGGTACACAGTTGCATTTACTCTGGACTTGATGAAACACAGAGGACCAACACCAGCAGCTGACATGGCTCCCCAAACCATTGCTGACTGTGGGAACTTCACACTGGATTTCAAGCAACTTAGATTTTGCTCTTCTCCAGCCTTTCTCCAGACTCTGGCGCCTTGACTTCCAAATGAAATGCAAAACTTGCTTTCGTCTGAAAAGAGGACTTTGGACCACTCTGCAACTGTCCAGTGCTTCTTCTCCATAGCCCAAGTCAGACGCTTCTTCCGTTGTCTTGAGTTCAGAAGTGGCTTGACCATGGGAATACGGCTATTGTAGCCCATTTCCCGGACACGTCTGTGAACTGTGGCTTTTGATACCTGGACTCCAGCTTCAGCCCACTGTCTTTGAAGCTCCCCCAAATTCTGGAAGCGGCTCTTCTTCACAATTTTGTTAAGGATGCGGTCATCTCTCTTGGTTGTGCAGCGTTTCCGGCCACATTTTTCCCTTCCAACAGACTTTTTGTGGATATGCTTTGAAACTGCACTCTGTGAACAGCCTGCTCTTTGAGAAATTTCCTTTTGTGTCTTACCCTCCTGATGGAGGGTATCAATGATGGTCCTCTGGACAGCAGTCAGATCAGCAGTCTTCCCCATACTTGTGATTTAGGTTACTGAACCAAGCTGAGTGTTTTTAAGGCTCAGGAAACCCTCACAAGGTGTTTCGAGTTAAATAGATGATTCAGGTGATTAGTTGATTAGCCTACTTGTATACTTTTTCATGATATTCTAATATTTTGAGATAGGATTTTTGAGTTTTCTTAAGCTGTAAGCCAAATTCAGCAATATTAAAATAATAAAAGGCTTGAAATAGTTCAGTTGATGTGTAATGAATCCAGAATGTATGACATTTTTGTTTTTTTAATTGCGTTACAGAAAATAAAGAACTTTATCACAATATTCTAATTTTCTGAGACAGTCCAGTATATTGACTCAACTTACCTGTTACTGAATAAAAATGTTTTAGAGACATTTAAGGTTTTTTTTTTTGTTTGATGAAGAAGAAACTTACTACAAGTTAGCAAAATGATCTGCCAGGGGGAAAATGTTTTTTAGTTAATTTGGTAGGTGTTTATTATTATGAGAATAAGAATATTAATAACTATTATTATCATCATCATTATTTTGTTATACAAATCTGCCAAACATTGGAAATGTTTTCATTGTTAGATTTATGAGCGCCATTTCAAGCCGGAAGTGGTCATTAGACAAACGAAAACTACAGTATACACCAAGCCTGCTATTATTGCAAATGTGCAGCAGATGACACTGATGCATAATAAATAACCAAGGAGCAATCAACATTGTACATACAAAAAGAATATCAGTTCATTTTTTTTTTTCAAATTTGATAGAAAATATGTATTTTGTAATTTGCTATCAAACTAGTATTTTAAACTAGGAAAATATTTGTAGTATATGATAGCACTGTAGTGTTGCTGATATCTCTGGATCTTCAGACGCCAAAGTTGAGTTAGAGATATTCAAATGGTAAAACATAATACATTCTCGCCTTCTTGTGGCATCTAGGCCTTACTATTGGGACTTACTATGGACTACAGAAGATTTGTAGTATTTAGTAGCACTGTTAATGTATTCAACTTCATTTTTTTTTAATTAGCCAAAATACCGGTTAGTGGAGAACAATACATGTGAACTTTAAGGATTTTTTTTGAAAGGTGGTGTATGTAACTTCAAAAGTATTCTACTTGCTGAAGCCATATTCTGACTAAAATCATCATTGCAACTCCTTTTGTTGCGTGTGCAAGTATGTGAAATTCTTAGAATCGCTCAAATAAAGTCTTTCTTTATCATCTTTTATGGAGTATGGGTTGGCATTTGGACTGTATTTGAAACGGTTCTTTTCTTACTTTCACCATTTTAATCCTACAATTAAAGAAAACCACCAGCATGCACGTAATATCACACCATTCCCCCCAACCCCTTCAACGTAATGTGGTTTGTGGCCAGAACACCGATAATAAAAGTAAGATAAGAACAGATAGGCGCGGAAAAAAAAGAAAGGTATATACAGGCTCTTTAAACTCAATTGGGCATTGTTTAAACTTACTTAATAGAGAAAATGTTTACTTTTACACTTTTTAAGGGCACCTCAAACTACGCACTTAATTATAAAACAACAACATTTGTTCAAATGGGCAAAATTATCTGCTAATGCAAGGGGTGAGAAACCATTTAGGCCTTGGGATTAAAAAAAAAAAACTGGCCAAGGGGCCTATCCTGGAAACCAATCAAGTATTTTAATTTATGAATAAATATACATACAGACATCTTGTTTTTAAATAGATTAGTTGCATCAAATCGGTTTTGAAACATTCATAATTAAAGCAAAATAATATTTAAAGTCCCTATTTTAAGCACTAAATGTGATATTCAGTTTTGAAGTATTACTGTAGTTCAGGGGTCTGACCCCTAAGAGCAGCTGTGGTGCCAGTAGACCTGTTCCCAAAAAGCTCATTGATGCAATGTCATTATAATTTCCTAGTAAAATTGTTTTTGTTTTTTTTGTTGTTGGCTGAGTCTATTTAACCTATTTTTCATGTATTAACCCAATATTAACATACCGGTAGTTATAACATAATAATAACATGATATGTTTTTATTTTAGAACTGCATATTAATCTAGGTGCTCCTTGCACTTATTAGTAACAAAAAGTAGCTTCCAGCGTGAATAAGGTTTGAAACCGCTGCTGTAATTGTGATTTTTTTAAAATTATTTTTGTAGTATTTTTGCAGACTGATTTTCATAGTATTTCTTTATAAATGTTGTAGGATCATCTGTAGTATTTACATTTCTGTCAAAATATTTTTGTTGTATTATTTTGCATTGATTACTGTTATAGTATTTTTGTATTATAGTAATACTGTCGTGGTATTTTTGTTGCTATTTCCATTGTAGTATTATATATATATATATATATATATATATATACACATAAATTTGTTATATTTAAAGCCTTTCGGTACTGAAGAGTCAAAGTATTTGGTAGCAAAGTTAATATGTTTAACTTGTTTTTAGGGAGGAAAAAAAGCACTTAAATGACCCAAAATATATGCTAAGTAGTCGTGTACAAGATGTTTCACAAAAACAATTAAAATGGGTGAACTCATCTGCGAGTGGAATACCATTTTTACTTTTTCTTTTCAAATATTTTGCAGTCGTAGTATGAGGTTGTGAATGCACAAATAAACATTGCACACAAGGTTACTTTAGTGCTCGCGTTCAGAAAAGCTGATCACCAAGGGCAGCAACGGTGCCATGAATTTCGAGAGGGTGAAAAAAAAACATTAAGAGTCGGTTGAAAGAAGCCTTCCAGTTCAAGCTGGAGGGAGGCTGCTCACTAAAATATTGAAATTGGAATCATTTTTGGTGGGCTAAATGGTTCTGATTCTTTCCATGTATGTTTATTGTAAAACTACTTTTTGCACCCATGTTAAAGGGTGTGAAAAAAATTCCCTTTATGAGACGGGGGATGATCAAAGAACGTGGTGTTAGTAATATGATTACACATGCTTACATCCGCATCCTGCTGCAGAAAACAAGAATTCTCCCACTGTATCTCCTGCATGACATAACGTTAGAGGCGTCTAAAAGGGGCAGAGCGAAGGAGCTGGGAATCCCCTTCTTTGTATTAATTTCCCAGAAGGGAGTCAAGATCTCGCAGAGGATATAAGTGGGGTGCCCTCAAATCACCCTAAGACTTGGGGTACTGAATGTGTGTGGTTGTAGTACGTTTGAGAGTAAAAGAGTTAAGATTGGAAGTTTGTTTCTACAATGATGCAGATTGGATGTCTTTGCGTCGAGTTAAACTAAGTTAAGAGGAGGTGGTGAGGTGTCTTTTGGCGATGTTGTAGGCAGAGTGTCAGGTGTAAGTACAGGGAGAGATAGGGAAGGTGTGGATTTGTTGGTGAGTGAGAGAGTGAAAGAAAGAGTAATGAAATCGAAGGAGATGTCCTCGAAATTCATGTGGGCTAAGGTGAAGTGGGGAAGGGAGATGGGGTGTTTCTGAGTGTGTATGGTCCAGGTGCTGAGAGATGTGAGGAAGAGTGGAATTAATTCTGGAGTGATTTGTCAATCTGTGTTGCACAGTTTGCCGTGAATTGTCATGTGGTTGTGTTGGGAAATTTGAATGTCAGAGTTGGTAATGTAAGGATGAAGGGGTGATTGGAAGATTTGATGGCCCAGCAGTGAATAAGATGGGCAAGAGTGGGAGTTAATGGTATGAAATATAATGTCAATAAATATCCATGGATTAGAGTGGCAGATGGATGAATGTTTAAGAGAGCATTGATGGATTACGTGTTGATCAGTAGAAGAGGATGTGGGAGATTGTTAAATGTGAATTTACTGAGAGGTGAAGTTGGTTGAATATCTGATCACTATCTAGTGGAGGCAAAATTAAGAATGTTTGGTAAGTGGCGGTTATGGAAAGAAAGTGCATGTGAGAGAAGAAGTGAAGATCAGTGAGTTGAAAAAGAGAGAAAGAGGATGACTATGAGGGAAGAGTGAGGGAGTGTTTTGGGGTGGTGTGGGAGAGATCTGTTTAGTGAGTGGAGGAAGTGTGGGAATGTCTGAAAACATGCTTGAAGCCCAACGCACTTGCAGTATGTGGAATGCGCAAGTTTGGTGGTGGTGTAAGAAAGGGTAGCGAGTGGTGCAATGAGAATGTGGGAACAGCAGTTGTGGAAAAGAGAAAGACATTTGAGGAACGGTTGCAGAGTGATGATCAGAAAGTATGTTAGATGTATAGATTGAAATCAAATTGTGTAAAGCAAGTGGTAAGATATGCAAAAAAAGGCAGCAAATACTAGATGGAAGAGTAACTTGACTGGGAGATTTGAGGAGAATAAAGGAATGTTTTGGTAGGGAGTGAGAGGATATGGAAGGTGCAAACAGGTCGGGACGAGAGGGTAAAGATCAGAATGACAGGTAGAAGGGCAAGAGGTGCGTGAAAGATGGGGTAAGTATTTTAGTGGGCTGTCAAATAGGACTGATGAGAGGGAGACATGTAGTGCACCTGTTGATGGTGGACAGATGCCTTTGTTAGGTGAATTGAATGAGAGGGATATTGTGAGGGAGGAGGTGGAAGGGGCAATTGGGTCGATGAATGAAGGGAAGGCTTCTGGGTTGGATTAATGCATGTCAGAAGATGTGGTGACTGTGGCTTGTGAGGTTGTTGAACATACTGTAAGATTTGTGCTTAGGGTAGTACTAGAAAATTGACGTAGTGCATGTGTGCTTTCCTTGTACAAGGAGAAAGGTGACTGACAGGCTTGTGTGTAGTAATTTGAGTGGTTTAAGTTTGTTGAGAGTGGTGGGAAAGCTTTATGGCAGTATTTTGATGGAAGTTTAAGGCATAAGACAGAAGGAATACTTTGGGAGGAACAGTGTGGGTTTGAAAACACAAAATTAAAATCCAAGGATTTTTAACAATTTGAAGCACAGGTACGAACCCTGAAGAAAGAAACTCAACTTTGTTTTCTTACAGCCGTAAAAAATCAACACATTCACTTACATTTCTAATGTTTAAAAAAAATAGGGGGGAATGTCTAGTACAGAGAAGTACCTCATTGTGCCACAGTTAAAACACTCGTTGTTAACTGTGTCCAAGGTTGTTAATCATAATCAACAAGCGCAGAAGTCAATATTATTTCAATTGACTTTAACATGTACAAGGAAGTTAGAAACTTTTTTTAAACGAAAACTCACTGGACTGACTAAATCTCAAAAGCCTGTATGATCACAACAGCCGAAAGACGAATAATATTAAGCTCCCCTATCCTTTGCAAACATGAAAAAGTAATGGGAGACTTGCTACTACTACATAATGAAACATTGATACCAACACTAGTTACTGACTAGGGGTACACAACAATTATTGGGATGACTTATCAGACTGATACCACCCTAATATTACGTCACAGTTTTCGGCCTGATACTAAAAATATAAATCGATAACTAGTCACCTGCGGCCACACTAAAAAAATTCAATTAGCTGACACTACTTGTGAGAAAGATTCCAAGATTTTATGTCATTTTTTTGTTTCCATTTGTTAGTACTGTATAGCTTATACATGGTGAAAGTATGAAGAGGCCTACTTTAAGTACAGTCTAAACACCAACCCAAACACAAGATGAAAGTTTTTTATTTCCGAAGGCTTCTAAGAAATGCACGTACTTGGAGCTGACAGGCTGCAATGTTGACACAAGCCAAGACTTGGCAGCAGCGAGTAAAAAAACATCCAAATTTGATCCAGGTCCTTTAAAAAAAGAACCTTGCACGATGGAACATGTGTCAAACTAACGGTGGAGGGCCAAATCTGGCCAGTCACATCATTTTATGTGGCCTGTGAGACAATGCTGAGAAGCTCAAGAGAAAAAGCTGCAATCACTCAGTTCTATATTTGTCCATTAGATGTTGCCAAAGCTAAGCACCACTCCCAAAGCTTTATTTGTTGGCCAACCAGAGAACATTGAGGAAACCCATGCCGTTATCATATTACTTAAAATAAAAGTCACAGACCAACTGTTTAAAGAGACGGTGTGTCGTATTGAGTGCCTCCTAGTGGTTTACAAAAACTTTCATTCAGTAAAAACACAACAACATTGATTGGAATACTAAGCAATCATACATGAACCATCATACCAATGTTAATTTTCATTAAAAAAAAATCATAGGTGGATACATTTATACTTCTTTTACACAGTGCAATCGCACTCAGGTCGCCACCATGTTTGCCAGGCAGGATCCCCCCATGCTCTGACGTGCATCGTTGGCCCTCGCTCGCACCAGACAACACTGTGCAACTGATGGTCAAATATTATACATTGGGGCTTCAAGGAAATACAAAAAACACAAAATCATATGAAAATATAGCAACTGTATGTCTTTGCAGATGTTTAAAAAACCTAGAACCCTTTTCTATAATAGATTTAAAATCCAACATATTCAGGTCAATTTTTCAGGGAAAAAAAGCAGATACTTTTAAATCAATAATTCATTTAAATTCATGTTTTTGAGATTAAATCTTAAAAGAAAGAAAATAATATTGAAGAAAACATCCATTCATCCATCCATTATCTGCACCGCTTATGCTCCGTAGGGTTGCGGGGGCGCTGGAGCCCATCCCAGCTATCTTCAGGCAGTGGGCAGGGGACACCCTGAACTGGTTGCTGCCCAGTCGCAGAGCACGGACACAGACAACTCACCCGCTCATTAACACCTAATTTGGAGCCACCAATTACCCTGACATGCATGTTTTTGGAATGCGGGAGGAAATGGGAGTGGCCGGAGGAAACCCACGCAAGCACGGGAAGAACATGCAACCTCCACACAGGAAGTTTTGATTCCATGACTCTTAGAATTGTGCGACACACGCGCTAACCACTGCGATGCCGTGCTGCCCTTATGGAAAAAACAAACGGACAATATTCGTTTTATAATCTATGAATCAATAATCTGTGCGCTTCCAAAAAGAGGCCCCAGCCCTCCAGCTAAGGCAAGCTTTTTATGCCAATAATTTACTAGTCTGGCCCCCGTAAGGATGTTTTTTCTACCATTTGGGCCCCTAAGCGAAATTAATTTGAAAGCCCTGTTTTAGAGTCTTAAAAAACCCCAACCATTTTTACTGTAGAACAACATGAAATATTTGAAGTGTTTTTACAGGACTTTATTTACAAAAAACAAACAAACATCGTCACACTTCTACAAACTGTGTATGATGGTCCTCTTCTTGAGGTTCTGCACGTATTCGTTGGCCTGGTCCAGGCTGGTCTTCTCCTTGACAGTAGGCGGCGGACCTTCCACCAGTTTGACAAAATAGTGGCAGTAGACTTTGTCCATGATGCCGAAGCGACCTCGGCCATGGTAGCGGATGCGTTTCAGGTACGTGCCTTTGCCAGAGTGGGACTCGGCTGCGGAAAGAAGAACAAAGCCAAAGAAGTGAAGAGGAGGCATAAATGGAGAGGAGGTGAGGAGGAATTTTTAGCTCACCAAATGCAACATAGACAAATCTTTACAATGCCTGGTAGGCTTGTAAAGCTGAGAACGACCTCAATGATGCCTGAGGTATAAATATTAGAACGGGTGGGAAGTGTAGGACCTTTGTGAATTAGATTTCATTTTGGTCGATGTTACAATGCCCTCAAGTGTACAGTAATTGCATTACAGTATTACTTTGGCAATGACATTTTTTGACTCGCTACTGTTATTACTTTTGTAACAAAATAACATATGCCAACAAAGTGTTCTATGTTTCGGTTTAGTCATGTTAAAATGATACCTTGATACCTATATCTCATGTAACCTCACCTGTATGTTTTATAAATGTGCATATTATTGCGATCATAGAATACATTTGTGGGGGGGTATAATTGACTTTTTTTCTTAAAGGGACTGCTTGGATTATTCGACCACTAGTTGTATTGGGTCATACAACTAAAAACTAGTACTAAAAACTAGTGCTAGAAAGCACGAGGAAAAATATAAAATCCAAAGACTTAAAGTGACCAAACAGCACTATTTTACTTTTCATTTTTTGCCCATCCTTTTTGAGATTTTGGCACCACAAGCAGCATGTCAGACAATAATGTCAGCTGCCTGTAGCTGATGCTCACATGATGTAAAATATATTCTATGTCTTTAGAATTGCACATTTGTCTGAGCTCATGTATTCTTGCTGATAATTCAAATCAATATAGTTTGTTTTTTTAGAATAAATAAGGGGCGTAAATATCCTAGTGGTACAATAGCATTCAGTCAAAACAAAAGAAAACATTAATTTGAATATTAAGCTAAAATACATGAACTGTCATACGATAAAAGGTCAATTAATTTAGATTTATTTTAAACAGTGAAATCCATACCTTGTAGTAGGTGTCATGTTTGTCTGACATCATGCTGTAAACTGTGCTCATTTGACACATGTATTAGTTTGGTAATCGAATATTACACAATGAACCTTTAGGTGAGAATTTTTATTGTTTTTGTATTGTAAGAGCGATATGACTTTTCTTGTAAACAAAATACCCTTTTCTGGATTTTTTATTGCAGGGAATTATAGTACAATTCAAAATAAATCAGTGGTTTTATTGTGGTGCAAATATTTTTATCTTTGTTTAGTCACGTTTAAACATTATTCTGATTAGTTATATTCAGTAATGTAACACTGACCCTTTTTACTCCTGCATCTTTTCTCATAAGTTTGCATTGTTGTGCTCACGCAATACATTTTTTGTATAATTGCCTTTCTAGTTTTTTTCTTGAGTTCTGTGATTATATATATAACATACAGTCGTATACAAAACTTGGGGCACCCCTGATCATTTTCAAGATTTTCTTTTATAAATCATTGGTTGTTCGGATCAGCAATTTCAGTTAAATATATCAAATAGCACACAAACACAGTGTCATCTGAGAAGTGAAATGAAGTTCATAGGATTTACAGAAAATGTGCAATAATTGCTTAAACAAAAGTAGACAGGTGCATACATTTGGGAACCCCAACAGAAAAATTACATCAATATTTAGTGGATCCTCCTTTTGCAGAAACAACAGCCTCCAAACGCTTCCTATGGCTTCCAATGAGGGTCTGGATTCTGGTTGAAGTTATTATTGATCATTCTTTACAAAACATCTCCATTTCAGTCAGGTTGGATGGTTTCCAAGCATGGACAGCCCGCTTTAAATCACACCAAAGATTTTCAACGATATTCAGGTCTGGGGACTGCGATGGCCATTCCAGAACATTGTACTTGTTCCTCTGCATGAATGCCTTAGTAGAATTTGAGCAGTTTTGGGGGTCCTTGTCTTGTTGAAGTATCCAGGCCCGGCGGAACTTCAGCTTTGTCACTGATTCTAGAACATCGTTCGCAAGAATATGCTGATACTGACTGGAATCCATGCGACCTTCAAATGTAACAAGATTGCCAGTAACTGCACTGGCCGCACAGCATGATGGAACACCACCAAATTTTACTGTGAGTAGCAAGTGCTTGTCTTGGAATGCTGTGTTCTTCTTCCACTATGCATACCGCTCCTTGCTATGTCCAAATAACTCAATTTTAGTTTCATCGGTCCATACCACCTTATTCCAAAATGAATCTGGCTTGTCCAAATGTGCTTGAGCAAACCTCAGCGACTGTTTGTGGCATGTGCGCAGAAAAGGCTCTTGCCGCGTTACTCTCCCATACAGCATCTCCTTGTGCAAAGTGTGCTGAATAGTTGAACGATGCGCATTGACACCATCTGCAGCAAGATCATGTTGTAGGTCTTCCGAGCTGGTCTGTGGGTTGAGTTTGACTGTTTTCAACATCCTTCGCCTTGGCTTATCTGAGATTTTTCTCGGCCTGCTACCCCGGGCCTTAACTAGAACTGTGCCTGCAGGCTTCCATTTCCTCACTATGTAACTCACAGTGGAAAGTGACAGCTGAAATCTCTAAGCTAGCTTTTTGTATCCTTCCCCTAAACCATGATGTTGATCTTTGTTTTCAGGTCATTTGACAGTTGTTCTGAGGCTCCCATGTTGCCACTCTTCAGATAAGATAGAAAGAGGTGAACAACTTGCAACTGGCCGCCTTAAATACCCTTTCTAATGATTGGCTTCACATGTGAATGTAGGTCAAGGGTCAATGAGCTTACCAAACAAATTTTGTGTTCCAATAATTTGTGCTAAAGGTATTCAAAACCCTAAAACAACAAGGGTGCGAACATTTATGCATCCGCCTACTTTTGTTTAATCAATTATGCACACTTTCTGTAAATCCTATGATTTCACTTCTCAAATATCACTGTCTTTGCCTGCTATATGATATATTTAGCTGTAATTGCTGATCCGAACAACCAATGATTTATAAAGGAAAATCTTGAAAATGATCAGGGGTGCCCAAACTTTTGCATACGACTGTATATATATCCATCCATTATCTACACTGCTTATCAGTAAGGTTGCAGGGTTGCCTGAGCCCATCCCAACTATCTTCAGGCAGTGGGCAGGGGACACCCTGAACTGGTTGCCAGCCAGTCGCAGGGCATACAGAGACAGGCAACCCACTCGCTCATTCACTCCTAGGGACAATTTGAACCGGCCAATAAACTTGACATGCATGTTTTTTGGAATGCGGGAGGAAACTTTAGTGCCCGGAGGAAACCCACGCAAGCACAGAGAGAACATACAAACTCCGCCCAGGCAGGATGGTATTTGGATGAGATTTCCATGACCTTAGAACTGTGTCACAGACAAGCTAACCATTCATCCGCCGTGCCGCATATTTTTATGTATTTAGAAAGGCTTTATACATATATGACCTATCGTAAACAAAAATGTTTGAGAAATTTTTCATTGTTGCAGGTAATTTTAATCAAATTAAAATACAATTAATGATTTTACTGGTGTGAAAATATTTCTGTCTTTGGTTAGTTATGTTAAAATGTTATCTTGATTTGTTTTATTCATTAAAGTAACGCTGACCTGTTTTACTCCTGTATTTATTCCCACAATTTTACACATTGTTGTGATCATAGAATACATATTTTTATATCACTGCCTCCTTTTTATTTAATTCTTCAGAATCTTATTTTTTGTTTACCTTTTTTTGCATGATAAAGGGGTTACACAGGTTTCTAAGGACTTTTTTGTAGTTGTGCAGGTATTTTTAATCAAATTAAAATGGAATCTATGATTTTCCTGTTGTACAAATATTGTGTATGTAATCTATATTTTGCAGTGTTTCTTTGTTTGCTAAAATCGTTCTTGTTTTATTTATTCATTTAGTTTTGAGTATTTTTGTACATTGCTGTAATCACAAGATATGGTGAGACCCAGCTAACATTCAAGCAATTACAAGACCAATGACTCTATAAAAAAGGTACATTGTTGTGATATGGCCTTTTTTTTAACTTTTTAAAATAAACAAGACCTGAATAAGATATGAACAATCTATCCCTCTAACTGCTGTGTTCCATTACAATGTTTCCCATATAATTCAGTAAAACCGAGATGAATGGACAGTCTAGTGTGTCCAGGAGCTTTGATAATTAAAAATATTAACTTTTCAGTGCTATAAAAAAACTTTAAAATACAGTACTTTCAACTCTTTACCATTCAACTTCTAACCAATGTTGACTGAAACACAGAACTGCTGCAAACTTGCAAAAATATGAATTAAAATGCAAACAAAAACACTCATATTAACCAATCATAAACCAATTAACCAAAAGTGAGGCAATATTTGCACCAATCGCATAGCCACAAAATCCACATTGCGTTTACTCACCTACATACAGGTTAGACTTGTATTCCACATTGTGATTCTTAACCGCCATCTCCTGGGCTTCAAGGAGAACCTGGATCATAATTTTCCAATTTCAATGACAATCCGGACATTTTACATGAAGGAAATAAGTGGCGCTTTAATACTGACTTCTCTCATGACCTTGGCTCCTTTTTTGAGGTTAAACTCCAATTGTGCCAAAGCCTGGTCAATGCTCATCCCCTTTATCTGCAATGGAAACATAACAGGACAATTTGCGGTAGTCTAGGTGTAACAGAGTTGAAATTTGATTGTTTTGAATGTTTTTTTGAATTCTCACAAAATCTGTGTTTTTGTTGTATTACTGTTAATATTCCGGTACCTCATTCAGTTGTTAAGTCATGGGCGTCTGCGACTGTTTTTTTCGTTTGGCACTTTATGGGCTTCAGCGCTTGCCGTAGCTTAAGTGATTTTTGTAAGCGTTGAAGATAATTGCAGTCGTGAACAGAGACCCCTGACTTTTGTATTGTTTTATTTACTGAATGCAGGCAATAAACCCAGAGATTGTGAAACCTTGTGTCGTGCATGAACGAGGGTCGCTACACTGGTGCCGTGACTACGCAACTGGATCATTTCGATCAGCCTCTGAGCAGATCCCGGCGTTGCTGCATATTCTTCTTGTGTCCACTAGAGGGTACTGTTGTACTGCATTGGCGCTTTGATTTTGTTTTATGTATTTGTGCCACTGTGCATTTGCTATCAATACGTTAATTATTAGTTAATTTCTGGTTTTTATTTTTCCTGTTTTATTTTCTATTCTTTGTATTATCGAAAGTATAATGGCTGAAGGATATAGTAGTCAAAATGACGATTTTCAGGGCTTTTCTATTGGCAGGGGTGTCCATTTTAATGGTTTGAATGCAAACACACTTACTAGTGGGTATGGAAGTAAAGGTGTAGGTGGTCTCCAAGAACATGTTAGTGATGGGAGGGACAGGGGGCGTGGTATGAGCCCAAACTGGTCTCCAAGTGAACAGTTCTTGAGGGAGAATGCACAGACTTCAACCCAAATGAGTGATAATATTGCCCTGCAACACTTGACTGACATGGTAGGCCGAATTGGAGAACAGATAGGCAACTCAGTATTGGCTAGTCTGCTCTCTTCTGGTTTCATTGATCGCACACATGCACATGACACACCAATGACTGGAAAAGCAGCGACTGTTATGAGTAAAGACGACCCTAGACCACATAACACAACGCAGGAAAACACTACACCGGTAATTGTCCATGTCAAGACTGAACGTGAAATTGTGACTTTCAGGGGAAATGGTTCTGACAAGTGTTCAATTCAAGAATGGATCACCATGACTAAAGCCCAGCTTCGGAAACAGTCCTATACAACAGCTGAGAAAGCAGATGAGATACTAAGCAGGCTTTTAGGGAGGGCAAGAGACGTTGTCAGAGTAGCTCTCAGGAGTGATGAGGCACTTGATGTGAGGCAAGACCCAGATATCATTTATGACATTCTAATACGATACTTTAGTCATTCCTCGTCAACTCTCCCGTTGCAAGATTTTTACACCACGCTACCCACGCCAAAGGAAAATCCAGTTGACTACTGGATCAGACTAAACAAAGCAGCAGAAACTGCTGATGAGGGTTTGCGTCGCTTGGGCAGAAAAATGGAAAACCTTGGCGGGGAAGTGGCACAAATGTTTGCAAAGTACTGTCCTGATCCACAGCTATCAAACATTTTCAGATGCAAGCCTGTTAATGAGTGGACCTCTAAGGACGTTCAACTCAGGATAGATGAGTATCAAAGGGAATCAGGGGCGTCAACTAGGTCTTGCAGTGTCCCTCCACTGAAGAATTACCCGACTACAGTGCTTGACAGTGAATCTCCTTGTTGTTCCTACTCTGGCTCTATAGAGACGGGTCTCCAGTCCATTTGTCCCACCCATGTTAACCCCGATCCATATACACATTTTTCGTGTGTTCGACAGCATACCCAGCGCCCACAGCATGTCTCACCGCCTGTCCGTGTCCCATCACAGCATGTCCCACCACAGTATGTCTCACCACAGTATGTCCCACAGCCTGCTCAGAAAGATGACAGTGATGTCCTTGGCCGAATGATGAGCATGCTAGAGAGAGTTTTGTCTAGAGTGGAGCCACTGAATCCTGAGCGTATTCAGAGGCGCCTAAGTCCTTTCAACTCCCCTCCATGTAAGGTGTGTGGTGGCGCTGATCACTCCACTTTATATCATTGCAAATTGAATAATCTGTGTTTCAAGTGTCTAGCCCCTGGTCACTCTAAGCAGCATTGCCCCGACAAAGTTTCTCCCCAAATCAGTTCAGTTTCGGGAAACTAGCTGACCTGTATTCAGAGGGAGGCCGTACAGGTCAAAAGTTCTCCCACCCATTTGATCTCAATTTCAATTCAGTTTTTAATTCTGACACGTTCACACAATCTCAGTTGCCTAATATTGTTTATCAAAACACACATACTGTAGGGGGCAGCGATAGTTTGTTTTATGTACCAGTTAGAGTGGGGAGCAGTATGACTTTGGGGGGGATGTTGGATAGTGGCTCCATGGCCTGTACCGTGAGTGAGACTGCTCTGCGTAAGATGCTCTCTGTTGGAGCAGTACGTACAGAAGACGAATTTTCCACCAACGTGACACTCATTGGTGTTGGGGGTCGACGAGTGTGCCCAAAGTCAGCTTTCAACATCCATATGGAAATCAATAACTGTAAAATGATTGTGCCAACAATTGTTGTTGAGGGGCAACCTGATGACCTAATCATTGGAACTAATGTTATCAGAAACATATTGCATGAGTCAAAGAAGTTTAGTGCGTACTGGACAGCAATCTCTGCTCCATCATCCACTAATGCTGAAACGGAGCAATTTCTTTCAATGCTAGCTGGCTTGCATAGATGGAGTGGTGGTGAAATGCCCGAGAAGATAGGCACAGTGCTCTGCAATTCAGCCACATGCCTTGAGCCTGGCCGTGAGTACCTCTTGTGGGGGAAGCTGTCAAAAACTGCACGAGTATCTCCTGGGAGCGCAGCGATGACAGAACCTACGTCGGCACGATCTGCCCCCAAGGGTCTAATGGTCGCCAGAATCGTCACACCTCTGTGGGCAGATGGATGGGTTCCACTGAAGGTCATGAATGTCACAGAATATCCGCTGTTTTTGAGACGCAATGCAAAGCTGGCTGACTTGGTGCCTTGTGTTGCTTTGGAGGATCTAGACCTGGTCAGTGGCCATCAGAGTACTTCCGTTGTGCAATTGCCTCCTGTCTGCTCTGATGTAAGTAATGCTGAGGAGAAGCTACAGTCTATTGGCCTGGGTGAACTAGATGTTGGCTGTTGTGATGCATCGTCTGAGTGTAAAGACAAGTTGTCAGAGCTGATCATTCACTACCAAGACGCGTAATCACCTTGACTGCGGAAAGGCGAAGGACTTTGTTCACAGAATCCATCTGGTTGACCAAAAGCCGTTCAGACTCCCTTTCAGACGTGTGCCACCGAGTCAGTATCAAAAATTACGCCAAGTCTTGAATGAAATGGAAGAGAAAGAGATCATTCGAAAGTCGACAAGTGAATATGCTTCACCTTTAGTTCTCATCTGGAAGAAGAATGGTGATATGCGTGTGTGCACTGACTTTAGGTGGTTGAACAAGAGGACTCTGAAAGACGCTCATCCTCTGCCACATCAGGCTGATTGCTTAGCAGCACTTGGTGGCAACTCCTTCTTCAGTACAATGGACTTGACGTCTGGGTTTTACAACATGCCTTTACACGAAGATGATAGGAAGTACTCAGCGTTCACTACGCCTATGGGGCTTTATGAGTACAACAGGTTGCCACAAGGGCTCTGTAATAGCCCAGGGAGTTTCATGAGGATGATGACTTCCATTTTCGGGGACCAAAACTATTTAAGTCTGTTGTGCTACTTGGACGACATTTTAGTTTTTGCCCCTGATGAAAGTTCTGCACTCAGACGTCTTGAAATGGTGTTCAGCAGACTCCGTGCCCACAATCTGAAACTGGCCCCCAGGAAATGTCACTTTTTAAGGAAATCTGTAAAATTCTTGGGCCACATTATTGATGAACATGGAGTGTCAACCGATCCAGAAAAAGTTGAAAGTATAAGCAAAATGACTGTGGCGGACTTGATGGAGTCGGATGGAGCGACACCTTCTGAGAAACGTGTACGGTCTTTCTTGGGCATGTTAAATTTTTATCAACACTTCATTCCGGGGTATTCAACACTCGCAAAGCCCTTGTTTTATCTGCTGGCTGGCCAGAAACGGAAGAAAGGCAGAAAGCCCAAATGCACTGTAGTGGGCCGCAAACTGAAATCAGGTGACTGGACTGCTGACCACGACCAGGCATTTACAGACCTCAAAAAGGCCCTTATCCATTCTGTGGTTTTGGCTCATCCAGACTTTAGTCGTCCATTTTTGCTGTCGACTGACGCCTCATTGGATGGCCTTGGAGCCGTTTTGTCCCAGGTACGTGAAGGTGACACAGTGGCTAGGCCAATTGCGTTCGCTAGCAAGTCTTTGACCCGGTCACAGAAGAACTACCCAGCTCACCGTTTGGAATTTCTTGCACTGAAGTGGGCTGTGTGTGAGAAGTTTAGCCATTGGTTGAAAGGCCATGAGTTTACCGTCTGGACTGACAATAATCCACTTACACACATTATGACTAAACCCAAATTGGACTGTTGTGAGCAAAGATGGGTGTCAAAGCTGGCCAGTTACAATTTTGAAATCAAATATGTGCCTGGTCCCAAAAACACGGTTGCTGACGCTCTCAGCCGTGTCCCTTTTTGTCAGAATGTTGGCCACAGACTAGTCAGTGAACCTCTTCATGATCTCACTGCGGAAGCTGCGGTTTTGTCTGATACAGCCGTCCAACAGACTTTCAGAGACTCTACCGATCAGCCTGTCATGGCAGAGAAGCTGTCCCATTCTTTAGCTACAAATGTCCAGTCATTACTCGTGTCGGCCCAGACTGTATCCAATCAAGAAGTTGCTGCTGTTGTCCAGTCACACACTGAATGGGCCTCCGGTGCGAGAACTCGTGCAGCTCAACTGATAAGCCACATGCCCCATCTTATCCCAGATACACTACCCAGTCTGCCTGCTTTCTCCATGGATGACCTGCGGGAGGCTCAGTCCAGGGACAGAGTTTTGTCTCGTCTTCGGTTTTATGTGGAACGGTCTCGAAGACCGTCTAGACGTGAAAGGGCACACGAGACAAGTCAAGTTCTGGGCCTCCTGAAGCACTGGGAGAAGTTTGTTCTGAGTGATGATGTTTTGTACAGAGTATCCCGTAATCAGATTTCAAATGCAAAACGCCATCAGTTAGTGGTCCCTGATTGCCTGAAGGCCGAAGTTTTAAAAGGGGTGCATGACAGTGCGGGCCATCAAGACCAGTCAAGAACCCTGAGCATCGCCAGACAGAGATTCTTTTGGTTGCATATGGACAGAGATGTGAGGATGCATGTTCGTCAATGTCAGCGTTGCATAGTCAGCAAAGTCACTGAGCCTGCAGGGAGGGCCCCTCTGGAAAGCATTGCCACTTCCCGCCCATTGCAACTTGTTTGTATTGATTTCTGGTCCGCTGAAGATTCACACAACAAATCTGTTGACGTACTAGTCATAACAGACCATTTCACCAGATTGGCACAAGCTTTTCCATGTAGAGACCAGTCAGCCAGGCAAGTAGCTAAAGTTCTATGGGAAAAGTATTTTTGTGTTTATGGCTTTCCGGAGAGGATCCACAGTGATCAAGGCCCAAGCTTTGAGAGCAATTTGGTCGCAGAACTTTTACAATTATCTGGGGTGCGTAAGTCACATACTACCCCGTACCATCCGATGGGAAATGGAAGTGTTGAGCGTTTTAATCGTACTTTGGGCAATATGATCAGAGCTCTGCCCCCTGAATCAAAGCAGGACTGGCCAAGACGTTTACAAACACTCACATTCATGTACAATTGCACTGCTCATGAAACTACTGGATATGCACCATTTTACTTGATGTTTGGGAGAGTTCCTCGCCTCCCAGTTGACACTCTGTTTGGGAACATTTTGTCTGACCCTGACATTACCACCTACGGCAGATATGTTGCAAAACTGTCTGAAGACCTGAAGGAGGCTATGTCAATTGCTCAGGAACATGCAAAAAAGGAACAGGGCAGACAGACTCGACTCTATAACAGGGCAGCAAAAGGGCCGTCAATTGAAGTTGGAGATAGAGTCCTTGTGGCGAACAAAAATGAGAGGGGCAAGCGAAAATTGGCTGATAGGTGGGAGTCTATCATCTACACTGTTATTGAGATGAACCCTCAAACACACACATTCAGAATTCAAGACACCATCACAGGGAATGAGAAGGTTGTTCACCGTAACCTGCTGATGTTGGTTAACTTTCTCCCAGTTCAAGACCAGCCCTCTCCCCAGTCTGATTTGTCTTTGTCCTCTGCACAATCATCTGCCTCTGTTTGTTCTTCAATGACCAGTCCCACTGTCTCCGAAGAGTCTCATGCTCGAGTGCCTGCTCAGCTAAACCGGTCTGGATGTGCGGCAGATGATGCGCAGAGTCTTGTAAGCATCTCAGGCCTTGACAACTACACAGATCTCACACCTGCATCTGGGGAGAGAACCAGAGAGTGGGTGCATGGGCTGAACTCTGAAAGTTCTGATCACTCTGGTCATTCCTTGACCACTCATACTCACGACACTGCTGTTAGGGATGACAATTCGACTCTTAGTGAGCATGATCATGTTCAATCTGTAGTGGCTGCTGTCTCTGGAGGTAACGTTAGCCACACTGATCAACCAGAGTCTGCACCACACCGCACTACACGCCTGGGTCGTGTTATACGACCAGTCAACAGGCTTCTTCACACTATGGCTAGACAAGATGTCACCAGACACCTACAGTGTAATGTTTAGACTATGCGTAACACAGTAGTTCGAGCTCTTGGGGCATGACATTTTTTCCCTTTAAAATTCTTCTGAAATAACTTGGTTTTGGAGAGAATGTTTTGTGCTCATTTATGTCTTGTATATGTCTTGGGTGAATGTGGAATGTGTAAGGCATTCTATAGCCGGTGGCTGGTTCAGAGAATTTTCTCTGGCCACTGCATCCTTAAAGGATACTTCTCAAGTCGGTCCTAATATGTGTGACCCAATGACTACTGTTATATATTGATTTTGATTTTATAACCAAGTGTGAGATTTTGTCCAGAATTCGGTGGGGGTGGGTGTAACAGAGTTGAAATTTGATTGTTTTGAATGTTTTTTTGAATTCTCACAAAATCTGTGTTTTTGTTGTATTACTGTTAATATTCCGGTACCTCATTCAGTTGTTAAGTCATGGGCGTCTGCGACTGTTTTTTTCGTTTGGCACTTTATGGGCTTCAGCGCTTGCCGTAGCTTAAGTGATTTTTGTAAGCGTTGAAGATAATTGCAGTCGTGAACAGAGACCCCTGACTTTTGTATTGTTTTATTTACTGAATGCAGGCAATAAACCCAGAGATTGTGAAACCTTGTGTCGTGCATGAACGAGGGTCGCTACATACGCATACCTGACCAAGGGGCAAT
The DNA here is from genome assembly GCF_059441175.1 of Urocampus carinirostris. Classification (NCBI taxonomy): domain Eukaryota; kingdom Metazoa; phylum Chordata; class Actinopteri; order Syngnathiformes; family Syngnathidae; genus Urocampus; species Urocampus carinirostris. Next base: position 29,163,686 of record NC_142365.1, read on the forward strand.
ACTATGTAATACAATAGGAAAATATTATGACAAAAGGGAAATAAAAAAAAAACCTTCATCTTTAAAAGGTGTTCTTACCATTTTCGCCAGGTACCACATCTTGTCTTTGCTATACTTGATCTGTCTCCTCGAATGATGGACTTCCTGTGCATGAAATCAGAAGAAAGTCCACATACCTTTCCTTAACATAATTTTATGGTTAAAAAAAGTGACGTACCGCTGGTCTTCGGGGTTCGCCTGGCAATTGAGGTGGATAAACGATCCTGTTTTTCCTTTCCCATTTGTTACCTTCTAGTGTTGTGCTAATGTGGAAGCATGACTTCTGCTGAGGACCAACTGTTAATGTTGCCAATCTGGTCACAGTAAAATTGGAGGGTTGTTATTAATATAATTGAATGAAAAAAGTGCATGCACCCATCCATTTGATTGAATTGACAATATCAATGTGTCCTTCTGACGTGCATGCAAACAGCGCTATTTGCATACCTCGGTTGAAAAAGTCGTAAAATACTCCTTAATGGTGCAAAACCTGTAAGTGAATTGCAAAACAATGACAAAATAAAGACATTACTGGTCATGTTCCATACCGAAATGTCATGTTTTACTTACTGCATCCTGTCATGGTTGCGGCCATTATGGCTCGCTTTGTAAATTGCTTTACGGCAACGTCGTGCGTAAATTATTTTCCTGAAGCTCTATCAATTTTTAATTTAAAATACCCACAAATAGTGCATGAAAATAATCATAATGTAAATGCATGTTTTAGTTGCAGAAGAAGCCATTTTATAATTAATGAATAACATTTCTTTCTTATGACACTCTAAAAAGGCTTCCGTAGCGGGGCGTTTTTACGACAACACGCCAACTTATGGTCGTTGCCGTGACGCTGCTTCAGTCCGAAAAACATGTGAGACGTCCTCCTACTGTGTTAGTCTCCAATGAGTTTTGTTTTTATTTACTAAGAAATAATTTAAACGGTTTTGCATCATCATGCATGATCGGGTTCTTCCTGCATCTCCTAATTGGTACTGTTCTCGTTGCTGCGACATCAGCATCAGGGGATTACTAGGATTCGGAGCCAAAAACTTCGTCTATTTGATTGATGTTTCTGCATTTACCTGCATCACTCAAGGTGAGTGTTCGTCACTTAAAATGGACTAGTGTACAGTACTGTACGTGTTTTGCCTTTTTGTAGCAACAATGCCTTATCCTTCTCGCAACACAATTTCTATACACTCCATCCCTTTGATGTTGGATTTCAAAGTAGAATCAAACCCTTCCAAAATATTAAAAATTGCTTGCATTGAAACAAAATGAAGTGGGATCATTTGTATTCCTAATGCACAAATTGCCCTCAAAAGTGCTACACGTGAATCAAGGCAACCATGAAAAGCTATAGCAACAACTTATTCACCATTGACCCCTTTTCATTTGTGCACAAAATCCACCCTCCTTTCACCAAGAAGATTTCAAATACTTTTTTTGTGTTTCAGTTCCATCAGGAAGTTATTTTCTATTATCATTAAAGATAACGCTGAAAGTTGAGCCTGTCCTGTCATATATCTGGCATAAGTTTGCATTTGATTTAACACTGGTAAAAGTACCTTTGTGGTCAGGAGGATTTTTTTCTTCACATTTTCGTTAAAATACATTGGTTACCGCCTCTAGCCAATCATAGAGTATGAGACCGGTGACGTTTCCTAATGTCTGCTTGCAGGCACTGACTCATCTCATTAGCTGCACCGCTTATCCTCAGTAGGGTCGCGGGGGTGCTGGAGCCCATCCCAGCAATCATTGGGCAGTGGGCAGGGGACACCCTGAACTGGTTGCCAGCCAATCGCAGGGCACACAGGGACAGACAACTCGCTCGTCCATTCACACCTAGGGACAATTTGGACCGGCCAATCCACCTGAAATGCATGTCTTTGGAATGTGGGAGGAAACCGGAGTGCCCAGAGGAAACCCACGCAAGCACGGTGAGAACATACAAACTCCGCACAGGAAGTCCGGTAGCTGGATTTGAACCCACACAGGAGGTTCCCGAGACCTTAGAACTGTACCGCACACGCGCTAACCACTGCGCCGCCGTGCTGGGCACTGACTTGCCAACTCTTAATCCGTTTGGCTAAATCAACAGCTTTATTGTCATTTATTTTATGACTCAGAACCTGCAGAGCTGATTGTGAAGGCGCAGACATCTGACCTGGGCAACAAGTAATGGCAAGAATTTAATTGGTTAACTTCTTAAATATGAAAGCATACATCTGGAAGCAGAGTAACCAGGAGAAAACCAATAAAAGGAAGCTGACAATATGGAATTATTTAATGATTATTCATGGACAAAACATAATTACTATCACCTGGTTCAGATAGCAGCACGGCGGATGAGTAGTTTAGCGTCAGCACCACATGTCAGAGGTCCTGGGTCCAAATCCAGGTATTGGCCCACACGTGCGGAGTTTGTATGTTCTCCTTGTGCCTGCGTTGGTTTCTTCCGGGTAATCCGGTTTCCTCCCACATTACATAGACCCCTGCAATCCTACTGAGTATAAGCTGTGCAGAAAATTGATAGCTGGATTATTCAGATATTGTTTAGGGAAGCCGAGAGGGCCTGCACTGTCTAAATACATCTTCAAATTTACAGGTGTTCTCGTGGGTCACAAAAGTTTGGTGTCAGGCGTTTCCTTCTGCCAAGATGCCACACAGAGTAACATTTGTGCCACCTCCTCCAATGACGGCGTCATCATATTCTGGGATATCCAAAGTAGATCGATTTTACGGGAGCATGCGCCTCATCAGGTTTGTTTTAACGCTCCAAGTGTGATCCTGGTCCTGGATTACAAGCTCCGATCCACTTTCAGTGCGCCGTCTCGGCCTTACACTGGTCCCCGTTGGACAAGAACCTGGTGGTGTCAGGCGACGAGAAGGGTATGGTGGTGTGTCACTGGTACAACAAGGGAGACACGGCCAGCTTCTTCCCTGAAGCCAGAAGCATCATCTGCCTGACCTGCTCTCCGCATGACTGGAGCACGGTGGCTGTTGGGTAAAAAAATGCTTTGAAAGGAATTACAAAATACTTTTTTTTTAATTAGGTACAGAAAGTGTAGTGTTCCTCCCCGCAATCACGTTGATATGTTGCAAAATATTCCACGCACCGGGGGACTCGGGAAATTTAGTCTCAAAGTTGACCGATTTGGCATGTATCCTCTATAGTTGTGACATCACAGGAAGAAGACAAGACCCTTAACAATGGCACATCTCATTTAAATAACATATGACAAACTGTCCAAAACAGAGCGATTGTCGTCAACAGCAATTGCATACAGCTTATTTCTGCTTGGAGATATTCTAACTTTGCTTACCGTGTTGCTGGGGGACTTGTAACTATAATAGGTTTGTAAGGTAGGTTTTCCTGCTACTGATACAGTGGCCGTCCCCTTTATCCCATTGCCACCGTTTAAGTTTGCAATCGTGGCTCCTGCTTTTGTGTTTTTTGTCTTTCTATTAGTGATGACAGGGTTTATAGAGAGGCGTTGTGGCAAGTGATGGTAATGTATGGAGTGGGTGGAAAGTTTTTGGAAGCATTGAAGAGTTTTTATATGAACAGCAGAGCATGTGTAAGAGTAGGGAGTGAGACAAGTGAGTGGTTCCCTGTGTTGACTGGTGTGAGACAGGGGTGTGTGATGTCACCATGGCCGTTTAATGTGTACATGGATGGCGTGGTGAGAGAGGTGAATGCAAGAGTATTTGGCAGAGGTGGACAACAGTGGAACAGTGTGGCAGGTAAGTCAGTTGTTGTTTGCAGTTGACACAGCGCTTGTGGCTGATTCTGAGGAAACATTGAGAAGGTTGGTAACAGAGTTTGGAAGAGTATGTGATAGGCGTAAGTTATGTGTCAATGTTGGGAAGAGTAAGGTGATGAAGTGTTCACGTGATTGAGTGGGCATGACGTTAGAAATCAGGTTGCATGGACAGGTGCTGGAAGAAGTTGAAAGCTTTAGGTACTTGGGTTGTGACGTGGCTGCAGTTGGTGGAATGGAGTGTGAGGTATTGCACAGAGTGAATCAAGGAAGCAAGGTTTTGGGTGCTCTGAGGAGAGTGATGAGCAACAAAAGTATGGATGTTAAGAGGGGACTGTATGAGAGTGTGATTGTGCCGACTGTGTTGTATGGTGCAGAGACTTGGAGCCTGAATGCAGATTAAAGAAGGAAATTGAATGTTTTTGAGATGAAGAGTTTGAGGAGTATGTTAGGAGTGACAACATTGGATAGATTGAGAAATGAAATTGTGAGAGACAGAACTGAAGTAGTAGTGGAACTGAGCAAGCGTGTGGATAATAGAGTACTCGGTTGGTTTGGACACATGGAGAGGATGGATGAGGAGTGAATGTTGAAGAGGATCTACAGAGCAGAAGTAAATGGAAGGAGACCAAGAGGAAGGCAGTGATTGACGCTGATGGATGGTGTTATGAGTGCACTGCAGGAAAGAGGTCTAAATATAATGGAAGCTAGAGCTCTTGTTGGTGATAGGAAGGAGTGGAGAGGTGTTGTGAAAGGATAGTGGGATTGTGGACGCGTTCTTAAGGATGGGCTTGGCACCCGTATGATGTGGCAGGGGTAAACCAGTGAAAGCTGTCGGGACCTGCTGTTGAACAAAAGAGTGTGTTGTGTCACCCTGACCCGAGTGGCATGGCCGCTTTCTGTTGTTCCATTTTATCTGGAGGGACGAAAGCATGACCAACTTAGGTGTCGAGGTGCTTAACTTGTTTGGGTGTTTGAGCAATCTGGTTGGCCATGGTCCAAAACATTTTGTGTGTGTTTTTTTCCCCCTTTTATTTTCTTTGTTATTGCATGTGTTTGTCTTGCTGTCGGTCACCCCTCTTGAGGGATATGACCAAGGTAGATAGATAGATAGATGGATAAAATTAGTGTTGGGAATTCAGATTCTCTTTGAGAATTGGCTGTTTTAACTTTGCTCCGAAACTGTTTTTCAGATTTGTTTGTTGCTTTAATCAATTATTTTACCAGTAATAATGTAACATTGTGCATGTAATTCATGGATAAAAAAAATCACTTTATCATTATATTTTGCTAGCTTTTAATTTCTTCACTATACAGTGAACTTAACTGATTTAAACTTTTCTCTACTGAGGAACTTAAAAGTTAAGCAACACAGACTCTCTGGAAAACACAGCGGTGCACAACACAATAAAAATGAGAAATACGTACATACTCTTGAGTGCTATGAACAAATTAAAAACAAGAACCTTTAACTATTTACAATTCAGTTTTTAACCAATATAGGCTGAAACAACAGATCACTTCTGAAAAACACAAACAAATATATAAATGTGAAACTAAAATAATATTATCACTAGTCCCTTCTATGCTTTAGAGCCTCAGCCATTAATTTAATTAAAACCAATTAAAAAGTGAGTCTTTGATCTTTTTCAAACGAAATATCTTAGTTTTTTTGATCAACTTTGAGTTGATAAATATTTAAAAAATTATTAAATTTGTTAATACAAGTTAATGAGACACTGTGAGGGGACCAATTAGACTCCAGCGGCCCGCCGGAGACTTCCAACAGTATAGGAAACGCTGGTTATTTAAACTACCTGTTTAATGTTTGTGTTATGTCATGCCTTACTTATTTCTCTATGTGCAGATACAAAGATGGGCTGATTGCGCTGCTCGACATAAGCAAAAAGGGGGAAGTGATGCAGCGGCTACGGGGACACGATGATGACATCCACTCTCTGGCTTGGTCGCCACTCATCAACAAAGACAACCTCCCATGGAGAGCAGAGGCTAATGGTGAAGGTAACTGCTTTATCATTCTCCACTGTGCAATTATAATGCTTTTAATAAAATTATCCTTCTAAATGTCTGTTGCCTTATGTTGTGTATGTTCTAGCTTTTAATGGGGTTGTTGCAGCAGAGGAAAAAGGCTGCTATCTTGCGTCGGGAAGCAAAGACCAGACAGTGAGGGTCTGGAACCCAGCCACGGGAAAAGGTGCGGTATTTTACTTTTTTAAATACAGTAAAATGCATTTTGGCTATTTACCTGAGTGCACCTTATTGTTTTTTCATTTCCTCAATTCTCAAGTCAAGCTCTAGATCAGGGGTCAGCAACCTTTTCGGTGTGGAGTGCCACTTTCAAATTTCCTTGTAAATCAGTGTGCCACACCGAGATCAATGAGTCGCACAACAATTTTTTAAATATCCGACAGAGCTGTAATTTTACACTAATCCGAATATACTACATTGGATATACATTGGAATCGTGGAACTGACCAATTTATCTTTCACTATACTTGTTCATTAATAAACTAAAATATGAATGTGAGCAACATGTGGAAAGGCTTGTAGACATCCATGGCTTCAACTTTTTACCACAAGAATCAACCATTCTTCATCAACAATGAACTACAATCAAAAACAATTGGTATGGAGAGCTACCATACCATTCATCAATGTAATCTTATTGCAGAAAATATCAAAACTTAAAATAACAGCAGCAAAGCAGGAGGCTACTTAAAAATAGGTGCAACAGATAACAATGTGATAACTTGGTTCAGTGGTGGTGTTTTTAGCTGTGATAAAGGTTTTCACGGTCTGTGTTTGTTGGCCGTACCTGGGCACAGCACGTTTTAATGTCTCCGCCTTGTCAGACTCCTCCTTGGATTCATGTTCATGTTTCGTCTTGTAAAACACTTGATGTGCGAGGTACAAGACTCGAGGCATAATGAACAAACAGCACTGTGGTTTTTTTTTTTTTCACAAAGCCCCAGTCATTTGTCCACACTGGCTGAAAAAAACGAGATTTTTTTCGATGGAGGAGCAGTCATGATTCATTTATCGCGGCGTTAAGGCGCGGCGCAGACATACACTCACACACGAAGCAGAGGAGGAGGGGCGCTACTGTAAAGCCCCTAAACAACAATGCGCTTTTTCAAAATTATCATTATTATTCGTAATAATTGCATTAATTGATTTAATCAGGCCTGCCATAAATTTTCGAGTATGTTATAAAAAGAAGCAATATTTTAGGAACTTCTATCAAAGATTATGCTTTTTTTAAAAAAAATAAATACAAACCAAATGCTCTCTCCTGATCATAGATAGCATTGTTGAGTTTTGAAAGTGTGGTGAGTTAGTTCAGGTGTAAAAGTGCATTCACTCAACTGTTGAAATAGAGCTGTTAACACATTCAATGCCAAACATTAAAATATTTTCTTCGCCGTTTTTTGTAAATAAATGCATACATGCCAACCATAGGACATCAAAAGCGGTATATTTTATTGCGTGCTCTATTTCTACGCACAAAATACAATCTATCGCCAGAAATTTACCAAAAAATGTTATTGTGCGATTATTGAAAGTGTTTTAGCAAATTCTATTATTGTTTGGTTTGGTCGAATCACAAAGAAAGATCTGTCGAAGTTCAATTCTGTAATCCGCTCAGCGGAAAAGATTGTGGGCACCGGTCTGCCATCCCTGGAATCTATATATAATGATAGAGTTTTGAAACGTACCTCAAATATTCTTAAGGATGAGAGTCATCCAGGTAATGATCATTTTCATCTGTTACGGAGCGGTAGATGCTTGAAGTCATTCAAGGGTACTAAAAAGTTTACAAACAGTTTTTACCCGAGTGCTGTCCGAATTTTTAATAATTGTAAATTGTAATTTCTGTTTTTCGTTTTATATTCGGAATGTTTAATGTTGTTAAATTTTCAAATTCTCACTGAGCCGAGACAACGAAACAATTTCCGAAGATTTTTATGTGAAGATTATTGGTTGAATAAACTAACTAACAAACAAACAGACAAACAGACAAACAACAACATGTACTTGTTTAAAAAACGGAAGTGGCAAACTTTTACCAAAACAGAAATCTAATGAGCTGTTGGGTGCATGAAGACATAGTCGCGCTTCAAAATACGTTTGAAAAGGCAAATGTTTTTCAAGAGGCCGTAAATGTGGGGCCAAATGTGGTAGCGTTAGCAGGCATGTATAAGTTTTATTGCGTGGTGAGTTGTTTCAGGTGAAAAACTGCATTTACTCAACTGCTGAAATAAACCCTATCATACCAAACATGAAAAACTTTATTCCTCATCTTTTGTGGACAAATATGTTGTGTTTAGAAAAGATCCCTTATCATCCGTCATTATGCCGTGTAGGTTACTAATGTAGGTTGAATGATAAGAAACATAATGAAACGATGCTAAAATTTCTAGTTGATATTCTTTAACTGGTCTGTCTTGCCTAAGAACAGAAAGTCGATTTGGCCCCAGAGCCAACCTGAGTTTGACATCCCTGCTCTAGGTTCCACAAGATGGCAGCAAATTACTGCTTCCTACCAAATACATTCCCTCAACTCACTTTTGCATTAGGAGACCTAAAATTAGCGCTCTATTAGAACACTACTGTGCTACCAAATACTAAAAGTCTTCCGTAGTCTACTATGCCAGTATATAGCATATTACACGATAGGCATTTTCAATAAAACAACAAAAATAAAAAAAACATAAAAAATCCGGCATAGTTTACTTTTGTATTGACAATGTTCCTTGGTTGTTTATAGTGCATCCGCGTCATCTGGTTGACTTTTGCAGAGACAACAGATTTGGTGTGCAGTTTCTTTCTTTCTAAGAACCACTTTCAATTTAATCATGATGCTCTTACATGCTACAATGAAAAAAAAAATCAAAATCCGTCAATTCTGTTTATACTTTCAGAAACAGGATTTTCAATAATTGGAAGCTCTATCACAATTAATCCTTTGGTTCGAGCATTTATTCTTTTCCAAAAAATAACAAGTTCCACACAAATAATGGAAAATAGAACTAAATAAAAAAATAACAGTCAAAGTTGAGAAAAATAGCACTATAATTGATGGACCTAAAATAATTATTGCTGTCAAATGACGGGACTATTTATTCACCATTAATCACATTTTCCTCTCATAATTTTTAGCTAGTTTTGCATACAAAGCTGTAAAACATTTTACAATTTATTTTTTATTTATTTCTACACAACTGACCAGTGATTTCCCACTCACTGTGCTTTCATAGTTTCACTAACTGCATTTTTGGGAAGGGAGTTTTGAACATTTGACTGCATTTGAAAGCACCACATGGTTCATTGACTTTATGTACTTTTTGTGGCTATTTGCTATTTTTGCAGTTTCGTACAAAGACTAATTACTACCAGTTTCTTGGCGTACGTAGTTAGCGTTAATGAACCACAGTGGCAATATTGGCTACAAATTAGCAGGAGCCTGATTGGTTAAAAATGGGGGTTTGCAGAGTATTGCCGCTACACGCATGATGCAAGAGACATTAGTTTTTCTAGTCACAAATGTTTGTGGATGTACGTATCTGCAATGCCAGCCACATAAGCATTGGCGACAGGCGTTTCTGAGATGCCTTTGGTATATAACCCAATATACTTTAGCAGTACGCTAAATGCCTTTTTGGTCATCAAAACTTTGAAGACGGCGAGATGTTGGTCCACAGGTTTATTTATTTGAAAAAGGTGTTTAGCATACTGCGAAAGTATGCTTGGACGTATAAAGTGAGCACAACGGTAAAAGGACAATGCTTTGTATGGCATAAAATGTGAGCAGATGTCTTTGGATGTAAGCAGACAGTTTGACTCAGCGGTTGCTTACCATGTGCTTCTACTTCCTTATTTACATCTGAGTGAACACAACTTCCTTAGTCTCTAAAGGGGCCAGTGCTATCCAACATACAATACACTCAGAAAATCTAGTTATAAAAATAAATTGCACACTCCCTGCCTGGCGGGATTAAACGTTTCATTTGAACATCCAACAAAATAAGTTAACACCCATGACAACATCAAACCGCGTCTGGTGGACCCATCCAATATAGTTGACTGTTTACATCAGGGATTGTATGGGTGCTCGAAATCCTCGAATACTTGAATTTTAATATTGCGTTTTAAGGTCTGAAAACAGATTGGATTTTGGGTGAAATGCTTGAAATTGCTGCCATGTTTCTCAACAAGTCTGTTTAAAAACGACACTGCTCTGGTGGCTTTGCTTTGCGAATGCATTTATTTTTCCCTCGTGACAGCTAGCATTCATTTGTATGTCTTTCATCTTGTAAAGCGCCATTGCCCCCTACGGGTAGAACCCAATAGGATAGCCGCATGCTACACCTAAACGGGGCACTATGAAATGTGTAATAGTGTAAGGATTACGTATCAATTGTGGACATAGATTACAGCCATGCAAAAAATTAGGGTAGTGTTTCACAGTCGCAAATTGTGATGGGAAGAACTGCAGAGGACACCTGCGCCAAATAATCAGATGCGCTGTATGTATGTGTTAAATACAGTAATGGAACCAGTAACTAATACTGCGCCTTTTAACACGGTGAGCTATATGGTCGTGAAAATACGGTATTACTCATTTTTACCCAATACTTATAATATGGGGAGAGATTTGTCTCAAAAACAAATATATTTGCAATTTCTTTAAGATCTCAAAATCATGTCTTGATGAAATCACACGAAGATAAAAAATAGCAGATATATTTTTGACTTTGCAAAATACATGATCCACACCATATTTCTTCTTTAAATGGTACTGGAGAAATTTAAATTTCAAAAATGCTTTGAAAGTGATCTGTAGTTTGGAATAGTCTTTGAACTGTGCAGCCCTTTGAGACTCTTTGATTGACTCTTGATTAGGCTATACAAATAAACATGACTTAATTTTGGCCATGAAAACGTGTACAGGGTTTGTACATTCAAGAATGCACTTGACGTCACGTGAAAACTATTAATTGTTGTTAAAAGTGTTCTTAATGACACCATCAATAACTAGACAGATCAAAAGCATGACCAACACTGAAAATGGCTTTAAAAACCATGATTCACCAAGAAACGTTTTGTACAGCTATGACAACCATGAAGCTCCCTTTCCTGAAGAGGCGTGGCTTTGCCGTTGACCCAACGCTCAAAGAGAGACTCTGGCTCAACGTCCACTGGCCAAAAAGACTGCCAACGCAGCTTGTTTCCAGCTGCTTCAGGTACGCCCGTTCGTGTCCTGCATGGCTTAAGCAGACAATTGCGTCTGAACTATTTGCTTGTCAGTGTTTTGCAAATAGTTGGGAGTGCAAAGCTTCGTCAAGGGGGCACGGGTTCCTTTGATTTCGTGAAAACTTTTTTTATTTCCCAGAACATATGCAATTGCGCCTCCACCACACTGATTTGTTTACATTTAGCCTCCACACAGTTTTTATAGCCCAAAGTATAAGCATTGAATATGAAGTGTAGACATGAAGTTGAGCAGACCCTCAGTCGACTCCATGAAAAAGATATTAAGCACAGATGTGGAGACAGGTAAAGAAAGACAGGGTTAAGAGACAAATGAAAGTCTCCTTCCGAAAGCTAAGACGAGGAAGTTTGACGGAGTGTAAGTAGCACTTCACTGCAACTAAGGGGAGACGATCGAAGAGCAGCGTGCTTGCTATGTTAAAAATCTTTGCAACGAAGAGCACAAAGCAGAATAAATTAAGCTGTCATTTAGAGACATTTCAACCCATTAATGCTGACAAGACGCTTGAGTTTGTAGTTTTTTTCCCAGCAAAAATGTGCCGAATGGCGTACATTTGGCATGAACGGAGGTGACGTGTTGCCACCAGTATCGAGCAATCATTGTTTGGTCCCCACCAATATTATGTGATCACTTGAAAAAAAAGATGCATTTGTTCTTGAAGTGGGTGCGAAATAATTTATTTCGAGGGTGGCGTGGTAGAAAATAATTAAGAAGCACCGGCTTATGTGCAGTGGCGAGTTGGTGATTTGGGACCTGACCCGGACGGGCAAGCAGAAGTGGACGCTCTTTGGCTCATCGAGCGAGGGCCAAAACCACAGCAGGATTGTGTTCAACACTGCCGCCTTCACAACGCCTGACGGCCGCGAGCTTCTCATCAGCACGTCTTTAGACAGAGAGGTTGGCTTCTGTTTTAAGTTTCCTTGAGGCAACTTGTTTGAAAACCTGGCCCTTTTTGAAAAAAAAAATGCGTGGATTGATAAACATTGTAAACACACATCTTTCGGGCTTCTGATAGAAAGCAATGTCAGGTAAAAGTGAACTAACACAGGAGTCGTGAACCTATGGCTTGCCAACCATATATTGCTCTTTTCGTGAGTACATCTGGCTTGAAAAATAAAATGGGACATGCGCGACTATTTACCGTAATGATGCATGCAGAGCATACAAGACCCTGACGGCCCATTGGGTTTGGCCCAGTATATATAGGGGACAGTCTTGACCAACAGGCCCTGTATTGGCTGTAAATTGCTAAAGAATCCTTTATATGGAAGCTTTTTAAACAATCTGTTTATAGTTAAGACACTTTATCATGAAAAGCCTTACAACAATAAACATCCAAAAAACGTCAGCAAATTTGATGGGGTGAGCTGTATGAATCGGCGGTGCTATAAACACTGCGCGCACATTCTTTCTCCTTGCCCAGTACCGTCTGTACTGAAGGTTAACACTTTGGTATCCTCATTGGCAGTGTTTTCTGACATTACTATGCTCGCACCTTTCATAGATTTGATCAAATCTTCAAAGATCACACAGTGAAATAAATTGCGCTGATGAATCAGCTTTTGTCTGGAGAGCGGGTTTGGCGGTTTTGTTAAATTTTGTCTTTGAATATATGGTGTGGTTCTTTATTAAAAAAACTTAAAATATATATTTTTTAAAAGCTCTTTAGGTGAAAAGGGTTCCCGACGCCTGAATTCTGACATCGGAGCTTTATTTTGAGGCACAAGTGGTGGCACACTTTTAAATTCATTTAGCATTAGCAAAGGAATGAGAATGGTTAATCATGCAAAACAATTATTTTGTTTAGTGTTTATACTTGCATACAATTTAGTGGCCTCATTTACTGAACTTGGGCTGTTGGTTTATGTACGCTGAAAACAAAATTAACACAAGGGGTTGTAAGACAAGCAGAGCCACCCAAGTTAGGTTGCTGCTGGTCGCCGTGCTTCTGCTCCCCGTTCAGTCAATCGGCACAGTCCTGATTGTGGTTGAGATGGAGGACATCTCATTTTATTATGATTCAATAGGAAAAGTAAAAAACATGATTGCGAAATACGAAAATGGTGTACAAGTATCTGCCATTAAAGTGTGGCTTAAAAGTACAGCTCTTAAAAATTGTTTGTTTTAACTGGTATATCAATCTTTATTATCCACACATTTAAAAATGTATCGTTGCTTGGATACAAAAATTATTTATATTTTTGATGCGCATTTCTCCCAGTACAGGGGTCGGGAACCTTTTTGACTCAAAGAGCCATAAAAGCAAAAAATATTAATTTTATTTTGGGAAAGAGCCACACCATATATTATGAGACAAATTTACAAAATTGCTAAACCCGCACCCCAGACAAAAGCTCAGTCTTCAGCACATTTATTTTTGATGATTTGATAAAAAATATGAAAAGAGAATAATGCCAGAGCCCCTGTCCCAAAATCAACAAACATGCCACTTTAAACTTGTCTCTTTCTTGCAATTACTCAAGATCGGTTAAACTCCTTTTGACCCTTTTTTTTCATACATATTGGTTTCAAAACCAGTTGCAAGCAGTTATTGTGTAAAAACGTCACAACATTCTGCAAATAGGGAGCCTGATGAGCTCACTTTTGGCGCAGATGGCGTAGGGCGAGAGATGGGAGGGAGTGCTTGCGCTTTTTGCATGGCTCCACCCATCCCTCCCACTCACCCAATCAAAAGACTAAGTTCTCTTCCGGTGTTTTGGCGTATTTACAGTGTGTTCTGTGGATTCATCATAAGGTATCTGAACACTGAACACAGATTATATAGTGAACTTTTATATAAAGGATTCTTTAGCGTTGTACAGCCAAAACGAGTTTTTTCCCCCCTTTTTTGTGTGACACCTTGACTGTAAATTGTAGTGAAAAACGTGCCCTATATATACTGCGAAGTAACATTGGCTACTTAGCTTTGGATTGGATTTGCGTGTACCTGAATAGGATGAATAACTCAAGTTTCGAACAAGATAGAGATATTTTGCATGCAATCAAATTTGTCTCTGAGCCATAGATATTCATAGAAAGAGCCATATATGGCTCGCGAGCCATAGGTTCCCGACCCCTGCCCTAGTATGTGCTATTTTAAAACAATTTTAGGGGGTCAGCTTAACTTTGTTTCAGGTTTATATGCCAGAATAAATACTAGTTTGTATTCCAGCCCAACATGAAGTAAATTTAATTTAGAGCCATATGATAAACTTTACGAACGGTATCTAGCTTAATGCAACATATAATTTAAAAAACTGTGAAGAAGCTAACAAAACCTCCAAAAATGGTTCATATATTTTTTTCTTTACTCAACTGTGTTGTGATGTGTGGCACAGGTTAAATGCTGGGACCTGGCTGACCTGGACTGCCTCTGGACCCTGCCTACCATGGGCGGCTTCATTTATAGCCTGGCCTTCTCACCCGTGGCCACCGGCTCCCTGGCACTGGGCGTGGGTGACAATATGATCCGAGTGTGGAACACACTGGCCACTCAGAACCATTATGATGCCCGCTGCTTCTGGCAAGGCATCAAGTCAAAAGTAACGGCGGTAAGGGTTCCCCCTCACTGCATGTTTCTTTAATGCTTTTGGAAAACTGGTCAAGAAAGGTGTGGGTGTGAGGACATCAGAACTGTTAGTGTTTTTCAATCCTTTGATCTATAGTATTTGCTTAGAGTTACAAGACATAAAAACGTTCTTTTTTGGAGTGTCTATATTCTCGTTATATTAATGTATTTTTTTAGTACATAGTATAGTATAATCTGCAAACCTTTACCCATTGTATAACTCAGTTTGGGTGAGCTTTATTAAACCCGGGCGTGTGCAACATCACCTCACACACACCACACCACAACACAGTCGCTGCATTATACCATGCACAAAGTGGGGGTTTCCACTCCTAACCCCTCCTCAAAGAAAGAAAAGGTTAAAAAATAGTTACTTATTTTTAATCTGTAATTAGAGATGTGCATTATACTCAAATACTTGTGATGTAATACTTTTAAATACTTAAAAAGCCAACATATTTTTGCTTACATTTGCATTTACAGTATGTAATTGCAGCTTTTTGATAGCCCTTACTGGTATTGCAAGAACAATAACTAAAAAAGGCTGGTTTCTGCACTGATAGATGGTATCGGTTTTCACCCATTTTTGTGCTTTTTAAAACATCATGCAAACCAGAATCAGGATATTAGTGTTTTGTGTGATTTTTGGATGGATTTGTGTGTGCAGGTCATAAAAAGTTTAGTTGGTGGTACCCTGACCAGTTTTTCAGACAATTGTTGTTTGTAAGAAAAAAAAAATAATTCATAGTACAAAATTTGATGGTGGGCAGCAATTGGTACACAGGCCATAGTCTGGAAACTAGATATTTGCAAATATTTTTAACGTAATTGCAAAGAAGAAGGATAAACCAAAAGGGATTTTGGTTGAATGTGTCCTCTTTTTGACTGTTTTTTTTCAGCTGTCATGGCATCCTAAACGAGAGGGAACCTTGTCATTTGGTACAGATGACGGCAAAGTGGGGATCTACGAAGTCTTCTCCAGCAAGTGCGGTTATAAAATATGATTTGCATGCTTTACGTATAGTACAGTTTAGGGCTGCACGATTAACCAAATTATAATCGATATTGCTATGTTACATAGCGTGATTATATAATTGCAAGACACTGCCCTTTTTCAAGGATTTTTGGACAGCAACCCTAACAAAGCTCCCAAAGAGGGTGCTTTACTTAAGTTTACCCCCTTAACATTAAAATGTAAAATTTGCCCAATCTCCTAATCCAAGACATACCCAAAGTACCGTATTTTCCGCACTATAAGGCGCACCGGGTTATAGGGCGCACCCCGAAAAAATAGTTTTTGGTCCTATATTTGACATACATAAGACGCACTGGATTATAAGGCGCTACAATGGGAACGTCGACAAAACAGTCAGATAGTTCAGTCAAACTTATTACCCCCTTAACATTCCGAAAGCTTGCAAAGACGCAAATACGTGTCGAGAACACGTGCGGATGCGGTGTCCGTACGATGTCACTCAAATGCATCGTTCCATCATTCGGAAGGTTAAAGTCTTGGGATTCAAGAAATGCCAACCATTCCTTAGTTTCTATTTTCACTCGCAACTTTACTGTGCATATGACAATAAACACTTGGAATTGAGTTTAATTTAAAAATAGACACTCCATTCCATCCATTATCTGCACCGCTTATCACAGAAACATCGAGTTCAGTCTGAAACAAGATACAGGGAAAATATATAGCCGAAGTAGCTCACCGAAGTCGTTGTGTTCAATAATAATGTGCAGCCATGGTCCTCTTATATCCGTTGGTTTAGTAAATCCAGGAGAATAAAATATTTACAAATACAGAATAGTAAAAAAATGCTTTCTGTATGCCGTCAACCATGTGCTATACGCATTCATTTTTTTCGGCCAATTGCAGGCTTTGTTTTGCCGCTTCAGCCATTGCCAGCCTGTAAATGATAAAAAGGATCCGCCCCTTGACCTCCGAATAACTTTAGCCAATAGTGATCGATTCAACTGATGATTGACACATCTTTTTAGGCCAATTGCAGGCTTTGTTTTACAGCTTAAGCCAATGCCAGCCTGTAAATGATAAAAAGGATCCGCCTCTTGACCTCCGAATAATATTAGGCAATAGTGATCGATTCAACTGATGATTGACACATCTTTTTCGGCCAATTGCAGGCTTTGTTTTACAGCTTAAGCCAATGCCAGCCTGTAAATGATAAAAAGGGATCCGCCTCTTGACCTCCGAATAATTTTAGCCAATAGTGATCGATTCAACTGATGATTGACACATCTTTTTCGGCCAATTGCAGGCTTTGTTTTACAGCTTAAGCCAATGCCAGCCTGTAATGATTAAAAAGGATCCGCCCCGTGACCTCCGAATAACTTTAGCCAATAGTGATCGATTCAAAAGATGATTGTTACATTGGTTAGCCAATGAAACGCCGGTAAATAAATCCCAGCATGCACCGCGGACTACTTCCCGTTCGGGGGAAAATCTAGTCGGCGGCTGCAAGATAGTTGGAAGACTTTGCGATTTCATATTGATCCATAAATAAGGCGCACTGTATTATAAGGCGCATGGTCAGCTTTTGAAAAAAATTAAGACTTTTAGGTGCGCCTTATAGTGCGGAAAATACGGTAAATTGAATCTAAGTTAAAACACACAGAAATAGAAGCATTTATTCAGTTTTTTTTTAATTTGCAATCACAACCGATGCCAATGAGTGTAGCATGGGCATTGTGGGTGGAAAACAGCTGGGACAATAGTTAGTATATGAAGCCTTACATGGCCCCAGGTCAAAGTTTATCAAATGCAAAAATATATGTATTAGTGTTTTACACATTTTCCTGAGGGTCTGTCCAAGTGTTCCCAAAAGTGGCCATTTGGAAAATCCAAAAGGACCGGTGACATCATACAGACACGTCTTCTCACCAGTCTAACAGCCCGCCGGGTTAAAGCATATGACTAGTATTAACCCTTTGATGCATAAATGGGATTAAACGTGACCACATGGGTTGTTGGTCTTTAAAATAGAATTTGTAATATTTTCAGGTCACAGGTATTCCTCATAAATTCTGTTTTTGACCTGATGCCGTTAGTGCAGAAAAAAATAAAAGAACAATTTTTTTTTCCACTTTCGTGGAAGTGTATTAGGTCCTGTATTCAAGGATTAAGTAGTAAAATGAAAGCTACCACAGAAAATGCAGATTATTTTTTTTTCTTTTTTTTGATGAATGCACTTTTCTTCGTTATTGTAATACTGGTCTGCTGAATCGCAATTGTTTTTTTTTCTCCCCAAAATCGTGCAGCCTTGGTACAGTTGATATTGACGTTGTCGTCTCCTCGCAGGCCGCCTCAGATCTCAAGCTCCTACCACAAAAAGACGGTGTACTCTCTGTCCTGGGGACCACCACTCCCCCCGATGTCATTTGGTATGTGCACCTTCTCCGCTTTGACCCAGCAACACCACAATAACAAACGTGGTCAGCAGAAGGAGCAGAAATCTTGACTTTTCTATTCGAGCCTCCAATCTTGTAATTGACTGTGTAATTGAACGAACCCGGTTCATTTAAGCGACGTGGGGGCAGATGGCGTTTTAATGAGTCCATCCGTCAAGGCCTCGCTCCAAGGCCCTTATTGTTGCCATGCCGACCATCTGCTGATGGCCTTTAATGGGACAAAAGAAGACTTTAATGTCAGCACAGGTCATTTGTCTTATTAAGGGTGTTAGTTTCTTTCATTTTTTTAAAACACCTGCTTGCTGAGCAGACACTTCAAAACATCTGCTCCTTCGATCTCGTTTTCACTTTTGCTGCAGCCATCAGTTTTCTCTGCCCAGCTAATTAGCTCCAGTAGTTACTTAACTTGAAATTTTTCTCAACATTTTTTTCAGTTTTTAAGGTCTGACTGTGCTTACAGTTTGAGGTTTACCTAACAAAAGAACACAAAATAAAAGTAGTTACCAGTACTTGGGGTGGTTTGTAAAAATTCTAATGGAAGTCATCTGGTGTTATTGCCAGTGCTTCTCAATTATTTTCTGTCATCCCCCCTCCTTGCAAGAAGAAATCCTCTTGCGGAACCTAAACATTTTTGACTGACCTTGTCAAACCTTATGATACTGAAAAGTGAAATAACACAAAATCACAGAATAATTATGCATTCAAACTGATCACCAATGTTAACTCAAGAGCACAATAAAAAAAATGCAAAACAGTAATATATAATATATTTAATGCATTTCTTTTTGCTGTCAAAGATGATATGAATGAATCAGTACATTTTGTATTACACACCTTTTTGATGTAGGAGCCACAAAGTAGGGATCGACCGCTATTGGTTTTTAGGGCCGATACTGATAGCGATTTTTAGGAATAAGAGGCGTCCGATAACCGATATTTGGAGCCGATATTCGTTTGCTGTAAAAGCTTAAAAATCAGCGTAAGACATTTTTAATACGAATTGTTTTTGTTATAAATTCAAAAAATAATAATTATAATTTCAACACAACTAACATGACAAATCTTTTACTTAATCCAAAAAGTAACAGTGCAGGAAATAAAATTAGGTCAAGCAGCAACTCTTATACGCTACCATCAAGATCTGCCTGAAACTTTTTACAGTAAATTCAAATTTCAACACAACTAAAAGACTAATCTTTTTTGGGAGATAGAAAGAGGGAAGGGGCGAAGAGAGTGAGAGGATAACTGCGCTTCAAAGCAAAGCTCTCGCTTGCTTCTCATACCCAGTTTTAAATATATTTTATCGGACGATTGAATTATTAAAAAAGAAGTTAGTGATATCCAACAAATTCCCAAGTTTGGGTACCAATAGTAGGTTTGAGCTTGGCATTAGTGGGCATCAAATCATAAAACAAGTCTCACGTGAAATATGGGAAAGGCACCCCCAATACCCTTTACGTGCTGCTTTATTTGATTCGATCTTTATTTTTTTAAGTGATCCCATAGTGTTGGTGGGGACAAAACAATCATTGCTCGATAGTGGTAACATGTCACCTGCATTCATGTCACATCTTCACCCTTTTTTCGGCATGCTGACAAAGCGTATTGGCGTGATTGGAGTGGATTGTCTTAAAGACACTTTTTTTATTTGGCTTCATTCTGTACGCTGCCAACATTTTTAACGTGGAGCCATTGTGATCGCAGGGAAGCTAAGCGCTATATCTGCTTTTTCAAACTTCTGCGGGGTAAATGTTTGTTTGTCTCTTGACCCTGTCTCTCACTGTCTCCTCATCTGTGTTATTTTCTTTTTCCACCGGGTCACTTGAGTCTGTTACTGATTCTCAAGTGTATTGGAGGTGCAATTGCATTTAATTTTGAGGAAGATTTTTCCTATTTTAAATTTCTCAGGGTCATATGCGCCATGCGTCATGTTTATTTCACAGTTCTTGTATTTTTGCTTATTTTTTAAAATCAATGTTATATTTTTCAATTAAATGATTTTTTTTTTCCAACTCTGGGAGGCGCTAAATAATGCGCACTATCTCTTCAAGTATTTAAACAAGACATCTGTAAACATACAAAATAAGAATGCTGTCCTATACTGTTCTGCAAACACTTTTAAACAGCTTTGTTTTTTTCTTTACAATCTAATGTTTTATTTTCAAACAAAATGTCCTATTTCAGGAAGACATGCCCTGAATAACATAAAACATTTTTTAAGGATTGTTTATCACAATATTATCCATTTTAAGGGCCATTTTAATAAATACGTTTATATTAAAAGATATTTTTAAAAAAAGTTATTCCTTAAATCCTTCTTCAACCAGCCCCTTCTTCGTGTCCTTCCTCTGAACGTCGTACTTCATGCAGTCAATTATGACTCTCTCCACTTACTCTTCCCTCTGACATTGCTCACATAATCCAGGGACTATTTTCTTTTAAATAATTATTATTTATGAGTTTCAATGTTTTGTTCAAGGCAGTGTATCTAATTAAGGTGCAGCAGCTGAGAGCAAGGCATCCTTCAGCCTGTACAGCTGCGGAGGCGAGGGCGTCATCCTGCAACATGACCTGTGCAACCTGAGCGGCGACGCCTGCGACATCGACAAACTCATCCGGCAAAGCAACAACATCAAGGTAGGAAGTATTTGAATTACTCTGGCCTGATTTTTTATTTGCAATCACAGCCGATGCGGATAATTGTAGCATGGGCATCTTGGCTGGGACAATAGCATTAAGTCTTACCTGGTCCCAGGTTAAATTTATGTTAAATTTGTCTTTATTCTCACTGATCGTAAACATTGTTTGGAGCTGTGGTCAGCAATAGCCCGGCCGCAGACCTATACTGGGCCGTGGCTTGTTTCGTTCCGGGCCACACAGAAAGAAAAACTAATGTTTTCATTTTCGCTTATACCGAACTTATTCACGTATACTACAGCTGCACGATTTTTGGGGGGAACAAACAGCATTGCAATTT
Organism: Urocampus carinirostris; assembly: GCF_059441175.1. Lineage (NCBI taxonomy): Eukaryota > Metazoa > Chordata > Actinopteri > Syngnathiformes > Syngnathidae > Urocampus > Urocampus carinirostris. The sequence continues at coordinate 29,184,757 of NC_142365.1, forward strand.
CGATGCGATTTTCAATATTAAAAGATAAGTGCATTTTCTGTGCTAGTTTTTGCATGACCCACCAGTAGATACACTCTTCCATGAGTGGAGTTGAAAATTAGAGGAAATAACAATGCTAATGGATTCATTTCATAAACATGTTTTATGAGGAATACCTGGAATATGACAAGATTCCAACTTCTTTTTTCTCATGAGAGATTCTAAAAATAACAACCTATGGGGTCCCACGTATGTATCCAAGGAATAATACTAGTGACATGCCTTAACCTTTAACATTTCATAACCAAAGTGCCATGTTGGTTTCCAATCACTACCGATTTTTAAGTGCATTAGAAATAAAGAAGGCAAGACAGAGAAAGAAAAACGGTAGGAAATAAGACTAACCGATGAACCCATGCACTACACATCTTAGTAGCGTATTTATGAAGGACAAAGATATGAATGTTTTTTTCTTTCATACAACTTCACTGTAATTGGCATGCTTTTTGTTTTTGTTACAGCACAAGCTATCTCCTCACACCGACCTCAGCTGGAAGCCGGACGGCAAAGTGGTTGCTATAGGCAACGAGGATGGGTAAAACGATAAACATGGCTTTCGAACTAGGGCTGCATATACCAAATTTTTTAAGTCGACTAAACTCAGACTATTGAAATGATTAATCAGATAATTATTAATGTGTTCTTTAATTCAGCATGAAGTTAATATAATGATGTGGAAAATTATTATGGAACATACTGCAGATTCATAAAAAAGTAAACAAAACTACACTATTTAAAACCAATTAATCACATTGCTCGCTCAGTAGCAACTCAAATACATTATTAAACCTCTTGTCCAATTGTAGGAACAAGCAAATAAATATTAAATACAACTCCAGTATTTTTTTAATCCCTGTAGAATAAGAACAGGCTCATTAGCAGAAAAAGCACAGCAAATAAAACGATTATTATGCGCATGTTGAAAGTACATTTAATAGTAAAACGTCTGTGGCAAAAGAACTTTACTATTCTCTACAGTTTTAAATCAAACAGTTTTGAACATTTGATGTTTGTGGTTCAGCCTGCATGCATTTAGTTTCAAATGCGTATGTTGGGCACATTCTGGCAGAGGACACAAGTTCTCTTTACATGTTCCTGCGTCACCGATCTACCTCTATGATACGCAAGGTCTGCTTTTCAAACTTTGCAAGTAATCTTTTTATCTACCATATGCAGGCTAAAATTCTACAAAACTTTCGAAGTTTTGCTACGCATAGTTCAGTGGTTCTCTAATAATGTGTGGGGCGAGGCTCCTCTAAGGGCGACAAGTTTGACTTTTATTTTTCACTGTCCTGAAATAAAGTGCAATGCATCTCCACTACTTTAGGGGGCAGCAGCGCTCTTATTGGCCTAGTGTTACATGATGCTAAAGCATCCGCGCTTTGCACATACATAGCCAAGAGAGTGAGTATGAAGTTTGGACTCAGTGTTGCAAACCCTCCAGTGACCCCATGAAAAAGCATTTAACAAGAATGAGAAGACAGGCGGAGAGAGACGGGCATACAGTGAAAGTGTCCTGAAAGCTAAGACGAGGAAGTTAAACAAAGCATTTGTAGCAATGTGCCTAATTGAGAACACTGTGTTAAGAAAAAGGAAAATAGCAGTGTGCCTATTTTTTTCAATGTTTGCAGTGGACCACAAGACGTCAAATAAATGAAGCTGTGAATTGGGGACATTACAAGAAAATCACGCGTGACAAATATTATTTGAGAAGCACTGGCGTAGTTGACGTTGACCCCTCCATTTCTGTGTATTTATGTTTGGCTCGAGACAAAACACAGAGGCTATTGGCAATTGCGCATTCGCAACTCTGAGATACTATTAATGTAGAGATGCCTCTGTTGAAAACACTTGTCTGGCGCTACAAGTCAACTAGGAAATTAATTGTTGACTTTTTCTATTAACGATTTTTGTTATGTTTTGTTTTAAATTGTATTACCGGTACAGAATATCATTGCACGTGTTATTTTCACACTAAACCGCGAAAGGGCACTCTGGGCCTGTGTTGATAATTTCAATCTGTCGTGTTGTGGGGGGACAATTTTCAAACCGGAAGGAGGAAGCTGCTTATCATGTTTCTCCCGAATTGGAGGAGTTATTTACCTGTAAAAGTGACACAGAGGGTGACAATTTCATTGGATTTAGTGATTTTGACTGAAATTCATAGTTTGGTGACCATTTTTATTCTTGATATACTGTACAAGAAGCCTGTTGTGCTCCAATCGATTTTTTTTTTTAATTCCCTTTCACGATTACGTTTGATTTATTGTTGGTTTACTGCAAATAAATTTCCCCCCAAAATGCGACTTAAACCTCAGGTGTGACTTTAATGTGTTTATTCCTCTTGAACTATGCATTTTTTGGCTGGTGCGACTTATACTCCTTAGCGACTTATAGTTTGTAGAATACGGTACTCGTTGCAGCACTACTTCTGATAAGGGGAAATGTCGTCCTTCACCTCTTCGTGTCTCCTTAGGTGCGTAGATGTCTACCAGGCGCCTTCGCTGAAACTGCTGTGCAGCGTCCAGCAGCACCACAAAGTCATCAACGCCCTGCGATGGCACCCTGAAGAAGACGCACCTGCTGAGCTCCACGGTCTGCTGGCCTCAGGCTCCTGCAACGCCATCGTCTTTGTGCACGACCTCCGCCAGGTTGTAGGTAATAAAAATTCAATGTCTCTGTTAGGGTTAGGGTTACTTGACCCACATTGGTTCTTTAGGGCTGAACCAATACCGATTATTAGCATTAGGATTAGGCAATAACCGAGCGAGGAGTGAGAGGAGGAGTAGAAGCGAGTCTCATGCAACAGAACCTAAATAATTGGTCCGTCAAATAAATAGAAATGTTGATACTGATATCCGTCAAATTCTCAAATATTGTTGCCGATAATCGGCCTGCCCGATAATCGGTCGACATCTGGTCTATGAAAATTTATAAAAAGAAGGAATTAAGTTTGTGAAATATGTTCCACTCAGAGAATCCCCCTGAGAGCCCGTTGTTGATGACAGAGCCATATCGCAGGTTGTCCGGCCACACGGCCAAAATCACTGGTCTTGCTTGGAGTCCGCACCACAGCGCCAGATTGGTGAGCGCTTCATATGATGGAACAGCGCAGGTAAGCCAGCCCAGCTTTTCTTGTGTCAGCTTTTAGTTAAATTTCATAATCCAGAGAAGAAAACCACTCTTTCTAAGACGAATATTTCTTCCCAAAGGGAAAGACTGTGCCACTTTTTGATGTGGAAAAAACAGTTTTTAGCAATAACATACCTGCCAAGTACTACGGTTTTGCCGTAATGAGTACGGTTTTCTTGAACCCTCTACGGTGTTATGGTTGGATCACAAAAACTACGGGTTTTCCCTTAAAAAAATGTAAAAAATAAAATCGTAAAAACATTCCACCGCAAAATGGAGACGAAGTACCATTTCAAACAAAAGTCTATTGGCGCTGCCAGAATCAACTTCTTGCCCTGAAGAATTCTCGCGCCGGCTTGATGAGGGTGCCCTATCGTGGCTCCAGTGCCGGAGCTAAGGCTAAGCGGCTAGAAGCGTTATAAGTCTTGGTGCCGTCCGTAATCATGGTAAATGTGCACTCTATACCAAATAAGACAGATGAACGGGCTGTGCTGGTGAAATACAAAGCGCACAGGAAGTGCAGTTTGCTGTGTTTTACGGAAACGTGGCTCACGTCTAGCATCCCGGAAGGCTAACGTGTAGCTACCTGGAGCAACCGGTAGCTACCGGAGCTAACCTCCTTGGTAGGGGGGAGAGGAGGTGGACTTGCTAACACGAGGTGGTGTATGCCTGGGCACAAAGATTTAAAAATATATATAATATAATATTTAATTATATATAAATATGTAAATAAAATTAAATGTTTTGTTTCTTATTGTATCAAATATTGAAAAGAAAACTATGAGGGTTTTCTATGACTTTGTTATATTAAATACATTATTGAGATTTAAAGAACTCTTTCCTTCCTGCAAAGACTACATTTGCATCCACAATTCTAGTTTTTCCTGCAGAACAAAATCCTTGATGCTAGCTTCTTTGTAGAAAATTACTCTGATTTTGAATGTAGAAGAAAATTCAGAGACGTTGCTCATCTTCAATGTTTAAAAGGACAATGTTACTTTTCAGCGTGATCAACGACAATGCTATTTTTTCTACGTAGAAGAAGACGACAGCAATTTTTGGCGTAGAAGAAGCCGACCCTTGGTTTTCCACCAAAATTCAACGATTGTAGTCGGGCTGCAACTAACGATCATTTTCATAATCAATAAATCGGCCAATTACTTTTTTGATTATTCGACAAATTAGATTTCGTAACCCCTTGCGTTCTGACTGCTTGCCGGTGGGCCACTGAACTTTTGATAAACAAATGCGTGTTTGTACGATGTCACCAGTCACTGAAATACGTCATATCATTGGAAAGCTTAAACTCTTGGTATTTAAGATATGATGACCATTTCAAAATGTACTCATCACAGAAACATTTACAATCAAACACACAAACCGAAAACTATAAAGCCGGTGTAACTCACCATTACGCCCCTTTGCCGTCTCCAATTTCTTCCAATGTCCGCAAAAATGGCTTCGTTGCATCAAGGGCAAGCCATAAAATCGAATTGTGTTAAATGTTTTCTTCAAAACACACAATAATGCCGACAGATAAATAGAAATCCGCCAGAAACATTTCTACTTTGTTGGACCTTGCTTCTCAAAATATGTTAGTTCCAAAATTACCCTTTGAAAATAAACACTTGTAAAATTATTCCCAAAATGATAGTTATCTCTTCCCTTTCGGTTGACAACGTTCTCTGCCAAAAGCAGGCTTTTTTTCACGGTTCACAGCCAACATTAGACTATACGGGCCTATTTGATAAAATGAATTATCCCCTTCAATAGGTCCGAACATCTTCAGCCAGTAGTAACCAAATCGAATTATGATTGACACATTAATGTAATGTTCAATTAAAAACGTTTAAAAATAGGTAGGATAACTTTTTTATGAAAACGGTCGTGGCGCCATCTGCCATCTGCGCCAAAGTGGTACTACAACTCTCAGCGTCACAAATGAATTGTGTGCACTCTTATTTGCGTTGATTTAACATACTTTTTGGCTCATAAAGAACTTGATACAACAAATCGTTGTTTTAATTAGTTGCCAACACTTTTAGTAATGGATTTTGATAAATATTATAGATTTGTTGTTGTGGATTTCAGTTTATGGCATTAAAGAAGAATACCTGTTGAGAAAAAAGTGCAATTTATTATTGATAATTTTGTAAATAAAAATGTCAAATTAGATTTGATGCAGTTAATCATTTATGGTAACTCTTTTTGTTTTGAACCATTTTTGTTTTTTATTTCATGTGTTTATTTACAAAAGGCTATTATTTTCTCAAATATTTGTAATCGTTGTGTGGCTTTCAGGTGTGGGATGTGCAGCAGGAGGCAGCGCTCTCCAACTATCGCGGCCACACCAGCCCCCTACTGAGCGTGGAATGGTCTCCTGTGGACCCAGATGTTATCTGGACCGGGGGGAAGGACTTCACTGTCCAGGAATGGAGAGTCTCCAAACAAGAATTTTCAAAGCCACCGAAAGGTGACACGCCACTCGCCCACAGTCAAACCAAGGAAACCAATGGTCCTCAATGTTTCGTTCTCAGGGAAGAAAATGGTGGACCTTAAGGAGAAGGCAAAGCAGAAGAAAAAGAGCAAAAAGGCAATGGGAGCATTGCCCCCAGAAGTCAATAGCAAGAACTGGCGCGAGATTATTGTGGAGACCAATAGACAAGACGTCTCGGACGAAGCTGAAGACGAGGAGTTGGGCCACGTTATGATGCCACCGCCTCCAACAGGTGACTTGAACCTCCTCTCCTCTCTTGCCAACTTTAACATCAACATTTGTGTGAAACGTTCTTTAGGAGCCTTAGAAATGCAAACAAAAACTTCAACTACAATCAAGAGCAAAGACAAGCAAGGTAAGTTTGAGTACCGTATTTTCCGTGCTAAAAGTTCCAGTTGTTTTCATAGGGTGGCTTGGGGATAGGACTTATATGTGAAATTATTAACACATTATTGCCTGGTATATTATTTTCACACTAAACCGCAAGAGGGAACTCTAGGCCTGACTTCATAATTTCAATCTTACTTCTACGGCAGAGGTAACTGGTGACACGATTAGGCTGTAGAGACTGAAGTGTGGGCATCACAGCTAAAAGGTGACGTGCGGGGGTGTATATACTGCAGAGCGTAATGTTCAATTCTGATTTTTGGGTGAAATACGATGTTTTGGGAGATTGTTGACATTTCCAACCAAATGTGACTTGTATGCAATCTCCTGTGACTTCTATGCGTCTCCTGTGTGAACGTGAAAAGAGGACATCTATGTCCATTAGTGGCAGAAGTACTCATGGATGCTAACGCCGTAGCGTATTGTGCTACCCGAGGCTATACGAAATTGTTCCTCTAAATATTAATAAAACCTAAAACTTCATTTTCCCTCTATTGAATGCTTTCCGAGTTTCCGTCTACCATGGTGTGTTTTTTTCTCCACGTTATACGGAAGAACATGGGAACTAAGCAGCCGTGAGAGAATTAATAATTCAAATCAAATTCATTTGTAAAGGATTTTTTAAGCAAAAAGCTCCACTCAAAGTGCTGTATAAAATCATCAAGCATACAACAAGACAGCAATACTCTTTTTGGGAAGACCAGAGAGCATGGCATTACAATAATCTAAACGATAATACAGTATATAAAACCATGCATCCGTACTTCCATGTTTGCCTGAGAGATAAATGGGCGGACTCTGGCTGTATTCTTGAGATGAAAAAAAAAAGTTATATTTTTGATGTGTGGAATGAAATTTAGCTCTGAGTTGAAAATAACGCCCACCCTTTTTAATGCAATCTCAAGGCTCTAACATCTTGGGTTTTTTTTTTTTTTGGTAAAAGTTTTTCTCTCTGACTTTCTGGACCAATGAGTAAAATCTCTGTTTTGTCCTGGTTGAGATGTAGGAAGTTCTCTGCCGTCCATGACTTGATATCTAAAATGCAGTTTAAAAGGGACACAAAAATATGTTGTGAATTTTTTGGCTTGTGCGATTTATACACTAGAGCGGTTTTTAGTATAGTAAATGGACGCCATCATGAGTGTGGGGTTGTGTTTATCGATGTCTGTTTCAGACTGGACTGCAGCCAAGAAGAAAAAATCCCGCTCCATCCTGCCACTGAGCACATCCATGGATCATCGCCCCAAAGAAAGTCTACTCCAGGATTGCCTCACCCTGTCTTCCATCACGCACGCTCAGGGTAATGTTTTTTATTGTAATGTGCGTGCTTATTCCAGTTTGGAATGCTGGGTGATGATAGTCACTTGGCCAAGCAGGTTACAATTCCAAAAAAATCCCTGTCTTCAAATTAACAAGTAGTTTCTTTTTGATAGTCTGTAAAATGTTTTTCCTCTTTCCCTCCATGTAGGCCTTCATGAAAGCAGTGAAATTAAAATGGAACAATTATGCCTACAGTTGTAAAACGAGAATTTTTGCTAATTTTCTTACATTTTCTAGTACCAAAATAGTAAATGAATTGTAAATAATATTTGTCAGCTTTATCAAAGAGCGGAATGGGAATAATTTTATTTACCTAATTGATTTAATCTCCCAATTTATGAGTAACATAACTGAGTTAAAGCTGTCAAAGTCCCATAACTCTTAATGTGAGACGAAATCTGGGTTTACTTTTGAATTGACTCTTAGAATGAATCAAAGATATGTTAAAGCTATACTGTTTTATCCTCTGAATGAATGATTTAAAAATGATTCAACTCCTGTGTTAAAGCATTAAATGGACAGAAACGTCAGATTAGCTTAAAATATTTAACTCATTGCTAAAGCCTTTTGAAAGCACAGCAATATTTTTTTTCTTGGATTAGTTAATCAAAATAATATTAGTGGAGTCATAGTTCTCTTTTAGCCTCTGAAAAAAAGCTGTCAAACTTCCTTAACTTTTAATGTGAGACGAAATCTGGGTTTTTACTTTTGAGACAACTCTTTATGATACATTAACTCTTGAGTTAAAACAAAGAGTTGTTGAAGCTATAATGTTTTATCCTCAGAATGACTGATTCAACTCCTATGTTAAAGCTTTTAAACGTATTTAACGCTTGAGATAAATCGTATAAGCAAATTTGATGTTTCTGTTCTGTTAAAGCTTGAACTCATAGCTAAGGCGTTTTGAGCGCACCAAAATATTTTAGGCAACATATTAATCGATGATTAAAATGATTGGACGGTCATAGTAAATTTTTCACCTGTGACTTAAGGCTGTCAAACTCTCTTTAATCATAATGTGACACATTAAATCTGGGTATACTCTTGAGTCAACTGTTTATTGCATGCATTAACTCTTGATCTGAAGAAAGTGAATGAATAAATGGTACAAAACTGCTTTAGCTTCTGGGTTAAATACTTTAAACGTATTCAACACTTGAGTTTAATCCTTTAATCTACTTCGAAGTTTCTTCAGTTAGCACACTAACTCAGAGGTGTCATTTTAGCTTGGGGGCCAAATGGTAGAAAAAAACACTCCCACGGGGCCGAAGTAGTAAAGAATGGCTTAAAAACTGCCTTAGCTGTAGGGCAGGGGATCTTTTGGAGGCTCACAATCGAAATATGATTCAGTGGTGTAATATTTAATCATAAAACATTTATTGAGGTTTTTTTCCTCCCATTTCTCCATTTTATTATTATTTACTGGTATTTAAAATGTTGTAGTTTTTTATTAACTGTGCATTTGTAAAGAAATAAAAAAAAACACTTGAATTCATTTCCTCTAACGTTAATATACTAAACCAATGGAAAATTAAAGGTCACAAAATATCACCCAACGTTTGAGTGCAAATAAGTTAATGTTTGTTATATTTTTTTATCAAGTTACTAATCGATTATTTCTAATCCAGTTGTTACGAGTTGAATCCCTGAACCACTAGGGTCGTAGCAGCTCCATTTCCTGTGGTGTGTCTTGGTTAAGTACAGCCTGGTGGCACCTACCCCTCTCCAGGCCAACATATGTTTCCACCTGGTCTCGAACCGGGTACTGGGAATAATGAGTGAAGTTTAATAAGCAAATTTTGAATTTTGGAAAAACATTCGATTGTATTGCTTTAAAAAGCACGTCCGTGAACGCTCGTGAGCACGTTTGACACCCCTGCTTCAACTCGTAGTGAAAGCGTTTGAGAACACTAAAATGATTAGTTAATTGTCCACAATTTTGACTCAGTCCTACTTTTGACACATTAGCCCCCCTTGCTGATTGCATTGCCGGCGAAGGCGAACACCTCCACTTGGGGCTCTTTTCCGACCGAGCCGCCCTACATCGAATGTTTCGCATTGAAGGTAAGTTTTAGATTTACTTCCTGTGTGATCCTTTGTTTGCAGCAACATTTTGGTTTCATGATTTTTGAAAAAAAATAAAATAAAAATGCTGTTTCATGTTTTTATAATTGTTATTGCAACTGTAATATGTTTATTGCCAAGAAATACATAGTGGTCAAGCTCAGGGATGGATACAATAACAGTATAAGTATAACTTGTTTTTTACACAGTGACTCTGAATGTTAGCAACAGCTTATTTCAAAAGATATTTTGTTTACAAACACAAACATCTATACTATATGAAGTTAATACTATTATTATAACAGTAATTATATAAAATATTATTATCACTCTCCAACCTAATTAATACACTTTGTATAAGTTTGCAGATAGATTTTTTACAAATAAATCAGTGTAAGAAAAAGTTGCAAACATGAAAAGCTGCTACATAAAATCACCCTCCTTTTGACTCATCAGATATTATTGGGGTGCCCTTTACAATCCGGTACGCCTTGCAGAAAATACGGTATTTTTTTTTCCGCCCAGAGGAGGGTCACTTGGAAGCCGGCCACGTGGACTCTGCCGTCTACCTCCGGCTGTGGAGCGGCGACCTGGAAGGGGCACTGCAGCTGGCGGCAGAGAGAGGAGAGCTGAGTGACCAATTGGTGGCCGTGGCGCCCATGGGTAAGCTCTGCCGCTAGCACTAGAGCAATGCAATGTCTGACTCTGAGGAGTCTTGCGGGCTTTGCAGCGGGCTATAGTGTGTGGCGCGACACTGTGGAGCGCTACGTCAAGCAGCTGAGTCTGCAGGAGCAGCATGTGAAGGCAGCCGCTCATCTGCTCTCCATCCACAAAGTCTATGAGGCCGTGCAACTGTTGCGCTCCAACAAGCTCTACAGGTACTTTTTGTGCTGGTAACTACGATATTTTCTGGACTATAAATCGCACCGCAGTATAAGTCGCACTAGCCAAAAAATGCATCATTAAGAAGGAAAAAACAGACAGTGCTGTATAAAATAATAGCAGCCCAATGTGACTAACCAGAATATCCCTGTTTTTTTTTTGTATTGGTACATGTAAAACAAGTTACCAGTAGGTGCAGTAGATTCTCAGAAAACAAACAAGACCCAGCATTCATAATAGGTACGCTCTGAAAGCTTTGCAATTTGGCAAGTAGGTATAGCAGTTTGGCAACCAATCTCTGAATTGTGGGGAATTGAAAAAAAAAAAAAAAAAATCAAAAACAGGTGTGAATCGGGTGGTGCCTGTTTAAGGATGATGAAGCCAGCACAGGTTAAACATGCATTTGAGGTAAATGTGTCATTCAAGACACTGCTCCAAAAAACAGCATTCTCTGATTAAAAAATTGATTGGAAAGGGAAGAACCTTTAAAGAGGTGCAAAAGAAAATGTTGGCTGTTCAGCTAAAATGATCTCCAATGCCTTAAAATGGGTAGGAAAATCAGACACGTGGAAAAAAAACTGAAGACAACTATTAAAATGGACTGGAGAATAATACAATAATAGGAAAGGCTCAGCTCCCAGATGATCAAAAAAAAGGCATGTGTAGAAGAAGTTACCGTACGCCAAAGAACACATCAGCTGGCCTAAAGAAAAATGGAAGAACATTTTGTGGACTGATGAAAGTAAAATTGTCCTTTTTGGGTCCAGAGGCCACCAACCATTTGTGAAACGACCCCCAAACGCTGAATTAAACCTTAGTACACATTGAAGACAGTGAAGTATGGTGGTGCAAGTATGATGGTCTGGGCATGTTTCTCCTACTTTGGTATTGGGCCCATTTATCTCGAACCAGCGATCAAGTCGCGTTTTCTGGGGGAAGTTATTTGCGGCGTATATCCGTCTCCAGGCCAACAAATATTTCCACTGGGTTTCGAACCGGGTACCTTTCTCGTGTTAGACGTATGTGCTAACCACTGCACAAAAACAGGAAATATACAAATAATTACATGTGATCATTATTTTTTGATACTTATATGATTACATTTTATTGTTCCAATTTTTTCTTTGTGCTTTGAATATTTTTTACATCACTTTTTTAGTTCATTTCCTGTTCCTCTCTTCTTGTAAACGGTGTTCTGGATTCATAATTTTTTTTTTTTGTTCAAATAAATTGTCCTCTGTTTTCAGGGAGGCGATCGCCTTGGCAAAAGCACGGCTTCCTGCCGAAGATCCCGTCCTGGAAGAACTCTACACCAACTGGGCAGTCACGCTGGAAAAAGACGGGCATTACTCTGCCGCCGCAAAATGGTAAATTGTCTAATTTCCAATAATTTCAGGTCAAACGCTTTCTGTTTTGTTAAAATATGTGCATATTAAACTTAAATTTCCCACCAATTCGACCTGTTTCCAGTTACATTGCGGCAGGGGCCAATTTCGAGGCTGCCAAGGCGATCGCTCGCAAGAACGACGTGGCCTCGCTGAGGACGGCGGCCAGTTTGGCCAGTGCGACTGGTGAGGTGGCTCTTGCCCAGTCACTGGCTCTGCGGTGTGCCAAGGATTTGGCCGCGGCGCGGGACTGGTTGGCCGCGCAGGAGGTCCTCGCTGCCCACCAGGGTCTGCTGGTCAGTGCCTGCATGATTTTAATATAATTAAACTAATAACTTCAGCGTCAGTATTAATGTTCCCCATACCATAGGGGAAGGGGTCGGGAACCTTTTTGACCCAAAGATAAATGCAAGATATTTGTATTTATTTCAGATTGTTTTGGGATATAGCAGCCACTCCATAGATTTTAAGTCAAAATTCAGCAAAACCGCCAAACTGGCTCTCCAGACAAAAGCTATTTTTAGTGCATTTTTGTCATTGTGTGACGTTAGTTGATTTCATAAATTTTATAAAATAATAATAATGCAGGAGTCTTTGCCCCATAACAACAATTATACTACTTTTGTCTTGTCTCCCTCCCTAAGTTCATTGTGGTTGTTTTTTGTAAATACAGTGGGACCTCAGTTTTTGCGGTTAATGGGGACCAAAACCACCCGCAAAAAGTGAAAATCTGCGAAGTAGCGACGCCCCTTCAAAAAGAAAAGAAAAAAAATTATTAATTATTAATTATTATTTTTTAGACCCGGTTAATAGGGACCAAAACCACCCATCTCATTATCTGCACCGCTTATCCTTATTAGGGTCGCGGGGGGGCTGGAGCCCATCCCAGCCATCTCCGGGCAGTGGGCAGGGGACACCCTGAACTGGTTGCCAGCCAATCGCAGCTGCAAATCACATTAGTTCTCGCAGCTAGCTGTACTCTTCATCGACGCACGAGCAGAGTGATCCACCGCTAAGAGTCGTACAGCTGGGCGATTTTACGTCCGCCCGGGACGATCGGAGACAAATTCACGACAGGGTTTATACTTGCGCCGCACCGTGGGTGCCGTTCAGTCACTTCCGCGAGCGAGCCCCTAACCCGCGGCGCGGGTACTTTCGGGCGCGATACGCACGACACCGCGACAAGCCGAGCGGGTCAGGCGCTCGATGGCTCTGGCCGACGGACGGGCGGCCGCAGGGGAAAGGGGTAGCTGGGGGGGACCTGTGGGGTTAGGGGGTGCAGTGAAGTGGAAGCCGCACCGAAACCGCGCGCCAGAAAACGAGAACGGCGCGCAGTGCTAGGGTCGTCAGCCGAGGGGGATTCCACAGTTACGGGGTTTTTTCTTGTTTTTTTTCTATTTTTTTTGGTACAGGCTACGAAGCTCTGAAGCCGCGAACGTCGAAGCGCAAAGTAGCGAGGTCCCACTGTAATGGTTTTAAAACAAGGTGCAAGCAGAGTTCTTTTGTAACAATGACACAAATATCTGCAGACAAAAAGTTCATGGATGTAGTTCCATTCTATGCAGCGGGCGCGTGCGTGAGAGAGGGAGAGGAGCGTGCTGTGTGTGCAGAGATCTGCCCACCCAATCAAATTGATCTGTGTGCTTGGCTGGCGTTTTCGAGTGAAAACATTTGTTCTGTGGGTTTTTTATCATACATAATTTGATGAGCTTCCATATGAAGGATTCCTAAGCGATGTACAGACAAAATCGGGTCTGTTGGTGTGGCAACTTGACTGTGAACCACAGGTGTCAAACAGGCGGCCCGCGGGCCAGATCAGGCCCGCCAAGTGATTGAATCCGGCCCGCGAGACAACACTCAGAGAAGCGCAAGGGAAAAACAAGCTGCAGGTTGAAATATGTCAACTTGATGTTGCCAAAGCCAGGTGCCTCTCACAAAGACACAGTACTTACTGTATTTATTTCTTTCTCTCTCTTTCTCTTTTCCACCCCTTTTCTCCCACTCTGCATCCATCTCTTTCTCTCTCTGTGTCTTTTGACCTCCTTTGCTCCAACCTTTTTTTGTTTTCTCTCTTTTCTTTCTCTCTTCATACCCTTCACACTTTTTCTTTTCTCTCCTACTGTCTTTCTATTTCTCTTTGGATTTCTTTCCCTCCCTTTCTTTTCCCTCTCTCATGACTTTTTAACTTTTGTTTCTCACGCTCTCTCCCTCACTTTGTTTCTTTGTCCCACCCTCTCTCCTTTTCCCTCCCTCTTTCTCTTATTTCTTTATCTCTTTTTCTTTCTCTTTAATCTGCTAGTCCGGCCCCCGACAGAATGTTTGTTCTATCGCGTGGCCCCAAAGTTAAAATTAGTTTGACACCCCTGCTGTAAACTGTAGTTGAGATTGTGCCCGTTATATACCAAACCGAACCAACTTTCAATAAGTGTTGATTTAGTTATGTGCGCACTGAAATCGGCTTCGCACTCCTCAAAATTGGAATGCTACAGAAGAACATTTTTACAAGTAGCATTTGGTCAGTAGCCAAAATATATTAAGAGACATATCTCATTTTCAAACCTTTGGTTCCCGACCCATGCCATAGTGTCTAATTGGTCCTGCCAGACTCCCTTAAACTTGTATTGTTATAAAATAAAAATGTAAATCTAGGTAAATGTGAAGTTAATCAAAATAACTATTAGATTTCTCATTGTATAAATTATCTGTGAATAAAACAGCTCTGTGAGAAGGTGCTTTGAAGTGAATGTCTGTCTCTTTCCCTCTCTCTCCCTCTATTTGTTTCTCTCTTTTTCCCTCTCACTCTATTTGTCTTGTCTCTTTTCCTCTCTTTGGAAGGTGCAAGTGACAAAGTAGTGTCATTTCTGTGTCCGCCTGCTATGTTCGAATTGAAGACGTAGAACAAAAATAAAGTATTGTATGTAAAAAAAAAAAAGTCAGGGCAGGAAAAGAAGCCATGTTTAAGTTCATTTGAATGAAATTGATTACTCCAAAGCAGAGTGCATTATCTAACAGTAGCAAAAGAGAACCAAATACTATATTTCCCTTTTGTTTCGTGTAAAGAATAATTCTATTATTGCATTTCATACTGTTTTTGTTGTTCCACTAAAAAGTAAATATTCTTACGATGGATTTTGTCCTCGTGTGTTTTTTCTAGTGATTCTGTGTTGCTTGACTTTAGAACATGCTTAGGATAAACAATTTGAAAGTTGACTGTAGATTAAAACACTAAAGACTATCATAATAAAGTAGCTCAGTACATTTTTTAACGAATGATCATTTAATCAGATTCATAATCTGTGGTTATTATTGGTAATTTATATTAATAACTCATCAAGTGCGGTTTTGAATCTTTTCAGCGAGCCGTTACTTTTAAAAAAGCTGGAATTGCCACCACTAAAAAGTTGTTACAACAGCATCCTGTCATAGCACTAATCACGGATGCACTGGTACTTATATTTAATACCAAATATTTCATACCAGGGCTGGCACAGTAGCTGAGTGCTTAGCACGTCCGAAGCACAGTTCTGATGTCATGGGATCAAATCCAGCTACCAGCCTTCCTGTGTGTTTTTATGTTCTACCCGTGCTTGTGCGGGTTTCCTCACACATTCCAAAAACATGCATGTCAGGTTAATTGGCCGGTCCAAATTGTCCCTAGGTGTGAATGAGCGAGCGTATTGTCTGTCTGTGTGCCCTGCGACATGCTGACAACCAACCACGTCAAGGGTGTCCCCTGTCTGAAGATGGCTGGGATGGGCTCCAGCACCCCCGAGACCCTACTGAGGAATAGTGGTGCAGATAATGGATGGATGGATAATACCAGATCAGGAATTTGAGCATTACATTTTTAACTAATATCGGTGAATTAGTCTGTTTACTCGCTGGACTGATACCTTAAAATACTAGTCTCAGAACAACACTAGTTATCTTATGTCTAATTAAATAAGCAGATTTAATTTTTTTTGCATTAAATTCTTGCCTTGTTCATCATGCTTTGTGATGTGTCTTGTTTGTTGTGTGTTTTTATGATCATTCTTAAACCCAGGGCACATTTCTTTAATTCAGGTAAAAGTAAATCCAAATGAAATATAGCTTCCGCTAGTCTGCACAGGTACACAAATGTAATATCTCACGGCACAGTACGACAATTATTTGCTATTATCATTATTATTTACTGGGTCTTTTTTAGACCATTTTCAACTAACTTCATAAAATTCGCTGGGCAGGTTCACCGGCTTCACCTCAGCGTCGCCGAGCTGCTTTGTGCCTCGTTGGCTGACGTCCTTCCCGAAATGGGTGTTGCTGGCCACGTGTGGGCGTCGCCGGGCCAGGGCGGAATCCTGAGTAAAGCCCGCGACGTCTGGGAGTGGCACCTGGGCATCCTCGGGCCTGACTCGGATGCCGGCCGCGATGGCCTTAGGGCTCTCCTGGTAGAGCTCCAGAACTTGGAGAGCCCCACACCAAGCACCAGCCTTCCCATCACTCAGGCAAGCCAAGGGTCTTAAACTCAATTTCCTTTTTGTGTTTTTCTCTCGCTCTCTGTCTTTCTCCCTAATTTCCGTCCATCTCACTTTTTCTCTGTTTCACTCGGTGTCCTTTTAGTCTTTCTCTCGCTCTCATTCTGTTTCCTTCTGTCTCTCAGGCCAACTCTGTCTTTCTCTCTGTGGTTATTTCTCTCTCCATCTTTCTCTTTGTTTCTGTCTCCTTCTGTCTATCTCTTGATATCCCTGTTAATCTCCATGTCTCTTTCCATTACTGTTATTCCCTGTCTGTCTTTGTCTGGCAGTGGCTAGTAAAAAAAAAGACTTTCAAATCCCATGCTTAAAGCACACAGTGGTTTCCAAACCGATGCATTTTTATTAATTTCGCATGAACTTTAATCAGTTTCAATATTTGAGAGTGAATTGTTCTCAATTTGGAGCCCTGCATATCTGAGGTAGCGTCCATATCAAAATTGTGCGGGCTTTGCTAACATTTACCTTTCATATTAATGTGGGGGCCTCGAACTAAATTAATGCGGGCTGCAAAGGGTCTGCGGGAAGTAACTTTGAGACCTCCGCATTCAGCAAACCAGGCTCTTGAGTCAGGGTTCCCAGAGGGCGAACATATTTCCGACAAAGCGCATATGATTGGCTCAATCCTATTACCACGGTTCTCCTCCATTTTTGCCCAAAGAGACCAAAAAGTCACATTCCTCCGCAGAGCATACGGAAAGTGGGAAGAGTAAGGGACTTGAGCCCCCTTTCCTCAAAAGTTTTCTTTTTAATCCTAGGTGGTGTTGTGTTTGTCTCGTCACATTGCTCATGGCGTCCTTTCTCTGGTCCTTGAAGACCACAACACGCTGGCGAAAGAGCTGTGGCTGGCAGCGGCTTGGGTGCAGGTGATCAACAACTTTCCCGCGTCGGCCGTCCTGTTCAGGATTCTGGCGGAAGCATCAACCGAGGCCAGACAAAATCTGGATGAAAAAGCCCAAGCCGGTATCGACAGTTTGCTGTCGTGGGCTGCCTACCATCAGATGTATGAGTTTTGGTGGCGATCCCCTGCTGACGATGTCATCAGCAACGGATTCCATGCTGAAGGATCACCGGAAGGAGGGACTCAGCTATTGGGCGTCTTGGATTTCAATGCATCCTTGCTCATTTCGGACACTCGCGCTGGTTACCAGACGGAGAGGCGGGCGGCAGAGGAATTGGAGGAACGCGTGGCCACGATGGTGGCACGACATGGACGCAACATGGTCAATGGCGAGCAACCGCAGGTTGAACAACAGTGAGTCAATTGTTGTGACTATATATCCACTGTAACGTTATTATCTTGTGTTGAGAAGGAAATTGCTTTGGGATTTCTGGGTGCCAATTACAGATTGCCAGAGAGGAAGCCAAATGTCTACCAAATAATGATCAGTCTTATAAACTCAAAGGAGCTACACAATACGTTGATATCAATGACAATAAAAACTAATTCAAAATTTGTGAAACAGTGAACCAGCGTTAACCAAAATCGTAATGTAATGTAATCTCAGGGGCCTGAGTACTTTTTGGCATTTTGTCTGTAGCTGGAAATGGGGGTGGATGTGGTATTCATGCACCACAGTATCAAGGACATCACACTATACCACTGTTACTATTAAAGGGTTCAGAGGAAAACTACCAGCGCCAATCAAGAGCATTTTTTTGTTGACTTGGATGACTAAAATAAAGTCGCTTCTTGCTGCTAGCACAATCTTTGTGCTATTTTGAGCACAAAGTTTTCTTATCTATGATCTTTTTTTGTCAGTGGGCGGCCATAAATCGACAAATTCTGCCATTCTACTTCACTAATACACATGCAGCTTCAATGTGTCACACGAAAGGAGTCTATAGGTTTTCGGTAATAATTGAGTTTGATAGGGAGGACAAAAATTTACTGTATGTATACAGAGCAGAAATTTTTTTTTAGACTATTTATATTGATTGAATGCATTTTGCTTCGGAGCAATCTTAGAGACTGCTAGTCTTTTGCTTTGTTTTACTATTTTTTTCAGGTTAAAATAGAATTGTAAAATGGTTATTTTCTTACATTTTATCATTTATTTTCTAGCATTAAAAAGTTAACATTTCTAATTTCTATTTTTGTTATGAATTTTCTGGGATTTTGTGATGTTTGACTTTAAATCTGTTCAGTGTGTAAAAACATTTTGATTACTGATTACAAATTAATTTGGCGTATATCGTTTTATATTATATTATATATCATTAAGAGCAAAAAAAAAAAAAAAAATCTGAGGAGCCACTGTGAGCTGGTTTTCTAAATAAAGCTGTCCTCTTGGGTGTGACCAGTAGGCGTTGGTGACTCTTCCCATAACAATGCCATCATGACTGAGAGCAGGTGTGTCTGTGTGATTTCCACGCGTTTAAAAAAAAAAATCATTGCATCGTTTGGTCAGACTGCCAAAACATGGCAATGGTAACAATTAAGCACTGCACCCAAAATTAGACCTTAAAAACACTATCAAAATCCAAGGATTTCAAGCATCTGTACAAACACTGTTCTCATGTTTCAGGCCTGAAGAAGAGACTTTTTTCTCCCTGACTACGAAGCTGGCAAAACACCAAACGCAGCTTGCCGACATTCCTAAAACCGTTAAGGTATTTTCCAAGTTGTTTTTCACACAAATCAGGACTG
This sequence comes from Urocampus carinirostris, assembly GCF_059441175.1. Lineage (NCBI taxonomy): Eukaryota > Metazoa > Chordata > Actinopteri > Syngnathiformes > Syngnathidae > Urocampus > Urocampus carinirostris. Next base: position 29,203,627 of record NC_142365.1, read on the forward strand.
TCGAATGGGGGTAAAGACTAACCCTGTGGGGAATGTACTTCAAGGTTTAGTCGAGATTTAAACTAGGTTACGTTTTAAAAGGGACAATATGCATTACTTAGCGCCTCTCAAAATTCATTAATTACAAATAACTTATTTAAATAATAAGCAAAAATACATAAACTTGTGGCATAAACGAGCATTTTTTCTAAATGCTCGGTTGAGAAATCTGCTTTTATTTTACATAACATATGCCTTACCTAAAGGGAGCTGACTTATTTGTCTTTCATCTTGCTGCTTCGGCGACCCAAAAATCAGGCAAAAGACTAGGCAAAAAAAAGAAACAGTGCGTGTTGGTCTCTTCGAGTCGCCGTAGTTTGTATTCGTATGCTTTTTAGCATTCGTTTCAAATCAGCAGCAGCCAGTGATCAGATAACACACACTGCCCTTTTGAAGCTGATGGCTGCTTTGTTAGTATTTAGAGCTAAGGGCTACCAGTATGTATTTGTGAAATAAGTTTTTTATTATATTAGATATTCGTCTAGAAATAAAGTACAAATATAACAAAAATTCTAAGATGGTGTAGTAAGAGTTAAGCAATTACTTGCAGTATATACTCCCATATGAGCCAAATTAAGGACTATAAAATGAAATACATGAAACAGGGATTTGGCTTCTATGCGCATATTTAGCCAACGTGGGGAAGGGGGTGTGGCTTAGAACTGCAAGCCAACAGGAAACTAGCCAGGTATGCAGCTATAGACCTTACAGGGATGCAAAATAACAGTACCCAGTGTTAAAAGAATATAAAATAAATCAAACTGAAATGTAATACTTTTATAGTCAAATGAAAATTGTGAATAAATAACATTTCTTATTCCGTATCAGTTTTGCCAACCATTGAAAATTATACATCAAAGCAGGTATCATAAATTTCTGATTTTGTATTCATAGTAGCCTTTAAAGCCCCAGTGTGTAATATTTGACAACTTGATGGCAACTAATACTGGCTGCCGTAAATCGCAATAAAAGAAAACTAATGCAATGTCAAATCAAAGCCACCAGATAGCAGTATCTCTCATTTTTAAAATTTCTCGACCAACATGGTAAATGGAATGCACTTTTAACTTGTCACTAAGGACCTCCAAAGCGCTTTAAATTATACTTAGAGATAGTGGTTTCAGACATGCCACACCTACTTGCATATTGGATCATTAGTGTGGCAGTGTCTCGCCCAAGAACATTTTGAATTTTAACTTGGAGGTGCCAGGAATCCAACAAACACTTTTCAATTAATCCTTGAAAACACACGAACAAATTAAGGATTTCAAGCACCCACACGAACCCAGCATTTTAACCTATTATTCATTAAATAGAATCTCATGTTCACATCTTTCTCTGGAAGTTTATGACCATCCGATGTTTTGTATCAAATTGTGTAGCTATTATGGGTAATTGTTTGAACTTTTAAGTTTTAATAAAATTCATTATGCTGGTATTAAGTGTTTTAACCCTCTTCCCCTCTAGTTGTATCCTCGCCCAGATGTGTTGGAGTGTTGCTTGGTGCTCCTCAACCTTGGCTCATCCGTTCCAGAGTCCCTGCAGGAGGAGGCCAAAGAAATGCTGCGGAAATATGGAATGTGTGCTAAAATCAGCCACGCCACTAGAAGATTTTTGGGCTAGATCATGGTTTCACTGAGCCTTACCCCCCAAAAAAATCATGAAACTACTGTAATGTACAGCTAGCTATTTTCTTGGATTAAATGAAAAGTGAATAAGTCAGTATTTTTCTTTGCACAAAGGGAAAAAAAAAAAACCAAACACGGGTACATTGAAAATACAAAAACAATTTAATGTACAACAGCTTAAAACAAGTCAGAACGTAAAAACAACACCTTTACGCCAACAGCAGTTTGGCCCGGACAAAAGACGGACGCATGCGTTTTAAAATATTCTCTCTTGAACGTCTGGAGAAGAAAAAAACTCTAAAACACTTTTATTTCTCTTCCTCCAAAAAAATGATACATTAGAAATTTACAATGGTGTGAGGGGCCCTACCGGCGTTCACTTTAAAACTGAGTGAGCGCAGGCTGGTAAGAAAAGCCCTCGCTGGTGTTGTGGTCCCGCGCTCGTAAATGAGGACGAGCAAACCCGAAAAAGAAAACCGGTTTTAAAAGTTTTTAAAACAAGTGCGAGCAGGGTGAGGCCGGGAGTCAGTGCTTATTGTTGCTCTCCTCCTGGCCTGAGCCGGAGATGCCGTTCTGGGGTTGCGTGGAGCCCGAGCCCAAACCGTACAAGCGCCCGCAATACTTGGCGTCATCTATGTTGTCCTCAAAAAACAGCTGGCGGCGGGACATGTGGTCAGTGAGGGGTGCTTGAGGGCCCTTGGCGGCGAGGAGGTTGTGCGCGCTTACCTCTTTCATCCTGAAGAAGGCCATGCCCGTGAGCAGCGAGTCAGAACCTGCCTGGTGCTGCCGCCCGATGCGCTTCAGTTCTAGCTGGTCTGCCACTTCTTGTAAGCCGCCCTGGTAAATAAAAACAAAAGCAGATCGTTAATGAGGTAGTGTAATATCTTTTAAAAGTAAAGCAGGACAATCATCCTAATCATAATGAGTACAGAAATAAACCTCTTCTTACGAGCTGAATTCATTCTAAGAGAAATAATAACCAAACAGGAGCGAGCATTATTAAAACTTGAACAGATTAAAATAAGTCACAATCAACAATATATTTAATGCAAAAATGAACATTGTAATTTACTAAAAAAAATGTTGCCGTAAACTATGGAACACCATGTAGTTAAGCACCATGTATTTTAGGCAGTGTTACCACCTAAAGAGTAAGCCTTTAACACTATTTTATGCTACTCAGTATTTGTGGTAATTTAACATTCTGTAGATAAGGACCATATATTTACTGTCGAGAGTTAAAAATGTACTCCTTAAATCTTTAACTTTAAATGAGTACCTTGAAATAAACAGTATTAACACTTCAAGTAAACACTTGTACACAATAAAAATTAATGTTAGATAGGTCTATCTCTAGTCTGTTTACCAACATAACCAGATTTATGTAGTTGCATCTATTGCAATCACTCCTGAATTTTGCCAGATGAGCAAATGCTTTTAATCATCAGCACTTAACTTTCATATTCCTTGATTTATCACATTTTCAAATGGCTGATACTTTAAATAAATTAAATAACTGATGCAGCCATATTTAATAGGGCAACAATTACTAATCGATAAAATCTATGATTGAAAGCGTTGGCAATTAATTAAATCATAGATTCATTGCATCACGTGAATTAAACCGCCAAGTACATTAAAATAAATGCAAATAAGAGTATACTATTCCACTGTGACGCTTGGAGTTCTAGTACCGCTTTGGTCCTGCAGAGAGCGCCAAAACCGTTTTAAAAAAATACTGAACATTGCATCATTAAAAACAAAATTTGCATCAAGGTTTAAACTTTGTAATTTTGACTGTTTCATAATGAAACAAAGTTAAATATGTTCAAGGGAACAGACAGTGCTGCAGAAGTACGGAGAAAAACGTATAGGTAAATAAATAAAAAATAATGACACGTTCAACTCTACACAAAGGGAGATTATTGAGCATATACAACATATAAAGGGAATGTTTATTATATTCCAAGATTTAGATTCGTTTTTATATCTTTTGGTAAGGTGGTAGGAAGAGTATCTTACATATGTGCAGGTGATAGCGTTCGTGTTTGAGTATTGCCAAGTTAATTCATACACTTGTTTTTGTTTTCGTTTTACATTACTGAAAATTCTGTTTTTAAGTGCACTATTTTTCCATCCGTCCAAAATGTCATTTGAATAAAGGAGAAAATTAAAAACGACTGAGAAATCTGATTTATCAAATAATCGAAAAAAAAAAGATCGATTATGAAATTGTTAGTTGCAACCCTAATATTTAACAATATTGAGACCAGGATGCTAGCAAGTGCGTCACATTTAAGTTTTCGATATGATAAAACATGGGAGATTTAAGTCCTTCACTGCCATATGTCCAAATGGTATTTTACTGAAACCAGGCAGGCCACGAATTTAAAGCATTAAACCTGCACTGCACCTTGAGGTTCTTGCAACTCTTCATCAGATATTTGACGTCATAGATGGCAGGAAAGAAGAGATTAAGAATCTGAAAGAAGTCGTGCTCCTCCTCGGGTAGCCTGGCGTCCGTCAGAAGTTTCACCAAGTAGCCAAAATCGTAGCCGCTGAAGACGAGGAGACATTGCTGTGAAGACCTTGACGGGTGCTAAAACGCAGCAAGCACCTAAGCTGAGCTAGCAGGTGAATGCATCTACCTGTGGAAGGAGAGCCACTTGACGTTGTCGCATAGCACCAGCCCCGATGTCATGAGCAACTCTGCGAAGTAGAGCGTGTCAATGCCTTCCTCTTCGTGCTTCTTGAACTGAAGACCCGAATTCTGCAGGAGGTCAATGGAGTCCTGTGAGTACATGTCCTCCCTGGAACAAAAAAAGCTTATTAGAGTCATTTGCATGCTTTAGGATTCATGCACCGCTATCATGGCCAAATTCAAGCACTTTTTATGCACTTTCAAGGCCAATTTCCCTGGTGCCATTAAACAAATAAACATGACTTGACATTAAAGGAGGAAATCCAGTGTAAATCCTTAGCACCTCTGTTTGAGGTGACCGAGCACTGCCCACAGGAAAAAGGACCTGAAAATTTGACAAATCCTAAGCTGAACATGAAACCATCAGCTGAACGGAGGAAAAACAAAAAAAATGAAACAGAGTTGCTGCACCCCATTTTATTAGAGCTTGCTGCAGTCTCCAATTGGTTCATGTTGTATCAAACTTTCACGTTATCTTCACCACTAACAGAACTCCACGGCATTTTGGTCTGATGCACATGTAGGAGACAGACACTTCACATGATTAACTAATTTCAATTGCAGCTGCCGTGTCAGTGGCATTTTAAAGCTTACTTTTTTGTTTTAGCTTTTTTTTTTTTCGTTTAATGCATGGTCTGGCGAGTCAAACTGTCGAGAAACAAGACTTAACAAGAATTTCAAGCGTTTTGAAGCACTTCACCAAAAATTCAAATATTTTCCTGAACTCGAACACACCACATTTAAATTCAAGCATCTTTTCGGTTTTAAATTACCAATATGAACCCTGATGCTGTTTTAAAGTTTGGGAATTTTCAAATGATTACTATGGAAAAAAAAAAATCAGGCCCGCCACAGCTGATTTAAATCAATCCACGAGACAAACCTGAGAGAAGCAGAAAAGAAATGAGCCGCATCACATCGAACAATAATCTGTAGTTTTAAATATATGCAGTGGACATTGCCAAATCCAGACGCCACTCCCAATGACAACTACCCACTGATAGCTATGTTTGCTGACTACAATTTATCAAGCGGAAAAATTTAGAAAACAACTATCCCAATTAGGGATGCACGATTTTGAGAAAACCCAATTGCCATTTATCAGACCAGTGTTGCAATTTCAATGCTATTTTCGCTTGTGAAACAAAGGTGCAATTTCTGTGCCTTTATTTCCTAAAGTACCTAACCCTTGGATGCATGACCTACCAATACATACATTCTACCATGAGTGGAGTCGGAGTGGGGAAAAGTATACAAATACTATTGGCATCATATTATACACATGTTTTACGAGGAATACGTGGAGTATGACAGGATTAACTTTATTTTAGAATAGAATAACAACCAATAGGGTATTTTTTTATCACACTTATGCATTCAAGGGGTAATACCACTGACAAGCCTGCGAACCGTCAGACTGCTGAAAAGCAAAGACGTGTATGTATGATGTCACCATCCACGCCTATACATAACCTTAGCAAATGTATAAAATACTCATGTTTAATTTTTCAGATTGTGATCAACTCAGAGCTGGGACCAGGTAAGGCTTCATGGTATAGTCCCAGCTGTTTTCCAGCTAAGATTCCCATGCTACACTCATCTGCAAGCATATGATTGCAAAAACAATTCAGACAGCAATGAAAACCTTGTATTTTTGTGTGTTCCAACTTAGATTACTCAATGTTAGTGGCACTTGCAGGGATTATTTCAGTTGGACAACAGTTCAGTGTTTCCTTTGAAAAGAGACCGAAACACCTTTTATCCCCAGAAATGATTGGTTAGCACCTGGATTAAGAAATATGAATTAAAAAATAGCACCTGGGTGTCTTGGCATAAATTTAAAGAAGCTTTGACTACTTTCTATAATGGATAGGAAACCTTACAACCTTGAAATCATAATTTAACCTAGACCTGCAACAACAAATTAATAAAAATCGATGATTTGCTTTGGAAACAAATTAGTTCATCGATTCGTTGTGTCATGCGATTTATCCATCATGTCGCGGAGTCAGTGACCTCACACTCAGCAGCGCAAGTCCGTAAGCATAACAGAGCAAGGTCGAGTGCGGACCATGGCGCCATCTTCAAAGGCTACAGTAAATTGAACTAATGTGGGACACTTCACAAAACAGAAATGCATTACAGAAACTGCCCTACTTACAAACGAGATAAGTTCAACTTACGAATGATGGTCCGGAACGTGTTTCTATATTGCTTCAGTGTTATATTTTGTATGGAATGTATGTTTAAGGTTTAGGTAAGTATATTTAAGGCTTGTATAAGTAACCTGTATGGTTTTGTACTAAAAAAATAAAAATAAAATAATATGCTCTATAAAAGATAAATTAAGTCTAACTTACTTTTGGAAGATGAGCTTCAAGAGTTGGGCGACTTCCTCCTCCGTGGTAGAAAGAGGCCCAAAAAAGCGATCCAACCATTTTTCAACCGCATCAAGCTGTCTTATTCAACTTTCATTTCAAAATAAACGGCTCGCCTCTTCTTTACACCAGCCATATTGAATGGATGCATGAGATATTAAACAATAGAAAATGTCAAAGTTCTTTGCACTCTGAAGATACAGTATAGTACGTTTACACATGAACTAGTAAGAAGAAGTCAGATTTCTTTGGGGTGGATGCCGGGGGAGCTCTCAGCACCACACGCCGGTAGCGGCGGAAAGAAGCACTACAGTACTGTCATGTACATACTCGGGAAAAGGTGCACAATACACAATCTAACTAATAGCAATGCCCAAGTATTTTTCGACATCCCAAATTTTTTCCCGCATCTACCGTTTTTCGAAACACGAATGTACTTGCAATCTCTGCAAAAGTGATAAGGCACGTGAGCACCACAATGGTGAGGCAGCAATCGAACCAAAACATGGAGTCATCAACGAGGATGAAGAGAGGTCAGTAGAACATTATTGGTTTTTATTCATTTGTTATTTGCATTTTTAAGTGTGTAACCATAACCTTCATCTCTGACAGCTAGCTAGCATTTGCTTTTTAGCTGATTAATGACAGCTTGTGTGTGTGTATAAGATACGTTTTATTTCAGTAAAATTATCTTAAGCAGTGTTCAATTGTGCTTCATAAAAATAAAAAATAAATGTATTTCCACACAATTGTGGTAAGATTGAGCATCAACTTTGAATGTTCTGGCAAGGTGCGAGTGATTATTGTGTCCCTGTAAATTGTGCCACAATCGCAGCTAACAGTCAAGACTCATGATGAGTAGGACACATGCACGCCACAAAAAGCTTACATCACTGAGAGCATCCTCAACATGATCCTCATTGACATGCTCACATTTTTGTACTGCAATGCAGTTTTTAAAGAAGGAAGAGTGAGTTGGTGAGCAAGGGTGATAGTGTTTACTTTTTGCTTGTTAATATTGCAAAAAAAGGTTGTTGGTGTTTCACATTTATTTCTTGTGCCTTGAAACAAAAAAAAATAATACATTTTTGGCACTTTTTTTTAAAGACTATCTTATACATTTGCAGGTGTATTCCATTGATTTGTATGTATTTTTTGTTAAGTAATTTGATAAACACTTGGAATGTAATTATTGATATGAATCACTGGGTTTTCAAATTTGCAATAATTTCTTGTTACAAAAGCTCATGTCCCTTATAAAAACAAGACGTTTTTTTGCACATTATAAAAAAAGCATATATTTGCAGGCATAAAACATACATTTGTATCTATTTTGTTTATTTGACAATCACTGATTTTCGTATTGTTTTATATTATAGAATATTATGTTTTGTCCACAAAATTTCAATATTTGAATAAAGAGGAAATGTATGCGTTTTTTTATCAGATTCATCAATTGAAAAAAATCACCATCAGATTAAATCGATTATCAAAATAATTGTCAGTTGCAGCCCTATTTTAATTGTTCACCAAATATCAGGCCCAACAGCTTTATGCCATTAATATACTGGTTTGTTCCCTGTCATGAGTGTTTTTCCTACCATGTGGCCCCTGAGCTAAAATAAGTTTGACACCCCGATCGAATATGGACTCAACGAAATATTTACACGTACTATGAGAGGATATATCCAACTTGTGTAGTATGCCTTCAAACTTTACCACTATGATAATAAAAATAAATTAATCTGGAAGCATGATTTGAGGGAACTTTGTTGCCAATTCAACAAAACTGCCATAGCTGTTCTACAGACAAAAGCTAATTCTTAGCACATCTTTTGTTCACTATGTCAGGTTTGATGATTTGATTAAAAAAAAATCAATGCAATAATGAAAATAATAATGCCTGGTATGGTCTGTGCTATCAATCTTAATACACCACTTCAAAAGTGTTTCCCTCAGTTACTTAAGAGTGTTGTTCAGTTCATGAGCAGTCCCAGAGGCTACTACAAAAGACTTCTCACCACTCATGACCATTTACTGCCAGCATTGGTTCATTCAGTTTGCACATGCAAACTACTGCAGGAAAACAAAGTGAAAAAAATGGTGCTGTAAAAATGTTGTTAGTGTCTGTTACTTCAAGTTACAGTAACTCAAAATTTAAGTGTACTATAGGGGCTTACATATCATCAACAGTCTCTCAATCTCGTACCCGTCAATCTCTACCAACTGTGAATCCTCATTATTAAGCAATAATAAACCCTACAAACACAATGCTGCACCGATTTAGTCATAGCAAGAAAGAATGTAGAATATTGAAACAAAATTATCTATGATAAAGTTTTCATCTGCGACGAGTGACAGAAACAATCCGGATTACAGTAAAATGGGCAAGACAAGATTGGTCTTTTTAAAAAATAAAAATTATTATACGGCTTACACAATGTGAAATGTTCAAAGAACATATAAAATACGCCAAAAATGTATAAATTGAAAGATCAGAGATCTCCAGGACTCCTACTTGCAACCCCCCCTCTTTCTCCGCAGCACACGCACACATACCTTACAGCATTCAGAATTAACTTGTTTGATTTCATAAATATTACCTTACTACTGTATTTTTTTATGAGTAATTACTATTTAATTTTTTTTTTTTAGTTTTTTTAGTGCTCAGGAAAATGTGTTTAATAGCTATTTAGGGTTCACCTGTATGCTTTTGGGAGGACAAAAGCTGACCAATTCGTTTTTCATTATTTCATATCGGAAAAATAAATATAAACAAGCATTTTTTCATAAGGAAAAGTACCACTGTATATGAATGGAACACCCTTAGCGCACATACGTCAGGTTGAACTTGAAGTTGAACTGCCAGGTAGTGGTGCCATGCGGGTAGTCACCATCCTGGTTCATGAAGGTGAGGCCCAGCTGGATGATCTTGAGGAGGTCCACATTGCAGCGCAGCAGCTGGTACTGGTAATCCACAGTGCTGCGAAACTCGCCTATCGGCCGCACCACCACGCCAGGAAATTCTGTGTCCTGGCCAGGCAAGGAAAAACATTGCAGGTATTAGTTTATTTGACAAACCTATCGACAATAGCGTCCTTTATTCCATAAACATCAATTACCATAGCAATGTAGTTATAACTCTGGACAATCTGTCGGATTTTCTTCATCTCATCGTCAACGTTGCTGGCCCAGACCTCGCAGATGAGCTGGCTGGCATCCGTGAGTGCGGCCGGCATATTGGCGGCGGCTCACAAGACCCTTCGAAGATCGCCGCCGACAATTCTGCGGCGCTATGGGCGGTAGGGATGATGCTCCACGGAGGAAGCAAGATATATCTGATGAGAGGAAAATAGGTAAATGACGTGGCATTTCCAAATCAAGTCAAGAAAAGTATCAAACGACCGCAGAAGCCACATTTAACATCCCCTGACCTGAAACATAGGGCCATGGAAAGACTCAGAAACAACAACATGAGGAAAATGGAAAAAACTCAAATGAACTCCGACTCAAACACAAAGCTCGTCTAATGGTCAAGGTACCTTAATTCAACATGCTTATTTGGCACGAATGTACTACTTTCCCAATTAAAAAATGCTGGTACCATCTCCTGGTACCTCAGGATATTTTCAGGCGTGAGCTAGAAATGACGGTGTCAGTCACACATTGACATACAGGAGTAAACTTTAAATATACCTCTTTTTTAATTCATTCTAATAGAGATGCCAGTTGCGATGCTTGAAGATGTTCATTACATTTGGACGCACTCTTACGTTGCATTGTGGAAAAAAATACACAACTATAATGCTGGTCCTTTGATAATCAAAATTAACATTACGTTGATTCAAATAAAGAGTTTATAACGGGACAAGCAACGGCGCCAAAGTAGGCAGTGTAGCATCAAGCTAATGTTCAGCAGCTAGCGCATCCCCTCGCTAATGAGTGCACAGGCATCAATGATAGCTCAACAGCTCAATTTTTTCCACATTTCCGAAGATGAAAAAGCTTTTGAATGTATAGAAATATACCGAACTTGAAAGATAAAATAAACTACCTGTACCTGAGAAATTCCTCGACGCACCCGTGGCCGAGCTAGCAAGTGTCGCACTGTACTTCTTCGTGGTTTTCGCCTGTGCTGCCCATTTTGTTGAGCCTATGACTTCCGGTTTATTTGATTACCGCCACCTTGTCGTCCGGAGGGTACCTGGTATTCTTTTTTTGTTTGTTGGTGTATTCCTTAACCACCAGGGTCGTAGGAGCCCCATTTGCTATGGTGTGTCTTGGGCAAGTAATGCCTGGTGGCGCCCTGTATTAATATTCATAACCATAGTCTGTTCAGTACTGCACTACTATATTTTTCCATCACAGTTATTAGCTCTAAAAAGATCATGTGCAATATTTAGCGCCTCCTAGTGATGAAACAACTTCATCTATAGAGAAAAATCCATCCATCCATTATCTGCACCGCTTATCCTCAGTAGAGTCGCGGGGGTGCTGGAGCCCATCCCATGTGTCTTCGGGGAGTGGGCAGGGGACACCCTGAACTGGTTGCCAGCCAGTCGCAGGGCACACAGGGACAGACAATTCGCTCGCTCATTCACACCTAGGGACAATTTGGACCAGCCAATTCACCTAACAAGCATGTTTTAGGTAATGTGGGAGAAAAACGGAGTGCCCGGAGGAAACCCACGCAAGCACGGGGAGAACATGCAAACTCCACACAGGAGGTTCAATCTCATGACCTCACAACTGTGCCGCACACGCTCTTACCACAGCGCCGCCGTGCTGCCCTCTATAGAGAAAATATTGGGTTTAAAAAACAAAACAAAACTGCACTAGCTATCATATTAACTTGTATTTTATTTAAATACCGTTAGAGAAATTTCCCTATTTTATAAAATATGAGCCTCGAAGGAGGGTAGAGGGAGCTGACATAGTTGTCAATCTTGCTGCTACGGGTTTCCAAAATCTTGCTAAAAACTGTGGGGAAAAATGTATGTATATATATTTTTTTTTAACTATGGTCACTTTGAGTATCAGTAGTTTGTATTTGCCCTTGTGCTTTTAGGGGTGGTGGGCAGTCAGATATTTCCGCTGGCCTAAAAATATCTGACTTATGTGATGGTAAGTATATTTTGAGAAATAATACTTATTGAATAATTCAAAGTTGTTTGTCAGCTTCCTTTCACTTCTTTCCCCATGTTGTGCTGCTTTCCAGATGTGCCCTTTCATATTTACACATTTAACCAATCACATTTTAGCCATTACTGGTACTTGTTGCCAGTGTCAGTAATCTGCCATGAGGCCTTCACAAATACTTCCAAAGGTCCTTGGGCATAACATCAGTGATCACTAAAGCTCCGGTTTTGCCAATTTGATTTCGAGTTGGCATTGCCAGCACCTGCCAGCAGGAGTAAGGAATCGTCAACAGTTTTACCAACTATGATTGGCTATGGGGCGGTAACAGAAGTATCACGATAAAAAAGAGGAAAAAATGTCTGTGTCCATTGCCAAAAATATGACAGGACAGGCTCAAATTTCAGCAATAGCTTATGGCGATCATAAGTAACATCTTGATGGAACTGACACTTAGATCCATATGACAGAGTGATTGAAATACTGAGGGGAAAAAAGTGCATTATTGATAAGGATTTTTGGTGAATATATTTTGGTTTTATTCCTAAACAATAGTGTAATTCAATGATATGGATGCTTCTTAATACGTGTCCCATCTATAGCTGGGGTAACTGTTTTAAGCCATAAATAAGTTATTGAGAGTTGGTTTGATTCAGCCGAGTGAAGGCCGAGGTGTGAAATGCACAGCCCGCTACGGTTTTTAGCACCTCTTTTCAGTTGAACTACACAATACAGTGACATCTAGTTGTTTGTTTTCCATGTCAAACTTTGATGTTGACGTATTATGAATTTTTTTCTCGCTCAAATTTTCCCCGCAAAATTTGCATTGGATAGCAGTCATTACATTACGAATTTTTATTTAAACTTTTTTTTTAATCACCAATGGAAATTACATCAAGATTACTTTGATAATTAGAGTAATCTTCAGGTAATTGGAATCAATTAGACCATGGGTCTCCAACCTTTTTCAAGCTGAGAGCTACCTTTTCTTACTAATTTGCTCAAAGGGCACCTAGTTTGTTATACATTTCTAAAAAATATATATATTATTACCATGTTGTTACTTTGATAATACCAGTTTAATTATTTGAACTCTGTTTAAATAGACTGAATCACTAAATAACAATTTTACTAGAACATCAAAATGACCCAACGCTGGCTAGCTAATTTCATAGTACCATGTTGGAGATCCCTGAATATGACCGTAATTGCATATTCCATGTAAACAGTTTATACATTTTTGGAGAGCAATACATTACACTCGTCAATTTTGTAAATTATCTCAAATACATTATATTTGCAAGACTTATTTCCACTTTGAATATATTATGGCACTATTACTGACCCGTTGATTCTACTTGGGGTGGCTAAGTAGCTGAGTGGTTAGCGAGTCCGTGTAACAATTCTAAGGTCATGGGTTCAAATTAAGCGATCAGCCTTCCTGTGCAGAGTTTGCATGTTCTCCCTGTGCTTGAAAAATGAAAAAAAAAAAAAAAAAGATGGATGGATGATTCTACTTCAGTTCAGTACATAATCAAACCACAAAACACATTTTATGTGTAAAATGTTTATTTTTAATCACTTTAGATAGCTGAGCAATAAACCCAGCTCTTAACTTTACCACCAGACTTCATGTCGAACCACCAGTACTTTTGAGGTTGTCAAGGAAGAGATATTTTTGGGTACATTATCCAAAACAACAAATAGTTCGAAAGGTGCATACAAAAAAGTAAAATTAACACTGGTTCAAACAATTGTTTAAAAATTGCTCTCCTCTCAGGGGTGAGGCGTGTCCGTTCTCTTCTGGATGTGGCAGATCTCCAGGATTGGCATCAGGAGCTGGAAGGCATCCTGGATGTATGATGCGCTGTTGGATGCCTGTGAGTACCACTCGAGTGCTTAGTGATGTACAACATTATACCCCAAAGTTGGCCTGGGCGATATGCCAAAAAATGTTATGACAAAAAACATTTCTGATCAGTCGGTATCGAT